>NW_015090846.1:5631455-5665165 GCF_001431845.1 Calidris pugnax
TTTTTTTTTTTTTTTTTTTCTCCTATGGAGGCTGGTATACAAAGTACCTCAAGTGGCAGCTGTCACCGGTGAGGTGGCATTTTTCTTCACTGAGGCTGACAGCAGCTGTCCAGGAGAAGTATGAATGGAATGAGAATGACATCATGTTTATTCAGGAATGACATTCCCAGCCATGGATCAGTGTCAGCAATATTTTGATAAGTTTTAGAATGAGAAAACATTTCTTGAAATGTTCCCTGATTTATCCTTTGTAAAATACACAACACAAAAAATAATTGAAGAGATTGCAGCAGGACAAAGCAGGGTTTGCCTACCATATGTTTCAACGCACGCTGCTTTATCGGTACTGGAGACAGTGTGTAGGCATTGGGGGACACAGCATCTTTAACTCTTGCAAGCCCAACAAGTTCCTCAGTATGCTTTTCCCTCTCCTCTGATTCTCCTTTCTCTGGCCCACTTTTGTAACTAAACATAGTGGATTTCATAGCTGTCAAAGCCAACAGGTAGCCATAAAGGATGTCTGCCAGCCAGAGCAAAGTAAATCTGGACTAGCTTTTAGGATTAGATTTTAGGATAGAAATAAGAACAACTGGCTTGATTCCTTAAAATAAGTATATGTGGATGGTTCAATCAAGGTTATCATTTGATGACTGATGGGCTTTTTGTGACTGACTGACCTGGATGAAATCTGTTCTGCTGCTGGAAGCTGTTCATCCCGAAGCCTAATGAAAAGTTTTAGGGTGCTGAGCACACAACTCAGTGGGTGTAAACACCTGAGTTCCACAGGCATGAAGATCTGTTTTTTAACTTTATTATATTACTTCTTGTGAATTCTCTTACCACAATGGTACGACTTTCCTCCCTTACTGCAATGGTCACACTTTCTGATCTGGCTTTTTTTATGCCTGGGCTACTTGTTTACATCTTTGCTAATATGCACACATTCAGCCCTGGTCCTTTCTCAGCTCCAGCCACCCAGGCCACTCTCCCCAACCAGATTTCAAGCGCTGCATGAAAAATGGCTGGCAGAGCTACCCACATCCAGAGAGAGCCCAGAATGAGTCCTTGGCCTGAATTGAAGCACGAGCTGCCGCAGGCTTTGTTGTTGCCCTGTGACATTAGCTAAGAGCTGATTGTTATTGTTGTCAGTAGACTCCAAAATTAGTCCAGAGATACCTGCCTTTCCAGAGGTTCTGACTTCCCCGCTCGTGCCTCTGTCAGTCAGGCGCTGCTGTAAGTGCTGACAGGTCAGGGAGACAAATGTTTGTCTGAATTTTCATTCTGTCTGTAAAATTTGAAGATTTGTGTGTGTGTGTCTAGTAAGAGACATAAAGCAGAAGGACATGCGAGGATGACCTCACTGCAACTAATACTATAGCTGAGCTGAAAAGAAACAACCCAGTGTGTACCAGAGTCAGATGTGCAGCCTGGTGTTAACTTCACAGCTTTAAATGTATTTGTTCAGTTGTGATCTCCTCCTCGTTCTCTCTCTCGCCTCCAGCCTTGGCTCTCTCATGGTATCAGATTCAACTGAGCTATATTTAATTTGAGTTCAACAGAAGGGCTTATTTAAATATAAACTTTGTGAGTGACAGCACATTGCCTCAGTGTGCAAGAAGATGGATGTGTGGTCGCGGCTGGTGTCTGGAGAAGGGTGGGAGGAGGTCACAGCATGCCCTGTGAGCAACTGGTGCAAGCAGCAGATGGGCACCTTACCCTCACCACAGCCTGCTCGCCAAGCCACTGGGTAGCTGCAAACCCGTGAGTAAGGGAGAGGAGAGTCTCTCTGGCCAAGAGACGTCACTGCCCTGCTCCACCCCGTGCCCAGAGCCTTCTCCTCATGGGCAACCGGCTCTAGTGGCCTGCTTGCAGTTTTGTGCTGGTTTGGAGCATAAGGGTAATTTTTCCCTTTGCAGAGCACTGCAGGAGACCAGTGCTGACTGCAGGGAGGGTATTTCACATCCATTCATGTTTCCCTTCCACCTCTGGTCTCTGCAGAAGGGCTCTACTGAAGCAAGGCTGCTGTGGCTTCCACTGAGAGGTGCTACAACTGGGTAGTTTTGCCCAGCTGAGGTGGGAATATGTGTCCCTGTGAGTGCTCAGGCTCTGTACTCGTGTCCTATGCTCCCTTAGACTCTGCTCTCTTGAGCAGTTGCAGCAGAGAATTTCCAGAAGCCACAATGAGAGGGCGACCATGTTACAGAGACAGTCAGACCCATTTGTCTCCACTCCATGGGGAAGAATATAACTGCTGCAATCTCTTGCTTGTCTTTGTAGCAGCAAAACAGAGCCAGCTTCATTCACTGAATGGCGTGTCCCTGTTGTGGTTGTCTCACATCAGTTAACAGGCTCAGGGATGGCAGGAAAAGCTGAAGAAGAAGGAGGGCTTGGCAGCTACTGTGCTTCAGTGGGAGTGGGCAGTTACTAGGGCAGCAGGCTATACTTGGCCCTTGCCATATATAATGCTCAGGTGAGAACTCGTACAGTGCTGCAGACCTCAGGAGCTCTGCAGAGCAGGTCACCTAAATGTTGCTGTTGAGCTGAACTAGTCCACGCTGCCAGCTCCTCCCCGTGGTCTGCGTGCCTGGGTGCCGTGGGTTGGGGTGCAGTGTGACTGTGGAGTTGCTCCCGTAGTGAGCTGTGGTGATGGCTTGGTAAGAGATGCATCTGCTTTGGAGCCAGAAGGCTAGAGTGTCTCGGAGGGAGCTGGTGCTAGCTGCTTTCCCTTCTTATTCTGATTCTTTGCAGGGTGTCAGTTGCTGCAGTCAGGCTAGAAAGCAAGCCATAAATAACCTAGCAAAGGAGGAAACGTTTCAGGGAAATGTTCCACTGCAGCCTGAATGGGATTATCAGCCAACTGAACTGATTTGTGTCTGTATTTTGTAGGTTGCTTCACGCTATTTTTTAAATCTCAGATATATTTTTTTTTCTAAAAGGAAAAACATTTTCATGCATCTTCATTTGCATTCAAATATGAAATACCTTTTTCTGACCTGAACTATGCCATTATCATGAACTCGCTTTTAGGTTTGACTAAAGGAGGAATTGAAATGCAGAATACTTTTGTATCCAGGAATTGATGCGTAGTAGGTCAGAAATACCTGTGTTACACACAACGCTGCTCTTTTTCACATACCAGAAAAAAGAATTCTAAAGAAATATACAGTGTTTACCTAATTTACATTTCTAGATTCTAATTTTTAATTCTCATCTGAGTTTATCTAGGATTTATGGGGTTGATAAGGTATGCTGAGGGATGTGCCACCACCAGAGGAATGTTCAGTCTGGGATGAGAACAGGAAGACCTGTTAGAGATCAGTGCTGTGATTTCAGGAGATAGTATGGTACCCGTAAGTGTTTGCCTTGCTGTAGGCATAACAAGCAACCCGATGTCCTTGGAATGTGTGGATAAATGAACCTGGAAAGGCATCTCAGTGGTGTAGCTTGGTTCCTGGGTATCTCCAAAACTGTCCTTCCCAAGAAGGAATAAAAATGCATTTATTTCCCTACACAGCTATAACCTCAGAAATTCACAGCAAAAGTGACCATATCCCAGAATAACACCACCAAAATGTAGGTCTACACTGACCTATATGCCCCAGGAGTAGTCTGGTCATCAGTGGACCTTTTCAGCCAAAATCTGTCGTGCATGCAGGCCTGATACTGCAGCAGCAGCCTGGGGAGGTGTTGGAAAAGAACAAAAGCAGTGGCTAAAAGCTGTGGCTTTATGATCACCAAGTTTGCACAGAGTAAGAAGATGTTTCTCTGCATGTTGAACGAGTCTTACATTAAATGCAGAGGAAGCTGCTGTTTCATCTGTGTGAGCTGTACTACTCTGGAAAACAGATTACTTGGTTGATTGCTTTACAACCACATGCTAAACATTCTAAACAATTTATGCATTTAAACTGTATGTTTTTCTCTCTCAAAACTTGCTACTCTGCAATGTTCCACAGATCTTGTTGATAACACATTCATCTAAAATTATCTCAGTGCACACAGCACCCTCCTATAGAACAGATGCTATGTAACCTGCAGTTCTGTTTTGATCTCAAATCGACGTGTTTAAGCTACTCGTGTGAATTATAAATTGAAACTAAACTAAGAAAATGGAATTGTTGTGGTTTTTGCTATGATGCTTCCACAGTTCAATAGTTCTATTCATTTTAGAGTGCCTTTCTGGTGTGACACTTGTGGTTGCTATTTAAGGTTTAACTATTTTTGTATTTAAGGATCTTCTGGGTTATCTTAAAAAATCTCTAAAAATTAACCTTTCCCAGCAACATTATTGAACTTTTTCTGGGTATCTTCTCAATTTGTTTTTGCATCACTTCTGAATTTAGATGAGACTTATATATGAGAGACATTTTTCTTTGTAATTAGCCTACTTATATGTCTTTGTGCATCTTGAAAGGATGGCTAAGTATCTTGGGAGATTAGCGCTTGCATCCTGGGGCCTTTTCATATCTAAATCACTGGTTATCAACCTCAGATAATTATTCCTATTTATTTACTATTTATATTACAGTAATTCCTATAGGAATCTCCCAGGTTGGGGCCCAGTGTGCTTTGTGCTGTAGGTACATGAATAAGATACGTAGCTGCAAAGACCTCCATACTGCTCTATGAATCTGCCTTTTCTAGGGAGATCACATTTTGCAATCCCTCAAAGCGGGGAGGGCAGAGTATAGATGAAGTCTGGAACCCTGCATCTTTTTGCTTCTAGAAAGCAATGTAAGATTTCATATTCTGGGGAGGACAGGCAGGGACCAGGGATTTCACTGCTGCTGTCTGTGCTGTGCTTTCACTGCTAATGAAAAAATGAACTTCAGGGTCCAGAGCTGCCCGGTTTGCTCCCATGCAAATTTCTGGCTTCACAGGCCCAGAAAGATGGTCTTTTCCCTTTGTAGAGACTCTGGAAAAGCTGCCTTTTGCATTATTTTCGCATTGCAACTTGATTTTTGAAGCCTCAAAATACTTTCTTAGGCTCTTGTTTTTCAGTAAGATGGAGAGAAACTAATTTCCCTTCCCAGAACCTTCTGACTTCCAACGGAGCAGCATCTTTTCACTGCCCGTCTTAAAAAATCTTTTGGACAAAATGTTTCTTTACAAAAACATTTCACATTTCTTTATGAGAATAAAATGCTGAAGCCAGGATTGCTTCAAAGCAGAAGCTTCAGTTCCACTTTGGCTTCAGTGTCTCACCATAGGAAAGTCAGAAGCTACAAACACATAATCAAACCAAGGGCATTAACAAAGAAGCCTTGGACTGAGTTTCCCCCAAGGTTGAGATACTGCAAATTCTTTGCCTCTACAGGGCCCTGTAGGGTTCCAAAAGCATCCCCCCTTCTCCAGCCTGATGCTTCCTTCTCTAGGTTTGTGAGAATCGTGTTTTCTGTCTCCTCATCCCTCCTGCAGTGAGTAGATGTGGCAGCTCCTAGCCCTGATCCTGACATTGCTAGGGCCTCATGTGTGCAGGTCTGTCAGAACGAGGGGGATGAAGGTGAGTTAGAAGGAGAGGGAACACCTGCAATCAATGGGAAAACTACAAAAGAAAGCAATGATGTTGTGGCCAGAAGTGCTAGTAAGGTATAACAAAACCCAAGAATAAGGAGGCACCTAGCAAGAGCCTGCTGCCAGCACATAGCAAACAGATGGTGCAGACAACCTGAACAGCAAGGGGGTCAGCTTCACCAGGGCTGCCTGGATCAAGGAACATGTGCTGCAAGGCCACAGAAAATAGTGGGGTCATTAGTCACTTCCAGAGGTGTACAGCTCTGTCTCCCCAGCATGCCGTGGAGTCCAGCCCAGTCTCGACCTCGTGGTAGGGAAGGAGTCAAAGACTTGGAGAGAAGTGATGGATGCAGGCCTTTGCTTTGCTGGCGTGAGTTCATTCACAGCTTTCTTCTGAGGAGGCAAAAGGACTTCATGAATGGAAGCGTGGCTGGTGCAACGATGCTGAAAAGGCTGTGCAGAAAACTGCTTTTGCATCCAGCACATAGAACTCAAGAAAGGCCGTGGCTGGGTGAGCAAAATGTGCATTTTCCTGTTGGCTATTGTTTAATTAGGTTGTTGCTGATGCTGACACTGTGTATATTTTCTTTGCTCTATCTCCTTTCCTTCTTTATTATTTCCTACTTTGGTTTGATGTTGTTGGTATATAAAATTTAAAGAGCTCTAAATTTTTTTAAAGGCCCCTAAAGGGAGCGGTGCTTTTTTGTGTTAAAGTCATTACATGAACACCTGTGAACTGTTGAGTTTAATTGGGCTACAGCTGTTGGGGAGCGAGTGGGGATTTATTGGTTTGATTGGCTGTCTTCAGATTGTGGTGTATTGTCATGCGTTGCCCTTCTAACTTGTCTCTTTAAACAGAAGCACATGTGCATATCAGGTAGTTATAGGGACTGGGATCTGAGGGATGAAGCTGTCAAAGCAGAGCGGATCGTGTGGCCATGTGAGGATGCAAAGGCAGCCAGCAGAGAGCATGGGAAAGCTGTGTCAGCTGGGGGAGCACCAGCTGGCCATGGCCAGCCAGCCTGCTCTGCAGCTCTCGCGGAGCGTGCCAAGCTTGCAGAGGCATTTCTGAGCAGTGTCTCATCGTGCCGCAGGGTTCCTGGGCAGTGTTGGGGGAAAGGATGCTTCCTACTGTGAAAGCAAGGTCCTGTCTGGAATATCACATGTCTGCATGGACAGCAGCAGAGGTCACGTAAAAACCATCTCTCTTAAGGAAGCAGGCAGTGGGAAAGACAACGGTAAAGCAGGACACCTCTGGGAGAACAAGTCTTCTTACTTAGAAGCTGGATCTCCTGTACAGCCAGCTAGTCACGTCAGCTCTGCAGAGTATGTATAGCTGAGAGAGGGAGGAACAATGAGGAAACCTGCTCCGTACCACTGACAGCTCAGTTGCCATTGAGTGCCACAGAGGCAGCCTGTTTTCAGTTCACTCTTCCCTACAGAGCTTGGTGTAGTGAAGAGCATCTCTCTCCTCTCCCCAAGGGTGCGTGGGGTGGGAAGGCTGAGGCAGGACAGCCAGAGCCCAGCTGTGCTCTGCTCAGGACCGCAGAGGAGGCAGCTGCTGGCATCTCGATGCTGGAGGAGCTGGGTGTAGTCTCACCCAGTTGGGTGGCACCATCGGCTGTCGTGCTGGAGAACCATCTATCTCTCCTCTGGCAGAGCCCACCGAGCAGTTAGTGCCTGTGCCCATTCCTTGCCTATGGGAGTGCTTCCCTTTGCAGTTTAATGAGCTAGGAGGATGCTTCTGCTCTCTCTTCACATCTCCTGTCCAGACCCTCATGGGGCTCAGTGAGACCCCCGTTACCATCACATGCCTCCGCTCTATTGTTCTGAGTCATTTACAGCTGTTGGGGAGCGAGTGGGGATTTATTGGTTTGATTGGCTGTCTTCAGATTGTGGTGTATTGTCATGCGTTGCCCTTCTAACTTGTCTCTTTAAACAGAAGCACATGTGCATATCAGGTAGTTATAGGGACTGGGATCTGAGGGATGAAGCTGTCAAAGCAGAGCGGATCGTGTGGCCATGTGAGGATGCAAAGGCAGCCAGCAGAGAGCATGGGAAAGCTGTGTCAGCTGGGGGAGCACCAGCTGGCCATGGCCAGCCAGCCTGCTCTGCAGCTCTCGCGGAGCGTGCCAAGCTTGCAGAGGCATTTCTGAGCAGTGTCTCATCGTGCCGCAGGGTTCCTGGGCAGTGTTGGGGGAAAGGATGCTTCCTACTGTGAAAGCAAGGTCCTGTCTGGAATATCACATGTCTGCATGGACAGCAGCAGAGGTCACGTAAAAACCATCTCTCTTAAGGAAGCAGGCAGTGGGAAAGACAACGGTAAAGCAGGACACCTCTGGGAGAACAAGTCTTCTTACTTAGAAGCTGGATCTCCTGTACAGCCAGCTAGTCACGTCAGCTCTGCAGAGTATGTATAGCTGAGAGAGGGAGGAACAATGAGGAAACCTGCTCCGTACCACTGACAGCTCAGTTGCCATTGAGTGCCACAGAGGCAGCCTGTTTTCAGTTCACTCTTCCCTACAGAGCTTGGTGTAGTGAAGAGCATCTCTCTCCTCTCCCCAAGGGTGCGTGGGGTGGGAAGGCTGAGGCAGGACAGCCAGAGCCCAGCTGTGCTCTGCTCAGGACCGCAGAGGAGGCAGCTGCTGGCATCTCGATGCTGGAGGAGCTGGGTGTAGTCTCACCCAGTTGGGTGGCACCATCGGCTGTCGTGCTGGAGAACCATCTATCTCTCCTCTGGCAGAGCCCACCGAGCAGTTAGTGCCTGTGCCCATTCCTTGCCTATGGGAGTGCTTCCCTTTGCAGTTTAATGAGCTAGGAGGATGCTTCTGCTCTCTCTTCACATCTCCTGTCCAGACCCTCATGGGGCTCAGTGAGACCCCCGTTACCATCACATGCCTCCGCTCTATTGTTCTGAGTCATTTTACTCTATGTGTCTGTGAAGGATATGGACGGAGATGCCTCTTTGCTGTGCCTCAGGGTAGGGGGGAGGGTAAGAAAATTCCTTTTGATTCCTTTTTTTTTCTGTTGTTTTCACACCATTAGGAAATAATTAACCTCCTTAGTGAAAGCATGTCTCCTTTTCACCTGAGTAGGAAAACCTTAAAATATACATACAATATTTTTAACACGAAGCTTAAATTATGCAGTTGCTGCATTTTGATGATAAATATGCAGATGAGAAGATTTCTGCCTCTTTTATCTTGTGGTTCTAACTCTGTCTAAAAACAGATTGTCGCAGTCACCCTAATTCTGAGAAAAACAGCCTTTTGTGCATTGAAAAGCCAAAACAAGCAAGTCTGATGATCAGATCTTCTCTTCCTAGCTGGCATATGTCTGCCATGCTAGTGAAGGAATCACTTATTTCTCGCGGTGACGGCAGTTGGTGCCATCAATTCCTGTCAGCTGGGGAAAGGGACGGGAAGCCAAATTTATACACTGGTGATTAATGCTGGAAGCTCACACGAAGAAAGACACTGTGAATACCACTGGAAAGCTCTGAGCTCTCCCATTCTGCTACAGCACAGATATATTATGTCCAGATGTGATTAGATAATTCTTGTTTTTCTGCATCCTGGGGACAGCCCTGAGTGGGAATCTCCTCAGCTGGGCTCTGGACTGCAAGTGTCCAGGCCAGGCCAACATAAGATGGGTGGATTGTAGGTGTTAAGGAAGGCAGTAGAACTCCATCAGCAGCGGATCTTGTTCTTCATCTGTACTTACCTTTTTTCTTCAGTTTTTAAGCTGACATTTTTATTGGAGGCCGGCACTGGTTTGGGCAGTTTGAGGAGGGGGTAGCCCTGTCTGTGGAAGGAAGGGCATTTGAGAAATTGCCTCGTGGTCCCACCAGTTCTTTCCCCCCTTCTTACTCTTATATATACACACATGCAATCATTTTGTCTCCAGAGCATAATTGCCTAGTGCCCTGGCTGTTGCAAATAGGCTGCCACACTGACCATTGTGCCCTTTACAGTGTTTGCTCAATACACGAGCTCAGGAAAAAAAGATCCTGTGGGAGTCAAGCCAGCCTCTCAGTCACCCAGAGACAATAAAACCTTGAGCTTTCCTAGCAATCCAGAGCTTGTCTCTGCCAAGCAGCTCTTGAGCTTTGGTTAAAAATAATGAAAGATGATTCCAGAGTTCATCTCATCAGGCAGAGGTTGGGAACAAGCTGCTACTGCTTCTGAACCTACAATTACGCCTGCACTGTCCAGGGTCTCTGTACCAGGGTCTTCTTGCTCACCTGCTTTCTGAAATAGCCATCATGAAAAGATCTGCTTTTTCTAAGTTTTGTCCTTCTTTTGACCACAGCATTTGGAAAATCACTGCCTCCAAAATGCATGTTCTGAAACTCTGGAGTTCTGGATCACTACTGAGCGTAGCAGTAAGTACACAGAAGCATTTTCTGACCAGAGAGATTCTATGATTTCATGCTTTTTGGTCTTTCTGAATTTAATAGCATCCTTTCTGGTGCTGCTAATCACTTGCAGGAGCAAGTTGCTATGTTCATCATCATCCATTTGCCTTTTCATGAGCAAACTCCGTCGTTACTGGCTGTTCTTGGACTGGCCACTCAGACCAGTGCGGAACTGGGAGCTGGAGGCAGCCACAGATGGTGGTGGTAGCAGGGCTGACAGTCTCACCTTCGCTGTGTGGCGCTGAGCACAGGCCATAGCAGATAATGCCTGCAAGAGCCAATCAGTCACGTACATCATCGTCCTTCCCCATCCAGTAAATTCACTGCATGTCTCTGACAGATTGTAAATGAGGGTAGGAAATTTGGCAAAGCATAATTAACAATACTGAGCAGATCTGGAGTTTAAGGGTCCTACCTCCTAATCCCGTCCTTTGACCACAGTGTAGCCTAATGCATTTCTCTGGACACCTGTCAGATTAGTGCTGGAAACACTACTTCAAACCTTACGTTTAATCAATCAGTTAGTAGAGAAGCTACAAAGTTTGGACATACTAGAATTTACATAGAAGGTGGCCTCTGGTGAAACCTAATTGGCCTTGAATTACCTTTACAGAAAAACCCCTGTAAACTAGCAGTTTCCAAGTGAACGGTATTAAATCAAAGAATTGTAAAAAGAAATAACACTGTCTGCAAGGATTGTGAAACTTTGTTCCCAGACAGTATAACTTCTCATTTGACCTGTACATATCCCACAGTCAAACATGAAGGGCTTTGGACTCTAATACCATCTGTGGGAATGTGATCCCTTGGCTAGTTTGCAGCTGTTCAGCACTCTCTCAAGATACACTGGAATTTCTAACTTCAATTGAACTAGGCAGTGAAAATAAGTGTGAAGGGTTTTAATATCGATCTATGAAGATTATAGTGTTCATAGGCAAATAAACACTCTTGTGTTATGTTTTCTTGCACAAAGGGCATGGCATATCATGCTTTTATTTTAGGCTGAGGAAAACTGTAGTGAGAAAGAACAGAAGGCAAGTCCCCATGACAGCACGGTGTGTGTCTGTGCATGCATGTCTGTCAGTCTATTGCAAGTGGTTGCAGACACTCTGAAAACAAAAGTAGTTGTTGAGCTCTGTACACGGGAGAGTTCTTACAATCATACAGATGGAAAATAACAGGCACTTGCAGCTTGGGGTACATAATCCGTACAGACTCACACCTTAAGACATCTAAAAATATATTTCCTGATCTCCTCAGAAGACCCCCCCCATTTTAGGCTGTTGGGTAATGAGGGTGAGTCAGCCACATTAGGGCTTCCATTCATCTCATTTCATTGTGCTTAAGCAGGCAATAGCTACTGGAGTTGTACAGCCCATCTCTGCACTAACTCAAGAGCACTGCTTATTTCTCCATCTCTTTTTAAAATCAGTGCAAAAGTAAACCTGCTGGGGTTGTACATTAGTTTTCTTTTCAGTCCATAAGCTGTTCCTTTCCCAAGAAGTCCAGCACCTTGCTGCTGATCGGCTCATATATACAGTATAAAGTAGAACTGTAGGAGATTCCATAGAGAATCTGACATTAGTTTTTTGTGGTTTTCTAGTACTTTTGATTAAAGAGTTCTGTCAGAAGAGCAGTGGTCCTAGAGGCATCTTTCTGCAGGGGCCTGTGAATAGAATTCCTCTTCTTAGCACCCGGATCTGGTATCTCCTTTTCTGTATCATGAGTCCCGTATGTTCAGCACATTACAAGTTCTGTTTGAATTGAATTGGTATTTCTGCAGCTGCGTCATGTGATCATCAACATTAAAATGGTTGTTCTAGGATTAATAGTTCTTTCTCTACCTTTTGGACTGTAGCTTCCTTTTCCAGGAGGGGCAGGAAATCACATCCTGTGCTTTACATTCGCAGCCTTGGCTCCTTCCCAAAGAGAGCAGAATTTAGTGCTGCTGATGCCTGCAGCTTGGTGAGATTGTTCAGAGAAATGGAAAATGTGCTGTCCCCTGGTGGGAGGGGGTGTGAGTCGCTGTGATGACGGGAGAAGTGGCATTTCAGCTGAGCTCCTCTGGCTTGGTGTAGCTGTCTCCTCCTGGAGCAGGGACAGTGTTTCCTAAATTCCCGTCAGCGTGGAGTGCAGCCAGCTGGGCCGTGGCCAGGGGTACGGCTCTCACTCGGCACCGGCCCCACAGAAATAGAAGTTCAGGAGCCGCACAATGCGGGTGCAGAAAGTGCAGCAGTGCCAGTCAAATGCTCTGCAGACAGCTTACTGCAGGGACTGTTGGTGCAGGGTTTCTGGATGGCAAGAGCCTGTTCAGAGTTGAGAAAATCTGCAGGTAGTGGGGCTGCCTGTCAGACTGTGTTATACAGACACATTAGCATCCTTCTGGCACTCCCTTGACATGTATTCATGTCTCCTTGGCCTCCAAAGTCGAAATTGAGAAGAACTAAAGAGGCTTCTATTGGTGTTTGGAGCTCAAGAGATTGTGAATGTTTCTTCACTCCCACCATTGCTACTTGGCATGTTAGCAAGGCCCCACAGGATCCTCCAGTAACGCACTGAGGACACAAACTCTCCCCTTGTGAAGCACGTGGTGTCTCTGTACAGCACAGCCTCTGCCTTCCCAAGTGGCTGCTTCCTACCTATGGCTCTCTCTGCTTTTCTCAAAATCTGCTGCTGACACAAGCCTTTGTCTCAGTAGTTGTGGATGAGCTGGATACCCTGTGTTTGTTTGGCAGCCTGATAGTGTGGTATGAGAGAGCTCCTATACTGTTGCTGGGAGCATCTGAAGTCACTTTCTGCTCCGAACCAGAACACTGTTTTCTGTGCACATCTGTAATTGGTCTTGTTGCGACATGCTTTGAGTGATGCAGTAAGGCTGCTGGAGAGGAGGGACCACACTGCAGAGGGAACCCAGCCTTGTTGGTACTAGACAGAGAGGCAGAGATGACAGTTGTTGGGTGCAGAGGGAAACCATTTAATGGCTTCTTCTCTGGCAGGACCCGACATCGTGGGTCTGTGCTGCGTGCCTCTGCCACATGGCCCCCACATGGGAATGTAGATGAGGTGTCCTTCCCTGAATTCACTGTGGAGCAGCAGCCAGTGCCAGTTTTGGCTGTTCATCATGTTGGGGTTTTAGACTGAGCTGTGGATTCTTGAAACTTGGAGTCCCAACCAGGGATCAAAGGATTATATTTTAACCAGCACTTCATTTTCGTCAACCCTTTATCTTGTATTTGCTTTTTGTCTTTAGCAGCACCAATGTTCATTTGATTAATTGTCCCCAGTGTTTTGAACAATCCATAGTGAGATGGAGGGGGAGCAGAAGGAGGTAAGAAGTCACGATGAACCCCAGGCTGTGCAGTACGTCAGCCTTGTTCTCGGTGCTTTGGCCAATGAGTGGCCCTGTCTCTCTCCAACCTCAGTGGATACTTTCAAAATTCTTTGCTGTTTTCCTTATTTAAATATTTTTGACTTCTTGATGTTGACCTGAGGTAGCCCCACTGCAGCACGACCACCTAGCACTGTCTTTGCTATGGACTGCTTTGAAGGTGTCCCCTCCAGTGCTCACAGTGCTCCAATGGAGAGGGCTCCATGGTCACAAAAGTGTTCCTTACAACTAGAAGAGCTACAAGACTGAGAAACCTAAAAACCAGAGGGCTTAGTGAGAGGCCATTTAAGGAACTTCACTGAAAGGCTGTGTGCCCTCTGCAAAACAAAGCAGAGCACAGAGAATGCTACAAAAAGCCTGGCTTTTGGATGCTGGTGTGTGCTTTTAGTTTAACCTGATGAAATGCAACAGGATAGAGAGGAAATGAAAGAGTTTGTACAAACTATAGGGGCAACATATGGCAGACTGGGGATGGGGAGACCTTGGAGAGCAGTTTGTGGCCACAAAGATACTCAGCCTGTTTTACAGCACAGCTGCTCAGAACAAAAGAGTCTGTCTGGATCGCTCGTGTGTTAGCTAATGTTGGTGACAGGAAGTTTGGAAAATGTCTAAAATATTGCTCATTAAATGGGCAAGTGCAGTGCTCAGGTTCGAAACATACTGATCAAATATGTTGGTCATAACGGACACACTTATGAGATGTGTCAACAATTTAAAGGAGTGGGTGCGAAAGCAGGGAAACAGCAGAGCCAGAATAGCAAAAGGGAGCAATGTGTTGTTGCTTAAGGTTACGTGGTACCCTTTCAGGAGAAATTTCTCCAGCTTGTGTAAATCTGTGGAATTGAAAAAGGCAGAGCAGAGAGGGTGTATATGTATGAGCCATATGAGTGGACCTCAGAGTACCTCAGTCTGGATGCTTGGGAAGTGGGGCAATGAAAATATCTTTTTCTGGAGCTGAGGTTAACATTTGCAAGGAGCAGATGGTTATTGTGAGTTTCATGAGCAAGATACACCCTTACTTTGGTGATCCACAGATCTAATGGAGTTACTGTAATTCAGGACTGATGGTGCAAAATTTATTGATAAATTGTATGAAAGTGTAGTCTGGGAAATGAGTTCTGTTGAATGGCTCTGCCCATAAGAAAACAGGGATCAGTCGGATCCACTATATTTATATATTTAGGCTGAATTTGCTGAGTGGCATGAAATGGTATCATGAGGTGAGGCAAATATTTTCAGAAATGCTTGCAGGATTGTGAGTTTATTCTTTCCTGACATTCTTAAAGTAATTGTGGATGAAAGGCGTATTTGAGTCTGGGTACACAGCACTGCTGCTACTTTGAGTGCAGCAAACAACCCTACTATTGGGGAAAATGAACTTCTGAAATTGGTGTAAAAGTGAAACTTGTTTTGATAAACTCATCAAAGTAAGGGAAGTTACCTGCCTTAGAGTTTGTCTTGCCCTGTACAGTAGCATGGTCAAATCACTGGTGATTTGTACATTTGAACACTAAATTAAAATATATCTATTTCCTATTATTCTTGAAGTAAGGGTTTTTCCCTTGTATCTAAATAATAGTTTGGAGCTTTCTGTAAAATTGCCATCACATTGCTGCCCTTGTATTTTTACAGATGCACAGCAATTCTGAACATCCAGTCTCTCTGGATGTGGAGGCAGGCAGCCGATCTCAGCAGCTTTGCTGAAATTTTGGCTCAGTGTGACCCAGCTTTTTTGCAGAATCCACGCACATAACAGTGCTCATTGCTGTGACTCCGGCTCCTGGAAAGGACTCCTACTTGGGAAAATTATCAGCGTGTAATGAGTGAGGACTGCTTTACCCAGTCTGGCTTTGATCTTTGCTCGAGAACTGATTCAGGATAATAACAGGCTGACATAAAATACAAATGGCCACTTTGCAAGACAAAGATGATTGCTTGTGTAGAGCTTCGGCTACCATGCAATTCATTTCTTTTCATAGACATGCAGCTAATATGTAAGAGTCATTTGCAAGATATTTCTGATTTACATAGTGGCCCCACCTTTCCTGCAGCCCACACTGATAAAGCTAGATTGGCTGGAGGCTTACAATGATGATAGCAATGAATAATACATAATCTGCAATCTGGGCTCCTTTAGCCATGTTATTTGCAGGCTGCAGTTTTTTTCTGGCTTAAGCAATATGTTTTTTAGTGGATGTGTTGGAATTTTGTTTTGTCCCTTCTGCCATAACTGTGCCTGGGATGTTTGGAACTGCATATTAATACCAGGAGATGGTTTATGCAGTTGACAGCACACTGTTTATGGCTTATCTTTGTGCAGTACAGCGATGGGACAGCAACGCACAAAGAAAAGGAACCTGGGGAAGGAACTAGCGGTTGGTGTGTGCTGTCCCCCCCTGTTCCTCCCCGTTGGCTTTTTGCCCCCTTGATTTTGCAGCGTTTGAGGAGTCTGTTACGGTCAGTATTCAGTTTTGGCTGTGAGTTTGCCATCTAGTGGCTACTGTGTTTGTTAATAAAGTCCAAATTAGTCCCTTGTTAAAACTGGCTGTGGTTTAGGTTCTCCTGTTGCTCCGGTTGGACGGTAAAAGCCGACAGACATCTCCTTGCCTTCACCCTCTGCGGTGCTGGGTGCAGCTCACAGCTCCGTGTCCTTTGGCTTAGCAGCCATTTGACATTTCAGCATTGTTTAAGGTGAAGCATGCTGGCAGGGCAAAGAGGTCCCAGGCTGAAGGCTGGAGTTTGGAAGCATTTGTGTCAGGTTCAGCCCTCTAGAAATAGGAGCCCTCTCCATACACAGCCCTGCTCTGGAAGGGCTGAAGCACTGAGGTTTCCTCCCTGGCCTTAGCAGCGTCTCAGCCTGGATGCACCAAATTCTCCACATTGTACATATTCAGCAGGTTATGGTTCAAGTTATTTTTCTCTGGTTTGACCTGGCTTTGTGAATGAGAGTAAAGCTGTTGTGCTGCCACTACCTAAGTTTCCTGCCCCAAGGAAATACTTCTCAGTCCAGCGCTTTGGTGTGTGCTTGTGTGTACAGACAAGTGAGAAAGACCCTATTTCTAGTCCCTTCCTAAGGGGGAGGTAACATGAGATCCTTAATTGAATCTGCCATTGCACTGGAGGTACCAATGCAGGTTAGTGTGTGTACTTGGGTGGGAATAGGGAGGAACACATGTGCAAATAATAGATACTAATTTTGGAAGAAAAAAGAAAACCATTTGAGTAATCTCCTCTGCCTCTTTCCCCACGGAGGTTTTACAGAAGTTACACTTGCTTGTGTTTGCAGTCCCAGGTACCAGAAGGAATGAGGTGCTACTCTCTCATGCACGTCTGCTTTGTGCCTGACTTTCTCTTCCATGATCTCATGTATGAATCAAAGCTTGCCTACAGGTGGTGATCGAGCCCAAAAAGGCTTATCACTTACCAAGCAACCGTCTGCAATTATTTGTTTGTCCTCTGTAGCCAGCTTAGTTACTTATTGATATCTAATGTTTGTCTCACCATGTTATAATGAAAAGGAAGAGATAAAAGCCCCGTTCTTGCTTGAAGTGCCAAATTAGCTAAGAATGGTGACACTCTGCTACTGTTCTCTTGTGTGCTCAGATAGAAAGGCATAAACCATTGCTCTTTATAGGCAGGGGTAGCTTGTTATCCTGGGACAAGGCTGTTTCTAATGCTTGAACTGTGAGCCAGAAGCATTTGAAATATTTACTAGACAGTTAAAATACAGGGGATGCTGCTTTGCTGTATCAGGCATCACACCAGGAATCAGCACGAAGGAAACATTTCCTCCAGGGTAGCTGCAGCGGAGCCTAAAGCAAGCAGCAAGGCTGAGGGTTTGCTTTTGGGAGACCAGTCTTAGAGCACTCATAAAATCTCCTGAAAGGCCAAATACTTGTCCTCCGATCTAAGGCAACATGGGTTTTGTGGAGTGAGGACAGAAGCCCAAAGGGCTCCTTGCCAGGAGCCTGCACGATGTGGTGCCGCAACTGCCATGTGAGGGGCCACTTCATCTCAGCATCTTCTGCAGGGAGGAGGCAGGCGCTCCTCCAGGCCCAGTTTAAGACTCTGGACCTTCCCTCCTGATTGTGCCTTTTCCATAACGGTTGTGTTCTGGAGGATGAGAAAACAACCTGCCATGAACTACTAGTTCACCTCTTACATGTGGAATGTACTGTTCAGGTGTCCTCAAACTTTCTATCATGAGGTGGCTGTTTGAGGATTAGTTGTAGGTGGGAGGGGGAACTTGCCAGTCTTCAGTCTACAGCAGGACATAGATTTTTGACTATATGGTTAATGTCTGTTCCTTTTAGTAACAGCATTAAGGCAAGTATCCTTGAGATAATAACTTGGGCCATGTGCTTCCCTTTCCCTGCCTTCCCCTGCAGCAAAAAGAAACAGCTGTTGAAATATTTTTAGTTATAATCTGGTGGACATGAAAAAGCTCATGTGTCTGTGCATGCAGTTTTACTGTCTTTCTGGTTGTGTTTGTGCCTACAGCCAGACCACCTAGTGCTGGGAGCCCATCAGATGGCAGCAAGGGAGGGCTGGTGGCTGACTGGGGTAAGCACTGAAGTGGGAGGCTTCTGAGACCCATTTAGCTCCTGCGGGCAGTAGTAATGGGTGACTCAGGAAGTGGCTTGGCCATTTCTGCTGCATGGAACTTTCCAAGAGAGCAAGGACAAAGCTCCCCGAAAGCTACAGCTGTGAGAGGTGGTGGAGTCTGCACCCTGTTCCAGTGGCATCTCTTGGTCCTGTCTTGTCCGGCCACTAAAGCTATCATTGCAGGGGTGCTTGCTTGTCCCTGGCAGTCTACTTACACAACTTTCTAGTTTGGGTCCTCCTGCAAATGAGGGTTTAAAAACCCCAGGGGTCTTTTTCTTTGCGAGAGTGTGTTGTAAAATGATGTCCACAGGCATTCTAATGCAGACCACAGAATTTTGATGGAAGCCAGGATTTGAATCAAAACCGCCTCATTTCCCTCCAAACCCTGTCTCCCCGTCAGACTTGTCTGGATCCCATTAGAAATGTGTTAATCAGAGAAAAATGACATGTGCCTCTACTCTGATGTACATATAAATTTAGTGTGACATTGGGAGAGACCCAGTGCCCCATTTCTCAGCAGAATGCCTGTGGTCCTGCTGTAAATGCAGGGAGATTTGAGGTTCTCTTTACCAGGACTCTGATGATAACCTCCAGCAATGGCTAGCATTGTTTCCTAGCCCTATGGCTGTTGCGTTAGTGCTTATTACATTTCTTTTACTCAGATTTGTTACATGAAAACAATAGTTAATACTTCCATTAGGAGAAAGCTTAACCTTTTTTACCCCTGGCAAGAGGAAGAGTGACGTCGGAAAAAAGTTTTCTAAGCTGTTCCTGATTCGTGGGTATGGTCACGAACCAAGGACTGTTTGGGATAAAAGGCATCACCAGTTGGTAGAATTCCATGTAATATTTGAAATATTTTCTTATAGGTGTTAGAGAACTGTCAGTCTTGAAAAGACACAACTCTGTTCTTCAGGGTTTTGGGTAGGGGCAACGGTGAGAGCAGGAAGAAGGTTTGCTCTTGGACTTTGCCTAATTATTCCTGAGGGAGAACTGGTCTTGGTAACAAGGAGCGCAAATCAGGCTGTGATTACTGGAAGAGGGCTCACTGGTGTCTTGTTGTTAGTGTGACTAAGTCCTGGAGTATTTGGTGGGACTTTTTCTTCCAGATGCTGAAAAAAATGGATTTTTGTGCAATTTGAGCTCTCATTTTAGGAAAGATATTTCTAATCTTTGTGGTTATGCAAGAACTTTTTAAAACATGAAATGAATGCAGCCTAATGGATCAGAAACCAGAAAGTGAAGAAAGAGAAACCAAAGTACATCTCTCCTCTTTATCACATGATTGGTTTGGGGAGGAAGAATGAGTCATTATTTTTTAGCACACGAAATTGGCAGTGCACACTGTGATTACCCCTGTTCCAAGCCTGCCTATATGCACAGATAAAACAAGCTACGCTTAGCACTTGCCCAGGCTCCGTGGCACTGGTCTGTGCTCCACTGGGAGGCTGAAGACACTGGTGATTTTTTGGTGCGTCGTGGGAGAAGAGAACATGACGAGGAACTGCACTGGCTGTGGTGGTTGTCCCTGGGGCTGGAGTTCAGTGTACACTCCTCATCTGTGGGAATGTGCTAATCACTCTGCATCCCCTCCGTGTGCCTACACATGCACAAGCTGAACCCCATGGGCTGCTCGTGCTCATTTTTCAAGCTTCTTTCCCAATGTATCTATCTAACCCATTTAGGAATCAGTACTTTGGATGAAATTTTACTGTCAGTAGTCTAAGACTCAGGTCTCTCAATTTAATTACTCTGTGTTAGTCAAAATTATCTTGCCTTCTGAGGCAGATGAAATCAGAACAAAGACAGATACATGGGAAGAGCAAGCTTTTAAAGTTAGAGCACAAGTCGTTTGTTCAGTACAAGCTCCCCCTAGAACTCAGAGATGGAAAAATCCTGCTGGGCTGGAAAGCAGTGCAGTTCATCACCACACAGATGGTGAGAAGATGGAGGTGAAGGCTTCATATCTGCTCTGTTTACAGCCAGGGTCAGGAGCAGAATTATTTTTCCTCTCCTTGGGGTTCAGTGGCCGTATAAGCTGCATGTACCCCACTTTCCTAGCAAGAGGCCGTATTTGTCAAGGTGTCAGGAATCCTCGGGGGACCCTTTCTTGGACTCAGAGAAAGGTCCTAGACAGCCCAGAGCTGAACAGCATTTTAGGTTGTAGTTTCCAGATTCATCAACTTCTGCTTTAATTCCTGGTGCTCACAGTTTTAACTTTTAAAACTCTGCCACTTCATGATCTCCACCTCAGAGATCCCTCTTATCCCTGTTGTGCAATTACTGCGGATCAGAGTTGAATCTATTTTTACCCTCTTGTTTTTCCCTTTGGTTTGTAATGCCTCTGGGAGTGAGTTCTGGGAAGAAGCTGCTTTGGTTTTAAGCTGTATGGTGCCGCCTCCTCTCCCATTATCACTCTCTGGTTTCAATGGCCCCATTGTGCTGTCTTGTACTGGCGCTTTGCTTGGTTTGAAGTGTGGGTAAGAAGTTGCTCCATCCCTCTAGTTTTATTCTGTCACTCACAGCACTGACCTTCTACCCGGGAGCTCTTTGAGTGGAGTGGCTATTTCTCCTGCCTGCACACCTGACAGCACTCGAAGTGGCAGGTACAAACTGCCAGGGAGCTTTCCTGCAGCCCTGCTAACACCTGCCCTTTCTCTGGTGCTTCTCTCTTGGCTGAGAGGAGTTGTGGATCCTGCAGATCCTGTGTCTTTAGTACTTTGGCACATGAGATTTCTTTCAGGACTGTGAAATTTTGGCTTCTGCCACTGATTGAGAGAGAACATGAAAAAAATTCTGATGATGCAAAAAATGCTGTAGAATTATTCTAGTGTAATTACTTTCTGACTGCATTAAACCCTTTCCATTGTGCATTTCTCAGGCTTTATTGAATCCCAGCCAATTTCCTTCAGCTTTGTCTCATTTCCCTTCAAAGTCGGCTTTTCTCAGCTCCAAGATATTTGTGTTGCTGCCCTTTCTGCAGACCCTCATCTGCATTTCAAACCTGGTGAGAGATTACCATCCCTGTATCTTAGGTATCTCTGTAGTCATTTAGTACACCTGGCTCACATCCAGCCCTTGGATGCAGAATTGTCTCTGATCTGGCTGACAGTGTAAAGCAGCTGCTCTCCTGTACTATCCCCAGGAGCACAGTCCCTTCCGTAAGTGTCCCGTTGTTTCCCAAATGAAGTAAAATCCCCCTTGGACCACACTGCTTGCCCTGTTGACAGACCTCCCAAGTCTTTTCCCCTTCCTTTCCTTTTCTTGCCCAACTATCAATCGTGTTGTTTGGGCCTTTCTTCAGATACTGAAAACCTGTGCCCATATGCCAGCTGCAGCCGTGGGTAGTCACGTAGGTCACGTGGCTGGTGCTTGCTGGTGGGGCAGTGTGTGCTGGAGACAGGGCAGAGTCTGAATCTGTGTATAATCAGACCGTTGGGTGTACTTCGGATGAATATTTAAGATCTCAACGTGAGCACTGGGCTAATGAATTCTAGCATTTGCTGCAGAAGTGTCACAAACATAATGGGGACAAAATTTGCTTAAAATTTGTTTTGAACATGTATGGCATTTTTCTTTTAGTTTACTCAGTTTTATTTTTTTCTGCATCTTATTTACTTTGGACTGTGAAACTACACCAGTTATTTTCACTTTTTTTTTTTGTGTTTGAATTCATTTAATGTTACTATTCTGCAGACAGAATGATACAACAGTCTCTTTTCTTTGCTTCCTGGACACATTATATTATTGATGCTTTCTAAAACTTTTACTTTTTATTGGGTTTGGAGTCCACAAAAGCTTAGACTTGAAGCCTACAGCCACCGATCAAAAATGGGGTATTCATTATTACCAATGTGCACTGTGCAGAAATTAAGAGTGGGATTAGATGAGGAGAGTTTCCCGTATACTCTGAGTGCACGGCTCCTGCTGAACTCTTACAGTGCCTATCTCTTCCCGGATGTCTCCCTGGAATAATTTCTCTCAGTCTCCCTTGAAGAACTGTTCCTGAGTTAGTCAGATCTGTGCCCCACATTCACGCTGTTTCAAATGGCAGCATCCCATCCCCCTGGAGTTGTCTTATAAAGCTATTCTCAGCCCAGGAGCGTCAGCCCACGTGATGGGTGAATCCAGGTCAGAGAGCATGGTCCCTTCACATCTGCTCCATGCTTGCTGCTGACATTTTCATTCAGCCTGCCTGTACTGGGCAGTGATGGAGGTCTATAAAGGGGGGACAGAAACATCTTTCTGCTGGGGAAGGACAATGGCAGGACCTCCCAGTAACTGCAGCTGTGTCGGGGCTCTGAATACAACGGGCCACTCTTGGCAGTGCTACTGAGGTCTGGCTCTTGGAAAGCAGCGCTGTGATTCAGCTGTCACTCAGCTCCCAGCAAAGGGAGCTTTGAAAAGGCGCCTCTGCTGCTCTCCTGGAGTAGCAAATATTTCCTAGGCCTCTGCTGCTGAATGGGAGAGATTGCCATTGTCCTCTTTCCCCTCTCAGGCTTGCTGGGCTTGCTATAAATGGGCCTTTTGCAAGGGAACAATAAGCCCAGCGAAGGGTCCAGGTTGCACATGTCTGAGCAGTGAGAACACTCGAGCACTTTTTCATTGGCTCCTGTGATGTGAAAAGCTGTGCTGCCGACAGGGCAGGTTTATTTTCCAGCCACAGCTGTGGGTTTGTTTTCTCTCTCAGGTTGTGCTGCTCTGGGTGTACATCTGCATGTGTTACTATTCTGCAGACAGAATGATACAACAGTCTCTTTTCTTTGCTTCCTGGACACATTATATTATTGATGCTTTCTAAAACTTTTACTTTTTATTGGGTTTGGAGTCCACAAAAGCTTAGACTTGAAGCCTACAGCCACCGATCAAAAATGGGGTATTCATTATTACCAATGTGCACTGTGCAGAAATTAAGAGTGGGATTAGATGAGGAGAGTTTCCCGTATACTCTGAGTGCACGGCTCCTGCTGAACTCTTACAGTGCCTATCTCTTCCCGGATGTCTCCCTGGAATAATTTCTCTCAGTCTCCCTTGAAGAACTGTTCCTGAGTTAGTCAGATCTGTGCCCCACATTCACGCTGTTTCAAATGGCAGCATCCCATCCCCCTGGAGTTGTCTTATAAAGCTATTCTCAGCCCAGGAGCGTCAGCCCACGTGATGGGTGAATCCAGGTCAGAGAGCATGGTCCCTTCACATCTGCTCCATGCTTGCTGCTGACATTTTCATTCAGCCTGCCTGTACTGGGCAGTGATGGAGGTCTATAAAGGGGGGACAGAAACATCTTTCTGCTGGGGAAGGACAATGGCAGGACCTCCCAGTAACTGCAGCTGTGTCGGGGCTCTGAATACAACGGGCCACTCTTGGCAGTGCTACTGAGGTCTGGCTCTTGGAAAGCAGCGCTGTGATTCAGCTGTCACTCAGCTCCCAGCAAAGGGAGCTTTGAAAAGGCGCCTCTGCTGCTCTCCTGGAGTAGCAAATATTTCCTAGGCCTCTGCTGCTGAATGGGAGAGATTGCCATTGTCCTCTTTCCCCTCTCAGGCTTGCTGGGCTTGCTATAAATGGGCCTTTTGCAAGGGAACAATAAGCCCAGCGAAGGGTCCAGGTTGCACATGTCTGAGCAGTGAGAACACTCGAGCACTTTTTCATTGGCTCCTGTGATGTGAAAAGCTGTGCTGCCGACAGGGCAGGTTTATTTTCCAGCCACAGCTGTGGGTTTGTTTTCTCTCTCAGGTTGTGCTGCTCTGGGTGTACATCTGCATGTTTCAACTCATTTCCTAGAAAATATTTTCACCCCAAGATTTCCTTTGGCCTCAGAAATCCGTTTCCTTTTGCAGCTCAAGCTCTGTGATGTGTTTGCAGTGAAACCCGCAAGCCAGGTGGGACCAGCCTGCTTTCACATCTCTGCTGCAATAAACTTTGCCTTAGGTTTGATAGAATATCCCCAAACGTTTATTGCCTTGTGGTTTTGTGGCAAAACCATGTCCACCTCTTTGATTCAAACCTGGCTGAAGAGCCATGGCTTGGGCTGAGATTCACAATGTACTTTGGGGTTAACTCAGATAGAAGAAGATGTTCCTTAGTAATCTGTATGGAGACAAAAGGTACAATTTTCTGCCAATCAGCCATAACAATCTTTGGGACACTTTGAAGAATGTCTTTTAGTTTTTAAACCCCACCCAGATCTCAAATATAGAATAATGTATGCAATTCCTCCACCTGCAATATTCACTTTTTAGGGGGTCTTATAGCAATGACCTGTCTAAAAATGATGTAAGACAAAGGAAGAGCATTCGGTGTCACACAGTGTTCTTGCTTTCCTGGAGTGTGGCTGACATGATTTGCTTTGTTTCCCAACATTTCATTTATAGATGCTTGAAAGAATGGATAACTTTTCAGTATATATAACCTCTGCTTACATACGCCTACAAATCAATGTCAGCTTTTAATTTAAAAATACTATTGAAAAAATTAATTCTTTGTTCTTTTCAGATATTCTATGGTCTGATTTTCCTCCTGTGTTAGTCTTACTCAAGTTCATTCTGCACTGGTGCTTTTCTTGATTTAGGCCTTTGTGAGTGCCCAGAGAACCAGTGCTTCCCCTGCCGAGTGACTCGGGCTGCAGCCTGGCCACGCTGCCCCTGTCATCGAGAAGTTGCGAAATTGAGGTGACCGCACCCTGGCTGCAAGTCCAGGAGTTTTACACTGCAGCTTGTCCTCCAAATGCCAGTGAGGAAAATCTCTTTGGAAGTTTCTGCCTTGCTCATCCCATTTACTGAAACTAAATTTCAAGAAGCTAATCGGGCAGAGAGTGCAAAGGATGAAATGTTAGAAATCAAATTAATGAAGCTGAATCACCAATTTGTGACCTAGAAGACTATTAGGAGTGATCAGAATTAATTAACTCTCCTTTGCGATGCTTCAGAGGAAGCCGGCAAGCTCGGCATGGAGACACACAGGACGTGGATGGGATCTGACTACCTGGTCCCTGTGAAGCAATGCAGCAAGGCGCGCTCTGGCCCCAACCTGGGCTCCAGGGGCTCCTCGTGGAGCACAATTAGCAGAAGCAGAGGGAAGAGTTGCTGTGGTCCCTTTTTGTGTCCTGCTTTTTCATGGTTATTCAGGGACATGCGGATGAAGCTGCGAACACTCTGTCTATGAAGAAGCAGCAGTGTTGTTCTCTGTGATGGAGGTGTAGGGGAGCCTAAGGGACTCGGTAATAGGTGAGATTTTGGATTTTCTAGTGGAATGATACTGACAATTCACAGGAAAGGTCTCATCACAGCTTCTAGTCTATGAATTTGTTTCTTTGACTCAAGGTCTGTTTGCATTTCCCTGCTTGCTTCTCCTTTTAGTGATCAGTATCCGATTGGAAGTGGCACTCGATAGGGACCACCTCACGCTACATCCCAAAAGCCTGGCAGGGATCACCAGAAGCAGAGAAACTGTGACACAGTATCTTAGCTGGTATTTTGTTGAATTAATCAAAGCTGGGACTGAGTCCTAAACACTTCCAGGGACAGATGATACATGCATCAAGCTGTAGCTTCTTTTCTTTCAAAGGTCAGACTTTTAGACAGCTCGGGCTAATAGTTGCTGAAATAAATTGGTCATTTGGGATAGTGATACCAAGTCAATTTATGGATTGATTTGAAGTAAATGTGAAAGGCAATATCTACTTTTAGTAGTTCTTGTGAATTTTAAAGAAAATTATTATTTTCCTCACCATTCTTTTGGGGGCAAATATGAAGAAAGAAGATATCTAATCATAATTATTTTCACTAAGCAGAACTGCAGTGTTTCTTCTTGAGTTGATAAACTCTTTTTATACACTAAACAGCCCATGGGAGAAAGAAAGAGCAGGAAAGGCTTGGTGAAGAGATGGCTTCAGTTTCTTGAATAATGCATTGTTCAGTAAATTGCCTGTCCTATCAGGAAATAGTCCACTGTATGTGATCAACATCGACATTGCTAGCTGGACAACTTACAAAGAAGCATTTTGGAATTAATTTGATGATTATGAAAATGTCTTGGATCCTTTGCTGAAGGCTAAATAAACACAATTAAAATATTCTTAGTTTTCAATGTGCTTTGTTCAGTTCATTAAGTGTAACTAGAGCTTCCAGTTATCTGCATTTAGTTTTTCAAAAAATTGGAGGGTATTTTTAGAGCAATGTAAAGCTTATTGCTAATTACACCTGGGGGGAAATCTCATTAGATATTCATTTGCTTTCAGAGTTTAAAACAATTCTAATGAGCTGCATTAGTTGTGATAACACTGACTGACTCTCTCTTGTCTGCTCCCCCCGGCTTGTCTGAAACAAACAAAGCTTCTTTGGAGCCTGTAACTCAGCAAATGTGACCTTGGCTATCTTTGGGGTGGAGGGGAGGGAAGTGTAGTCCAGAGGAGGAGGAGGGAGTTTGCTGCAGTCAGGGCCTGGAGCTGGAAGGGGTAGATGACCTTGGAGCCAGAACGCCGGACCAGGCGAGATGCGCTGTCCTGTCCCTGGGTGCCCCACAGGCTGCCAGCACCGTGCCGGGCAGTGCCGGGAGAGCCAGTCTGCCTTTCTGGCATTTCCTCACACCTTTGCTGGACTAATGTGTTAAGATTTTGGCAAGGCCGTACGAGGCAGCCAAGCAAGCACCTGTAAGAGGCCTGACCTACTTTCTTCTCATACAGAATGAACCTTCCCATAGGCCGTGCCTGGCCCTGTGGGTGCAGCTGGGGCTGGGGAGCCCTTGGACTCGCAGGAATTGAGGAGAACCCAGAGGAGCAGCTGTTTCCCCTTGCCATGGCTGCTGCTCACAGTAGCCTGCAGCATAGGGCTTTGTCAGCTACTTGGGACAATGAGAACCAAACTGATAGCTCTTTATGGCAGTCCTCTGCTCCACCAACTGCCAGAAGAATTGCTGATTTACTACTATTTATCCAGGAAATTGGGAGAGTTTTTGGTGAGGAACTGTCACTGGCTTGGATGACCTAAAACTGGGACAATGAGACACCTCAAGCTGAAGTGAAGAGTTGGTTTGCATTTCTGAGTGCAAAGAACATTGAAGTAGGGCAGATAGAGCAGAATAATTTTTATTTCTCCCTACATTGGTACATTTTGGGTGAACTGGACAACTTGTGAGGAATTCAGTCTTTACACTGGACACAAAATTATTTAGGGCTGATCTGTTTATCCCTCCCCACTAAGCCCCAACAATGACTCAAAACCAAGAATTTCTTCTGCCCAAAAAGTTTTGATCTTGCTCCTTTCCATTTTACCAACATATGACCTTTGTCCAGGTAATGTGAATATACAGAGGGTAAAGATGACAACCACTCCACACTGCAAGTAGCCCATGCAATCATCTCAATTGTTTAGGTCAGTTTTTAAGTCAGCTCTTTCTAATCATGCAAAACAACACAGTGGCTTGGGAAAATACCTGTTTATGTGGCTGTGTAAGCAACATAGGATATTCATCTCCTCATCTGGCATGCAAGGAAGGAAGCTGCTGTGCACACACATATCTCTGTAAGTGGCATAGCAGAAAGGTGACTGTGAGCCGAGACACTCCTCTGGAGACCAGGGAGCCTCAATGTGGATGTAAAGTGGCACATTGAGACAGGTTTACTGCTGCTTCCAGGCAGAGGCTATGAATTGAGCGGCAAGATAATGGTGTAGGAGTGATCACACACAGAGCAGGATATATGGGATTCTTTGGTAATTGGGGACATTTTGGCATTGGAGCTGAGCAGGGTGAGAACAATCTGGCAGAGTCTGCATGTCAGCAGGAAGAAAAGGCCTGGCTGCAAAGATGGAAGCTATTTTTTTTTTAATCTATTGGTTGTGGAGTAGAGAAGAGGCAAGTAGAGATTTCAGGCTTGGCTACTGGCAGAGAGAATACACCTGAATCAGAGAGGAGCCGCCTGGACCAAAGTTGTAAGTAGAAAGGTGGAAACCAGACTTTATTCCTCAAAGGAAAAGAGAGCACAGAAAACGAAGCTTTCAGGGAGCTGGAGGGTGTGAAGTGGATGGTTGGTACCAAACCCCCTACTCTATGGCTCTCTTATTAAAGAGGTTAAAGGAACTGTGGGTCTAAATTGGAAAGGTTTTCACAGGCACTTCACAGAGCTGAAGTGTTTTGCAGGAGATTCCTCAAAGGTGGAAGGCGGACAGCCTCCCACCATTATTTAAGGAACGACCCAGATGTGCACCAGGGTCTTGCAGGGAAGTTCGTTTCCCTTCAGGTGAAGACAAGTCTTAGAAAATGTTTTAATAGATGAAAGGTGGCCTGTTGAGAAACGCACAGCTTGACCAAAGATAGCCAGTGTGGTTTCCGGAAAGGACCTTTTCTGCCTCGCTAACTTTTGGAAATTTCTTTTTTTAGAACATACACTCCTGTCGGCATAGACAAGAGGCTAAGCAGCAGTCAGGAGAGGCTTGGATCTTCAGACAGTGTTTGACAGGGTCCCACGTCGGAGGTTAATGTCTAAAGGTGGGGAGTTGGAAAGGGGAAGAATTGGCTCACTGATTGAAAATTGGCCAGAGGACAGGAGCAGAGTGGGGAAAGGAGGCATAAATAGAAGCCTTTTAAGATGAAAGACAAGTTAATAAAGGAGCGTGTACTGTAGGAGACTGCACTGGCGGATCCTGGTCTTTCTGATAGTTACAGTGTATGAAAGACTTGGCTGAGGACATAGAAAGCAAGATTTCCTAGTTTGCAGATCACATCAGATTTGGGAGGAGTGGTGAATAATGAAGAATTCCAATACAGGCAAATTGGAGACCACTTCTAGGCTTTGATGTGATGGCAAACACAGACGCAGACAGAGCAATACATTTTATGGCAACATATTTGGTTACTGGTATCTAACTTCTTTTTAAACAGTCTGGGATGGTCATTGGTTTTAATACATCCCAGTAGGCTTTATTCTGGGAAGAGTCTCTTCTGCTGGAAGGGCCTCAGAAAGTATGCTTATGTACGTTGTAAATTTTATTTTCTCTTTTGATTGGAGGTAGAACAACTGGACGTGTTTCAAAGGGCAAAAGCATCTGAATGGAAAAGGGCAGAAAGTAGGAATGAATGAACTGGTTTAGAAGAAATAGACAGAGAGCTGTTCCTTTCAGAGTCAGTCCAAAGTTCAGAGTAGCTCAACTGACCTGGGAACAAAACCCACCAAACGCACATATGTAGTGAAACGCATCTGCCTCAAAAGTGAAGTGGCATCTTTTCCATATGTCCCATTTCTGCAGTGATGAACAGCACTAGCCAAGATGAAGCCTTTTAGGAGTAAGATGATTATTTCTCAGTCACACTGCACAGCTGGGAAGGTAATTCACATGGCTATACATAACCTAAGGGAGCGTGGTTGACTGTGAGGGAGCAGATCTGTCAACTGGTCTATTATAGCTCTCTTGACTTCAAAGGATCGATGACATTTTCCACTGTCTCGGCATGAATACTGTGGTGGTGGAAGGAAGAAGTATCTGTGCTAGTGCTTAAGTGATATTTCTCTAAGTCAGCTTCAGGTGTTTGGAATGAACAGTCAAAAGCAGGGGAGTCTTGGAAACAAAGTGCTGCGATGAAAGGCAGCCGGATTCAGACAGGCTGAATGTCACTTTGGTGCTTCCGCCGCGCCAATGGAAAGCACGATTCCCAAGCCTGAGCTGGGGCCTGTTTGGAGATCTGCTGACACCAGCTAGATGAAAGCTCAGCTTGTGCAATGAGATGGAGTTTAACTGCCTGAATATGGCGCACAGGCTGTCCCTGAGATGCTTCTGAGTGTCTCCCAAAATGCCTGTTTTGAAAGTTAAACCTCTGAGTGTTTTACATCAATAGTGAAAATGCCCTCACTGAGGATTTTCCCCAGGCCTGCTCCTCAGTGATCTATTTCTTGTCCTCCAACTAGGCTTGTGTAAATTCCTTAGGTTATTTTTTGGGTACTAATTAACCGTGGAGTAGAAATTATATTATACAACTGATAATGAGCAAAATCTCAGATACAATTCTACACCAACCAAACCTTGGCAAATTGTAATTAGCGCAGTATTTGATAATTTCTTATTCTGCATTTCATTTTTTTTTTCCTGAGAAAAAAAAAAAGCCCTACATAATGAGCTCTTTGAACCTAAATCAAACAACATTTTCTGTGGGGATAGGTAATGAAATGTTAGTCAAACTCATTGCAATGGGCAGATCAATCACTGCCTTGTAAGATCTTAAAAGGAACTCTGAGGTAATGGTGGCAGAATGGCTCTCGCTGCAAATCTTCCAGGCCAAGCCTTTGTGGGTTGCACAGGTACGCAGGGGAGAGCTCGTTCTTTCAATCCCAGCCCACTCGGAAAAATGAGTTGCCACTTTGCTGAAAGCAATGGGATTGAGACAAGAAAAGCTGCTTTCTGGATCAAGCCAGCAAATTCTCTGTGCTAAGAGGGAACCTGGAATGAGTATTAAGTCTTGCAGGAATGCTGAGGGAAGTGACTATGTGTGCTTGGCCTCATGGCAACAACAAGGGAGAGTATAAAGCAAACAGTTGTGAGCTACTGAGCTCAGGGGTTCACCAGGGAGATGAACGGTTTGCTGGAGCTCTAGTTTCCATATTAGCATCATACAACAGCCTCATCTGTTTCTACAGTGCACTGTCATATCTGAGATGCTGCTGCAGCACTGAATCACCTCCCAAGACACTAACTTTTTAGTTGCTCAGCAATAAGGTTTTTCAGAAAACAAAATATTGGTCCCCCAAGAAATTATGATATTTCAGAATTTGGGGTTCTTTGGTCTTAAATTGCGATAAAAATCAAAATGTTGAAGTGCTACATTGGACAAAACATCTGAAATATTTCGCCTGGGAAAAAAACCTGCAAAATAGCATTATCAAAACATTACCTTTCTCTAATACTGAAGCATTTCTGTGCAATAATTTCAAAGTGTCAGAGATGATATATAACAATAAAGTATATAGGGATATAGACTTCAGAATGTAGGAACAAATTGTTCAGAAATATTCCCATTTCAAGCTTTGTTGAACTGCCCATGTTCCCAGGGAGCACTTCTGTTCTTGATGAAACAGCATTTTCTGATTTTTGACACGCGGTCAAAAGCATTCTGAGCATCTCTGCTCAGCGAGAGTGGCTTCAGTGAGGATGGGCACAGCTCTTGTCACCCAATTTATTTAATGTTTGTTTTTGCTTCAGCTGTAACCCTGGAAGTCTCTTACACTTGCTCTACCTTTAGAGTTCTCTCTCTCTCTGTTATTACTGCATGATTTGGAAATTAAATCTAGGCTGTGATCTTCTGTCATGCATGTTGGAGGACTTGCTTTCAGATTAGAAATAGCATTAATGGGATCGATAGCTATTTCAGCTAATGCACTAATTCTCTTCACTGACAAGCACTTCTCACATGTCAGTGTTGTCAATGTGCTACTTTATCTCCTCTAGGTCCACTAGGACACTTACCTATCTGCCTTTTTTGAAAACCTGTTCTGTTGGAGTCTTGAGAGACAAATCTGCTGATGCGTGACTGTTTGCTCGGCCATCAGCAGATTTACCCAGTCAGTCCCCATCCTGGGAACGTAGCTACCAACCACACCAAGCTCCTCACCCTGCAGGTAACGGTGATAGAGATTTCACATCAACTGAAGTGGCAAATGCACAGCAAGACTTGTGCGGTGTGCTCTTTTCAAAATCTTCCCTGACAAAGAAGCATGTCAGCACGGTCTGAGACTGTGCTGTACTTCTCTTCAGCTCAGCTTTTATGTACACGCGTGGTGAAGACCTCTTCCATTGTATTCTAACTCTGATAGGATTTGCACGGGAAAAGCTACCATGAAACTGTCACATAGAAGTGGCAGGTGACCATCCTGACAGATGCACAAACTCTTAGGAATGTCCCAAACGTTCCCTGAGCGGGGGCTCAGGAACAGGGAAGGGATGGTGCTCGCCCCAGCCAGCTCTGCCAGCGGGCAGCCTTGGCTCCACACGCCCTCTGACAGGACTGCAGAGCTGTCGTGGCTGCTGAGCACACAACTTGGGTAGTACCATTCAGCACCTGTTACCTACCTGTTACTTCTGCTTTGAATTACCTGAAATACATAAATGTGCTGCTGGTAATTTGCTTTTGCTGAGCATTTCCCTTGGGTTCAGCTCATTGCTGCTGAAGGTGCCTATTCCCTGAGGATGAGAGGAGGAGGACCACCACAAAGCACGCTCTAAGGAGGTTTTGTACATTTCTTGGTCAGGGATCCTGGTGCAGGTTAATCCTTGAGTGTGGCAGCCTCTCCCTTTCTATTTTATTGCCTGGTATACATTTTGCAAGCCAAACTTACTAGTGTTCACCAAGTCAAGAGCCGAAGTTGCTTGGCCTCTGCAACAGGCCTTCCCTGACATTCAGACAGCCTCAGGGCCTTTACTATCTTTCTAAACACTTTCCTTCTCTCCTGTAGAGCTGCCTTATTACAGCAATAAAAATAACAAGGTCCCTGCAGACCTCTTTATAAAGAACAATTTAGAGCCAGGAGTAAGTGTGAGGATTGGGATGAAAATAGGCTATCACAGTGCTAATGTGATATACAGGTATGATTCCTGTATTATATTGGTGCAGGGAAGTTGTGTGTCTTGGGAAAGCGGGGACTTGGCGTGGGACTGGGGAGATGGCTGCAGACAGACAGAAATAGGGGGGTTGACACCCACTGTACGGGAAGGGTCTGTGACAGCTGAGAGTGTGGCAGGTTTGAAATGGTTCTGTTGAGTTCAATGAATGCAAACAGCAAATACCAAATAAATCTATCCAAGGACAATATTAATATTTAGATACATTATATTGGAACAATGAAGACAAAATTACAACCAGGATCCCATGCTATCCGCTCACTTCTGTGGGCATTTTCAAGTCCTTCTCATGGCCTCCGTCAGTAGCAGCAAGGCTGAAGAGAAACATATGAAAAAAAGGGAAAAATGTAAAACCACTCGAGATCCTACCTCCTACCTCAAATTTTGCTGTGTGTCTGCCCCTCTGATCTCTGGCACTGCAGGTGTCTGAGGAGGTTACAGGCACAAACCAATGTCAAATTAGTTACTGAGCGTGCCTGTTGGTAAGAATTGGGTTAAATTGCTTGCAAGGGTGGTAAGGAAAGGTAAATGAAGCTTTTGCTGGTGGTTTGGGGAAAGAGGAAAGGAGAATGGAGTGGTATCCCCCATGGAAGAAGTATTTGTGAACTGAGAACCTGCTGTTGGTGGAACTGCTATTTTCTTCCAAAGGTCAAAAATCCCAACTGGAACGTACAGCAGAAGAATCTGCTCATCTGCAGGAGGGGCAAGGCCAGGCACATCACTGAGACAAAAGGCAAGAAAAATGCAGAAAAGGAAAAGGGTTTTTCCCATCTGCTGCTTCAGTTCAAATGGAGGGTAAATAGGAACCAGGCTAGGATTCCTAGGGAGGTTTTCAGTCACGTACATTGTATGCACTCCTGTCAGGAGGGGAGCATTTTGAAGGATGGCTTGTGTTACTGGCATGCACAATATTAATGTATTGTCTTTATTTTTTTTTCCAAAACAAACCACATGCATTGGGAGACATATGAAAGTGCAACAGCTCCTGACATCAGTGAGGTGGAGCCGACAGAATTATAAAGGTTTATTAATAAAAGGTTGAGGTATTAACCACAGCCACATGTTTTTCCCCTCCTGCTCTACACACAATTTTTTTTGTCTTTTTTTTTTTTTTTTAAACTTAATATTCTTGCTGTCTATTCCCATCAGGATATACCTTAATTAGGTCTTCACTGAGTGGATAGAGCTA
>NW_015090846.1:5666865-5720289 GCF_001431845.1 Calidris pugnax
TTTTTTTTTTTTTTTCAGAGAAAGTGAGTTGTTCCTCTGCTTAGACAGTACCTGCTGCACTGCAGTTTTATTTTCTGACCTGTTCTTCCAGGGTGGTTGCCTTGTAACATCTCTCAGCCTGAAAGGCTCGTGCCTGATAGTGGAGCAGTGAGTGCACCAAGTGTGGGAACCCCGACAAGGGGGCTCTTCTGCTGACTTCCACTGAGGTGTGCTAGATTCCAGTGTTTGCTCTGCGCAACTCAGGAGAGCAAGGCTCTGCTGCTGCAGGATTGTTAGCTGCCCAGCGGTGTTATTTCCTGTGTGACATCTGCCCCGCTGGTAGTTTTAAATAGAGCAAGATGAAGATCCTAGAAAACACAGAATGTCTTTACTTGGAAACCTCATTAAATAGAAATGAAATTGCTTTTGCTCTAACCACATTTCGTGATAACTGTAGCAGGTTGGACTGTTCACTTCCTGTAGCTGTACCACTGTTAGGAGCTTGGCTTAGCTGAAAAGTTTGTAATGCTACATCTCAGCTTGTGAAGCTGCACCAAGAACCATTAACATTTATCAGTCCCATCTTCTATATCCAGGTGATTCAAAAGCCAAGTCTAGTGTCGCGGCTACATGAACATAGGAACGGGATGAATGCATGTTGCTTTAATTTTTAAAGTATGTTGAGGAATTAAAAGATGAAGCTGCACTTTTCAAGTGGGGCTGAAATGCCTAGTGATCACAGCAAGTAACTCTTTCCCCAGCATAACACCAACCAGGTTCTAAAACAGACCCTGAAGGTATTGCACAACTTTATATTGGATTGATGTGAAAAAGATTATTTGTCCCTCACTATAGCTGAGGGAGAAAAATCAGTTTACACAGAGAAGGTGCAATTTACCATCAGCTGGTGGGATCCACAGAGCCATTTGGTGAACATCTGGCCTGGAGGCTGTTGAGGGGATGCAGAAGGCAGTGGGTGGGAAATGAAATGGGACAGCAGGGTAAGGATATGTCTGAAGACCTTGAGCTATGGGTGTTCATCATGGCAAAAAAGCAGAAGGAATGCTAACCCATTTCATGGCTTTTGTGATGTCTAGCTTAGCTGTCATTTCTGGTAACAACCTTGTAGATAGCAATTTTAGAACAGAAGGTGTGTTATTTGTGCTGTCCTGCCTGTGCTCTGACTGGAAAGCTTCTGGAGACACTTCCAGCTCAGCAGCAAGAGGGCTTGCTCAGACCATCCTGTCTAAAAAAGCAGAGGGCCATTATCTCGCCCAGTGACCCCAGCACCAGCCTCAGAAGTTACAGCTGAGTTAGAGCCCTTCTTCCAGCAGCAGGCTTCTGTGTCCCAGAGACCTCCTGCTTGGAAGTGCCGTAACTGCAATGGGATGCTCAGGGGGACATTTCAGTCGCAGTGCTTGGCTGGGTTTGCAGGAGGAGCAGCTCCACTGGCGCTGAGCTCAGCTGTGGCAGCAGCCTCTGCCCTGCCATCTGCACCCCTGCCCCGTCAGCACGGGGCCCAGGGAAGGCAGGGTGTGCAGAGCTGTTCACAGTCCCTCTTATCCTGCTCAGCTGAACACAGGGGGAAGAGAGTCCTGATTTTGTTTGGCTCTGTAGTGCTCCATTTCATCCTCTTGTTTTTGTCCTGGCTCATTCCTTGGCTCCCCTCAGAGGTAACTTGGCAGGAGCACAATGCCCAGTTCACACACTTGGCGGCCCAGCTCTTGCTCCATGGCTTGAGTGTTGCTAAATGAATGATGCAACTAACTTCTGAATCCAGGCCTCTCCTGCATATTAAGTTACTGCTGCCTTCTCAATATGTTTTTCTGTACTACAGGCAAGTCCCTGTAGACTTTCTTTCTGCTTCAATGAGGATTATCTGCCCTGTATAAAAAGCCCACCAGAGCTGTCCAACATGTGGGCTGGTCCCAAAGAAACTTATCGATCCCCAGGGAAATGTTTCAAAAATACAAAACAACGTCTTCCTATACTGTCCTCAGCAAAGCTTCCTTCTGCTGACCAGCTGACATATGCTAATGGCAGTCACTGTACAACTCCCCACCTTCCCGATTCCTCCTCAGCCCACATGTCACACGCAAGGCTGTGTCCAGCAACACCTCATTTTTTGATTGCTCTGGGCGACTGTCAAGCTTTGCTCCCTGCCTGCCCTGGGAAGAGGGGAGGATGGTTGTGAGCCCTGCTGGCAGTCTCTTCCTCGAGTCGTCGTACGAGGCTTGCGAGCACGAGATTGCTATAATATTGAGCAAGGTTTTCCAACACATGCTTTTCTCTGGCAAATCGCCACCCACAGCGCAGTGTGCCAACATAACACTTTGACTTAAAGAGGGAAAACTGCCAGATAAATGTTTTAGTTGCAGGCCTGTTTCATTGTTGAATTCTAAAATCTTGGCGAAAGCCTTTGCCAGTGGATGGGGAAGCAGCCTTGCTGTTGACGCTGGTGAATAGGGACTAAAGCAAATGTGTTCAGGAATGACATTTGGTGGACATCACCCGCCAGCTAATTACGTTACGTTCCTTGCTTTCTGTACCAAAGGCATGCAGAGCCGATCGGTGACAATGGAGTGGGGGACCCTTTAATTGTCTAGTGGTCAGCAAGCAATAGGATTTCTTGTGATATTGAGGAATATCACTGATATATTCTGAGCCTCCAGCTTGCTTACTCTTTGAGATGCTGGCCTTTCATAGTTATGGTGATGAGTCCCTGGCACCAAGTGGCATTTCAATAGTGCAGAACAGTACTAGACTAAAGGAAAATTTACGTTGCATTTGAGTCCCTGGAATAAGGGTGGAACACAGCTCTGCTCCTTGCCACGCCTGGAATTCATCCTTTGGGGTATTGCCCTTTCTGTGCTCTGCTAGCCGCATGCAGCCTCTCCAGCTACCCTGAGCACAGTGAAAACTGTGTGTGTGCACAATCCAGGCATAATGTCACCCAGCAGATCCTTCCGAAACAACAGGGATTAACACTCCTGTGCTTCCCTCTGCCTGGATCTACAAGCACAGAGGTGTCAGAAGGACATTCAGTGCTCTTCTGTCCCAGACACAGGGAACCAGAGGGTTAGCAAACGTCAAGAGAGTTAGGCAATAAGAAGGAAAAGGCTGAACTTTCCTGTCAAAGCACCACTTGCAAAAGACAAAACCAGACTACTGTAATTGTTGATTTTCTAAAGAAATCCTTGTTTGCATGGCCTATATCTTCCAGGGTAGCCACCTACACAGCTTTCCTTCATCAGGGATCATTTATTTTTTTCTCAGATCATTGTCTACACTAATTGTCTTAAACAAGACTAACTTCCTTTCTCTTTATTCCCTAGTGGTCTTGATAGGTTTTAATTACCTTTAGGTGGTTCCCCGTATAATTGCACATCAAGTTCATTAATGATCACAATATGTTCACCTAATAGGTTTCCATTAAAATCCAATGGGTTCCCATCAAATTGAGTTATGGGAACTGACAGAAAACTCACTAAAATCCCAGTATCTTTAGTTACAGTGAATAAAACATTGTGTCTATGAAGAAAGATAAAAACAAATGCCAAGATGAGAAAAATAATCTCACAAAGCAATACATTTCTATCTACAGAGCTCTGCAGAAACTAGCAAAAGGCATTACTTCCTTGAGCCCAGTTAAACAGTGAAGTTTTGCCACTTTGACCTGATGGAGTGAATTCTGTGACCAAGAGCATGTCATTTAAGTTCATGAGATAAATCAGCAGAAACCAAAAAGCTAACTTCATTCCAGTGCATTGAAGTTCTGGAGGAACACAGAAGTCTGATTCCCTCTGGGAGTAAGAGGAATCTAATCAGAATAATTCCTCAGCTCTTCTTAGGCCGAAATCACTGTGCCAGACTCTGACCTACCCATCACTTTGTTTTATGACAGGACACAAGAAAGAGCAGCTCAGGCAGTTCTCCTAAATCTCATACTCCCCCTTAATGATCATCCCAGAATTATCTTTTACTTGCTTCCAAAACAGGCAACACTCAGTCTTTCCTCCAGACTCTTTGCTGAAGTTCCCACTGTGTCCTGGGGCACCTGATGTCTAGGGATCCTGCACCCCTGACTGCAGGTTTGATACCACATGCCTTTTCCATGTGCCTCATTTCATAGTTTGTTATATGATGTGCACGTGTGTTTTATAGCAGCTATGAATTGTTCAGTACAAATCCACACAGCATGTTTGCTGAGGAGCAGAGGAGCGAGCACAGGGCTGGTGATGCCAGGGGCCTGCTGGGGGGCTGTGGGTGATGAGTGAGGGCAGCGTGTGGCAGCAGAACATGTGAGAGAACGAAGGGAAAGGCCAGAGAGGAGGGATGGAGTCGTTCCTGGCCTTTCTTCTCTCTCTGCACTTTACACTACGAGCAGATCCTCCCTCTTTCTTTTGCTCCATCCCATTTCGCTTTCCCTTCTTTCACTCACAACCGCAATAACCTCACAAGGTCCGGCAGCAAACTGGAAGGACTGGAGGGCTCTGCTTTCTTGACCCTTGATCTCTTTGGGCAGTCCAGGTGCTGTCCAGGGACGGTTGGAAAAGAGAGGTTGTTCTTGTGTTTTCAGTGCTAAGGTAAGCCCAAGCTAAGTAGGAATGTCCGGAGGCTGTGAGGTGATGTCAGCCCTGGGGCTGTTTGTAGCCTCTCATCCTGTCTGGATCTTGAAGGCAAAGAGCATCTTTGAGCTGACAAAATGCCCAGGACAAATCTTTTCTTCTGCACCTGAGCTACCCCTGCAGTGTTGAGCTCCACTGAGTGGTTCTGCTGCTACGTACTGGCTTCTGCTACAACAAGCGGGACTTCAGAGAAAAAATCAAACTGCTCTAAATTCCAGTAAGCGAATCTGTGACTCTTCATGGCAACTCCACATTATTCCCAGGTTGTTTGCTATTTTCTCTGTTCTTCCTTTCCTGCTGCCTTCATTATCATGCTGAATAGCACCAGGGCAGCATGACAAGAATCTAGAGAGACACATTATTAGGACAGCCTTGTTCATACCTCTGAACTGTAGCGTTTGTTAACATTTCTGAGCTTGAAAGGGTGGGGGAGGGTGGCAAAATCTGCTTTTCCAAATTAGAAAGGTGTATTTTAACAGTGTGTCTGAGTGAGATACATACTTTACCATCCCTAATAGTGACCATTCAGGGACCTCCCTATTGCTCTGCCACACAGAAAGCCCCTTGGAATGTCCACATTTTCCTATGAGTACAGCTTTCATTTTGTTGCCACAGGTGGTGTCTGCCTTTTAATGTGAGTTTGCAGGAAGGCTGCCCATGAATGCAGAGCGAAGTACCCACTCCTGTGCGTGGACAGGTTTGGCCTAGGATCAGACTATCTCATTCTCATCCTGGACTAAGATTGCCTGCATTGCCTTGTGTGAAACAAGCTTAGAAGAGGAAATCAGGGCATTACTTTTCCTCTTTCAATTCCCTTGTGTGTCTAAGTTAAGAGTGCAGAACTGCAGGACACGGACCTTTACTTTCCTGTTTCAGCCAAGTGCCAGGGAGCCCTTCAGGGGTTCCCAGTAACTTCAGGAGGACACAGAAAGTGAACGGAACTGGCTTCCTGCCATGGGAAAGGTTTTGTGCCCATTTCGGGCAGCTTCCTAAAGTTCTTTTAGTGCCAAGAGGGGAACTGAGGAAGTTCCTACAGACAAAATGTGTTATTACCATTTCCTGTTATGAAAACCCACCATCAAATCTTAGTGGTCTCATTTGTTTATATCAAAATGAACTAAGAAATTTAAAAGTTTTTCTCACAAGTAATTGAATTATGATTTTGCTCTTCAGTTGCTGGAGGTAATTTAGCACTTTAATTAGCTCTAAGCTACAAACACATGCCTGACCTGAAAAAGAAACAAAAAATTGTTTTCTAGTCTCTGGCACTTAAAAGTAAATAAAATAGTCCCCTTCTCCTCTTGTCATCAACTTCTATTTATTGCTGCTAGAAGATACCAGAATGTCAGCCTTGGAGACTAATTCTTCCTTCCAGGCAGAAGTCCGTGTCTGTTCATAAGGAAGAGAGCTATGGCTGGAAATGCACCAGGTCTCAATCCAGTGCTGGCCTTACCTGGCTTACACGCTCACTTGCATGTAAATAAGCATGTGTAAGAGAAGGCAGTGGGTGGAGGACACCGAGCACAGGCTGAGATCTGCAGAGAGCTGGCCTCCCCTCTCCTCGTTCCTTCTTTCCCCATGCCCTTCCCTCATGCTCTGGCTGCAGATGTTTCAAAGCCATCCTGATCGCACTGTTCTCCAGTTGGTCACATTTTTGTTGACTGGCCTTTTTTTCTTTCCAGGAACACATGTGCTTTGCTTTCTCTCCAACTCTGTCACTTTTTATTAACTCAAACAAAATTTAGGGAAGCAAACACCTCTTTGAAAATACTTTCAGTAATTTGATATGATACTGTCTGAGAAATGCTGAAACCATTCCAGGGCTCCAAGAGAGCAGACTGGTGGTGTCAAGGAGAATTTTACAGCACATGCAGCTGGGTCCACAGCTCCTGTTACAGCCTGTCAAGGCTGGTCTGTTCCAGCCCCGCTCTGCTCGTTACCACTGACGGACCAGTTGGGTGTTTGAACAGGAATATGAAGTGAAGTGGCTGGTGCTGTGTTTCAGGGTATGGCACAAGGCGTGCACATCACGCAATTGCTTGCCCAGCCTGGCTTCCCGATAATCCCTATCCCATTCAAGCAATTCATCTCAGCTTGCATGCAGTATTTTATATATTTGCAGCACTAATATGGGGCACTCAGTGGCTACCCATGTAAACAACCCCGCAGTACCCTTGGCAAAGGTGGGATCAGAGAACCAGTGCAAGTCTGTGTGGTCCAGCTGACTTCAGTGGAGTATTGCTAATTCACACAAGCTGAGAGCTCTGGAGTACTTGGGAAGACAGTGGGTTTGACGTCGGTGCTGGGGAATGGGGAGATGGGGAGCTGTACTTGCAGGGCTTGTGGTTTCAGGGAACATGAAGCACCTCCTGACTGTGATAGGAGTTGTGAGTGCTCAGCGCTTCTAAAAACTGGACCTGACAATCTGGTTTAACATACACACTTACACAGCTCTGTGTCCTGCTCTGTGGGAAACTGCACTCACCTTTGGCAAGGCTGAAGAGAGCCAAAGCGTTTAACATTAGGAAGAAAATTGCATTGTCAAGAGAGACCACTTTGCAGCACAGGACACACGAGGCAGGAGTGGAAGCAGCTCGCAGGGGGGCTGGTACACTCAGGCAGAGGCCGAGGCATGGACGACCTATAACTATAGTAGCTTAACGGGCCCTGCCTTGGACCTTGAGCCCTGGGCAGTTTCCCTGCTTGCTTGCTTCCAAAGCCAGTTCTGGCAGTAGGAAATCACGAAAGCTATTTCAGATACATATAGATACATTTGAAATAACCATGATTACTTCAGTGGATGGAATGAGTTGGAAAATGGGCTGGGAGGATGCAAACAGCCAAGGATTTGTTTTTAAAAAATGTATGCTTCTGGAAGAGGGACTAGGCAGTCGAGTGAGCTGTGCTGCAGCGCCTGGCTGCTCCTGACATTACCCAAGAAGAAAGGAGACCTGTACAACACGTATGTGGAGCCCCAGCTCTGCACCATTTTATATGAAAAAGCTCAGGTGTTGCCCAAGATCAGATGTGAGATATTGTTTGACACGTGTGACTGCCAGACCAGAGAGGAAAGATTAAGTTTTCATATTAACAGCTCTTGGCAAGCTCCAGCTTTTTCAGCTTTTCATAGTTTGCAGAGGTGCCAAGAACTGAGGCAAACAAAGGGTGAAAAATATTTCATTCATCCTGTAAACAGTGAGTTCAGGGACACCCATTATTAACTGAGTCAAGTGCAGAGCTCTGGATCCAACCCTGGGCAGGAATGCTCTCTTCTGAGACTTGTCTTCTTTGGATCTTTGAAAAGGAGAAGAATGCTTTCTGCATTTGAAAGCAGCAAGTGGGATGGAGCAAATGCAAGGACAATTCAGTGAAACTCTGCTTTCTTGTCAAATTGAGCATAAGCTGTAAGTTTGTACATACCATAGCTGAACGGCACTTGCTCTTCAGAAAACAGTTCATAAATTTCCTTGTTCTCCACACCCTGTACATAATGTCCACAGTAGATAACCCCTTTTTCAATGCCAAAGGAGACATACGCCAAAGAAAAGCTTTAAAGAATCATTGCTACCTGCTGTATCTTTCTTAACCTTTCACCATTTCAGCACTAGGGCAGAGAGACCATGCCCTGCAAGGCAGGAGTCCTAAGATTAAGCAAAAAATAGTATTTTTAATTCAGTGTAACAAATTACTGTCTGGGTCAAAAACTTATCAGAGTAAAAAAGGTATTGGCATCTCTCTCTGGATTGTCTCATTACTCACATGTAACAATGAGTTTATAAGCACCACATCATTCTGGAGGGGGTATCTAGACCTTGCTGCTCCAGAGCACAAATGGCTCTTCTGCTGCAGGGGCTCAGAGAGACACTTGCACCATGGGCAGCACATTTTGCACTTTTCTCTTCAACAGCTGCTGCTGGCGACTGTGGGAGGCAGGACCCTGGGGCAGACAAACCGCTCGGCTCATCTGGAACATCAGTCCCTGCGCTCCTGAACCCATCCCTGGGAGGCTGATACTTTACTCTTGTGGTAAGTCACACTGCTTCTCACACTTTGTGTTTCTGTGCTTGGTGCTTTTGAAAATACCTCTAGTGCTAGAGGATCAGGGAAGGATTCCTCTGTCATACAACCTCTAGCACACTCATAGCCCAGTGGAAACAAGGTGCACATGTTCCTAATAAATTATATATCACCTAAGGTGCATTTGTGTAAAAAGAAACTCAACAATGTCCCTTATAAACTGAAAACTATCCTGGATTCACTGAGAGCCTCTGCTTAGACCTGATGGTTTGGTTCTTTGGGGAAGCAATGATACTCAACACTTCAGCAACACTTCACATTGCTGTTGTGACATTCAGAAATACCAGCTACGAGTTTTGTTTGGTTTGAAAGTCAGAGGTGCAAACTGATGGGGGTTTCAAACCTTTGTGAGTAAAATACTTCTTCCTCTCCTAGCCTTGATATACCAGACAAATTCCAACCTTCAAAAGCAAAAGGTATCAACAGGCAGGAACTGCATCTAGGCACAGGAGAAGTGGCTTTGCTGGAGAAGAGTGTATTTGGGTGTAGTGATTTAGGGAGTCTATCTATGTACAACTTGTGAACTCTGGCTGAGGTTACGGAACTGCTGCATAAATGTTTCAAAGTATGTTGTTTCTGCATGTCACATATCTTTAAGATCAAGCATAATGGAGGTCACTTACGTGTGAATAGGTCCCACTAATATGAGAATAAAGGAGGATGGCAGCCTAGGCGATGTCTCAGATGATTCTGTCTGAGAGCTGGCAGGGCAGGAGAGCCACACGGGGTGTAACGCTGGGGCTTAAATGCAGCAGAGTCTGAGAAGTTAAGAAAGAATTTAGACTCTCCTCAGCACAGAGGAAGTGTGCTAAGGAACACAGAAACGAGATCATACTTTCATCTGATGGAGAAGGTGTGTTCTTTATCGCTCTAGGGCCAGCCACATTAAAGGATAACATTTGCATAGGAGGGGAAGAGAGAGCTAAAGACACTTTGCCATCCTTTGGAATGAAGAGCTTTTTTCTGCTGTCTCCAAACACTATTCCTCAAGCATACCTCTTGATGGCTTTCAACAAGCCATGGAGTTATTTTATGCACTTAAAAAGCATTCCTGAAAACCACTTTTCAGTTGCACACCGTTTTTGAGTCGATTTAGTTTCTGCAGGCTTGTGATAGGCTGCCATGGGCAGAGAGAGCTTCAAGTACCAGGGTGTTGAAGGAGCAGACTAGCTCCTGAGAAGGAAACACAGTCCTTGAAGTACTTCAGTTCTGAAAGCCTCTCTTATCCAGTGGTAAGTACTGTTGGGAGTAATCAGCAGAGCTAATAGCATGTGCTCAGAGGAAAGATTCTGCCTGATTTTCCATATGTCTGTGTAAATCCAGATCCAAGTGATACCAGAAGATGAACATAGTAAATGGAACGAGCTCCCCAGGTGCAAATGGCACAAATCAATACGGTGTTCCCAGTTAGGTGACACTGACACAAAATGAAGGTGGGTAAAGACATGTAGGGCTCTTTGGAGAACTCCTTTCTGGAAAACGGACCCGTCTGATTTTGATTATGGGAAAGAAACCAGGTGGCAAGAGTTCAACTGGTCACTAGAGAATTACAGGGCATGGCCAGTATGCATAGGCAAAATGACTTAGCAGCCTGCAGGAAGGCAGCCAGGGGGATTCAGTCTGGGATGCCAGCGCTGGGAATCGGCGCTTCACAGGGAGTGGCCTGACTCTGCCAGAGACTGTCACACAGAGCTCCGTGGCAGAGTCATCCCTGAATGTGTTCTCACAGAAGCTGGAGCTCCAACTTCAGCTTTAAACCTGTTCTTTGTGTACTGCTAACTGTAGTGCTGCAACAGCCCAGAGCTCAGCAAGGGCCAGAAACCCAGCCCGAAGAGCTGGGTAAATACTTGGGGCTGAGCACTAACACTGCTGTTAGTCACAGCAGCCGCGCTGCACGCGGTGCCAGAACAGGGCTGCTTAAATCCTGCCCAGCACTTCTGTCACTTAGTCCACTTAGTCACTGCAGTGACTGCAGTGTAGACAAGCCACATTAGAAATAATGCATAAAGGTTAATGAAATACTTGTAGCTATTTTAATAAGTGATTAATCTTTTATTACATACTGTTACACAGTCCAGCAGAGCAATACATTGCTTTTAATTGTAGCTTATAATTATCTATGGTAACTTCCACTGGTATGCTGGTAACCATTTTGGACACATGCTGCTTATATATATAACAGGCCAACAACATCAATTCATTATTTATTAATGCCTTTTAAGCTGCATAAAACTGGTACCATAACACGAAGCATAATCAGGGCAAGTTTGGAAAGTATCTGCAATATTACAGGACTGGCTGGGAATGCACCGAAGGGTCACTGAACTCGCACAGCTGACTGCAAGGGAGCATCTGCAGCAGGACTGTGGGTTTTGTGGCACTTTAGGAAATTGGGAATGCTGCCATGCTTATGTGGGAAATGCCCAGCTCAACCCGGTGCATCTTTCCCCAAATGACTTCATAAATGAGCATCTGAAGGGGGTCAGCCCTAACAGACACTGGCCTAACTGTCAAACTCTGCCCTACGCGTCTGACAGGACAGTGGCTGGATGAACCTCTGCTCTGATCCAGTCTGGCTCTGCACCTGTACCAAAACTTGCTAGCTCAACAAGTGAGTGTCTGCCTAGGCATTCCGACAGCACTAATCCTCTGCGTGCCCTGCCCAGTGTCTGTGTGACTGCTTGCTGCCTGTTTCCAACCGAAATGGCAGTTCAAGGATGTGTGATACAGAAGGAGTCCATCTGTCAGTGAGATAACTTAGGGACTCTCCCTTATGCTCATGGTTGGATGCAGGCTCCCACCCTTCTGCTTTCAGTGGCGCCTATGATTTGCCTGGCACCCCCTTTGGTTTTAAAATGTAGACCAGTGATTTGGATTTACGCGCAGCCTGAGGTTTGTGGCTGTTCTTGCAGTGATGCCATGTGTGTTCAGTTTTTAGGTATCTGTGCACGGAGAGCAGCTTTTCTCATTGTTAACACTGATTAAATAAAAGCTGGTGAAGAAACCTCTGAGCGTGACTCACTATCTCACTCCCTCGGTCTTGAAGTCACTTCTTAGAAAATGAAATGGGGAGATACTGTTGCATTCCTCTGATAATTGTCTGCAAAGAGGGTGATGTGAGTAATGATCTAATTTTATCATCTTGTGGTTTGAAGAAGCATCAGGACCGGTTGCAGATCTGTAATTAGTGTATGGCTGGCAAAGGGTATCTGACGCAGTCATTACCAGTTCTGAGGCAATATGGAAAACAGAGAATATGAAGGGGAAACTCAGCTCAGTGTGCTTATTGATTCATCAGGCAAATGCTGGTGTGTTCTTGGGGCTGATTAGCAATCCGGTTACTCTGTGATCTCACTGCGCCGCAATAAACCCAACGGTGGTCATTAGCTCTTAGGAAAACTGCCAGCCCCGTAGCAGAGCCCCAGTAGCTGTGTGTGCTGTGTGTGCTGTGTGTGCAGGGGTGCCCTGAGTGGTCCCTTTCCCTGGGTGAGCCCGTGGGTGAGGGCACGGACCCCTGAGTCTGACCGTGCCTCCGCTTACCCAGTTATTTTCCAGCTTCTGCATTACACTGCTTCACCCGGCTGCAGGGGCTGGAATTTGCCACGTGATCTTTACAAACTCTGAAGAAATGACCCAGAGGGCAGGATTTGTGCCAGTTTATCCCTTAGGAGCACTCTTGTGTGTTTGTTCCAAGTCCAGTTCCCCACGAGTTGTGGGGATGATGTTTCCTATGGAGTGGGTAGTCCCTGTCCTGTTGAAAAGCCTGTCTGGTTTAACAGCAAATGTTTTTTGGATTTAGCTAAAGCAGTGGACAAAAAATGTGCAAGAGGTTTGCTTTGGTGCCACTTTCCTGAGGAACAAGGACACAAGTCAGCTATAAATAAAAGACTTGTGGGGACACTCACCCTGAGGCAAATGTCCTGCCTCCAGTCCGGTGCCTGAGGATGCGGAGCTGGGGCAGAGACAGCAGAGTGGGGAACAAGGACACTGGAACCTGTAGGACCACGTTACAGCTCTGCCTTGAGAGCAGCTTTGTAAAACACTCCCTTTTCCTTCAGACTGATCCCAGGTCAAACAACCCTTCTTCTTCTGGACCAATGTGACAAGTGTATTTCTTACGAATCCCATTTTAGCATTTTTTCCTTATGTCACTCTGCAATTTACTGCTTTTGAGGACCCCTGACTGATGTGGTACTAAAACCAAGGGCGACACCTTAAATGGCAAGAATGCCAAGACAAGGACCACCTTTTGTTCCAGAGCTGGGGAGAAAGCAGCCGCAGTTCAACAGCCAATGGACCCTCGGGGTGTAGGAAAATAAAGTGTAAAACAAATTTTTGTTCTTTCAGGATCAAGGGTCCAGTTCTAGACCTTGTCTGAGCATCCTCGAGTCCTGAGATTATCCTGGGAAGCCTTTCCTATTAATCCTGAGTCCCATCAAGCATCATCACAGATTCCCCAAGCATCTTTGTTTAATGTTTCATTAAATATTTGTGGATAGGTCTCATTTTCATACTGGAAGATGCCACATGGAGGACCAAAAATGGAAACATGCACAGAGAAAGTGACCTCTCAAACACGCACCTTCCACTTCTCTCGGTTGGGCCTCGGGGTTTAGGTGCAAATGAGAAGCACGACAGTCTCACCACCCCCTCCAAGTAACATTAAGTATCAATAATGGAAGTGCTTACAGATACCCTGTACAATTCAACCCTTATCTTTTATTTATAGCTGACAAAGCTCAGAGAAGGAAAAAATATCATCATACTTTAAATAATAGAAGGTAGAGGTATTAAAACTACCCAGGCAGTTACAGTAGTTGCAGAAATGTCTCCCAGCAGACCTGAGTGTGCATACACTGACTGCATTTTTAATTTTTAAAACATATTTCTTTCAAAATTATTCAGCAATACAAGAAAGCCACTTTTATGGGGTGATAAATTACTGTAATAAAGTGTCTTTTGTCCAAGCATAGAGAAAGAAAGGCATTGCAGGCAGCAAAGACAGGCGTTAGCCCCCAGAGAGCCCAGACCCATAAGCAGAGGAGCATGTTGATTTGTCTGACATGATTTTAATTATTTTTAGAGCATCCTCTCTGGTTTTTAACTGCAATTTTGCTTTCAGTTAACATTTATATGAGGGTTTTATTTCTCTGTGAGTTTTGAATGCGGTATTAGACCTTTGCACTGGTTCTGGAGAACTCTGCTGCCCCTTCCCTGCAGCCCAAGCTAAATGACACTGTACCTGTCATTTACGTGCAATTAGAAATACTTTGATAAGATTTATATTCCTTTGAAACTTTAGAAACTTCTTGCAAGTGTTAACTGAACAAGGAATCATGAGTGATAATTAGGGGTCTGATCCAGCTCCCTTCAGGGCCAGTGTGTTTTTATCACAGCTACATCCATCATTTTCGCAGGCTGGTGTGTGATTACACATGCAAATGGAGTCACTCGGTCCTCAGTGGACCAAGCGCCAGTGGACACAGGGCTTTTTCGCTGTCCCTCTGGACAGGAGTGTCACGCTTTCACCCTTTGCTTCTCTATTAATCATCAGTGTTGTTGTTTTGTAAACCCAAGCAGATTATCTTTAACCCCAGTCCTATATATACCTATATCCCTGTTCTGCATGTAATTCTTGCCCCCAAAGCTATGGCGTTTGAACTTCAGAGAATAAAGTACATTTAATTGGACCTATTATTTTCTTGCAAAGGCAAAGCCTTTCAGATCAGGCTTCAGCCTCTCTGTGCCAATGAAAATACACGTGCCTAATTATTTCCATTTTTCAAAGAACCTCAAAGGCAGCTGATGAAAGGAACCTTTTGCAAAAGCTCACAGCAAACAGAGTGAAGTCACCTAATGTGCAGAGAGAGAAAGCAGCGATCTCCTCCTGTGTGCATGGGGCCAGTGACGCTTTGCAGTGCCTTGAAAGAGGGTGTCTCGCTGTTGCTCTGGAAGAGGAGATTGTTGGGAAATGGTTGAATTCATGTCACCAAAGAGTTTTTTTGGGGTTTAGAGCTTTTAGGGCATCAAGCATTTTGGAATATAACCAAATGGTTTTCCCGGCTGCTGATGCCTGTACTCACAGCAGGCACAGTCCATGGTGATTATTCAGGTGTGTTTCTTCCTCAATTTGAGAACAATTCTTTTTGATTACAACTTTTATGGTAACATCTTGGTTTCACTGACAATGTACTTGTCCTACTTTACGCATTGTATACATACTGGGTAAGAATTTGCTGTTGCCCTGGAAAGCTCATGGTCTTAACAAGCTGTTCTGCTTATTATCAGCAGAGGGTCGGTCCGAGTGGTGGTACTGCAGAGTTCCTCCCTCCTCTCTCATGATTGCCCACTGCAGCCCAGTGGCCCCAGAACACCCTCTCAAGGGAGTCAGAGAGTCCGTTAGCATCAGCATCTGTCAGCCTCCTGCATGTCTGTGAGCTGAGACTCCTTTCTTTTCTGTTTGGGTGCCAGGTGCTGTTATTTGAAGGGTAACATGGGTTCCCTCCACTTCATAGTGGTTGAAAACCATTCCCTGTTATTTTTTAAATCTGGTACCACGCAGTTCTGGACGGCCACCCAGCTCAGGAGGGAGAAGAGAGCTGGTGGGAACTCATGGCCCCTTGCCCTTTTTCACACAAAACAGAGTAAGAACGGTGTCCTGTTCAGCTCTCTACATACACCAGTATGCTCTACTTGACTTCTGCTGGTGTTACCTGTAGCTGCTCCATCTATATCTTTTGCTGCCAATGGAAAACTGATGCAGTTTGGAGGCTTTTGTCCTCCATCCTTCAAGGATAGTATTTATTATGAATTTATTAGCCTCAGAGGACTTGGTTTAGGCCCAGATAAAGAGAATTGTAACAACAGAACATACTTGAATTGAAACAAAGACTGAACTCAGATAAAAACTATTCTGGATTTTTTGGTCAGCCTGCAATCGTTTGTTCAACTTTTATTGGCTTTGTCTTGACTGTCAAAGGACTTTTCTTCAGCTGGACTTAAGCCCAGCTGGACTTAAGCACATGCTTAAGGCTAAATACGAGTTAAATTACTGTGCTGAATCAGGGCTTTTCTTCTTTCTGAGTTATTTTGCTGTGAATGCATTTTTGGTGCACATGAATATAAACTGAAGCTGTTATGCTAATAAAGTTGAACCTCCTGATTTTAATATTCTACAATTCTTTTCATTCTACATGGAGACGGTGATGACTTCTTTTGTATTTGAGATTTACATGCAGTCCCATATTTTAACAGTGACACATAATTTACATGTGATTAGATCAAAGTATTTACTTCCACGAGTTTTAAAACAACAAAATCTGATATTGAATATGCCTATTTTCCACACCTTTTAAGTGAATACAGAATAGAAATAGCAGCTTGAAGCAGCAGAAATTTCAAGAGATCTGAGTTTAAGAGAGAGGTTTCATGGCACTATCCTTCTTTCAACTGCAACTGTCATGGCTGGGGAGTGAAAGTGGCAATGTTTTTAGAAATGTTTCATGAAATATTTTATAAGTGCAGTTTAAATTACTTTTTAAGTTGGGTAATCTGCCAAAGCTTTACATTGTTAACAGAGAAGGAGAAATTGCTTCAGAAGTGACTGGTGTGCTCAGGAGATGGCAAAGCAATTCCTGCCATGAATCCACTGTGCTTCACACAGAGTGTATCCCAGCATCTCTTAGCTATGTCAGGAAACATTCCTACCTGGAAAAGATGAGCATGTTTTCCAAGTTGCATTGGAAATGCGAGTATATCTGCATGGAAATTAACCCAGACACAATGCCCTCCCAAATGGGCTCTGCATTCCTTTGACAGAAATGACAATTGAGAGATGGGTGTCTTGTGCTGTCCATTTCAGATTAAACACAATTGGACAATTTCAGCATTCTCGAACCTGCTTTTTCTGATACTCTGTGCTTGAAACTCACACTGCTGGTCCCCTGGACTGCAGAACATGGCTAAAGCCATGAGGGTTTTATTCTGTAGACCTTAGCTGATTGATAGGAGTGTCTGAGCCGTCTCAGACCCTTGCAGGAGAAATCCTTCCTTCCTTCAACACAGCTCTGTGTGCATGGACATCCGCAGGACTCTGTGTATCAGGTACGGTGCGATGTGCAGACCTGAGCTGTTCCAGGCTGGGCTGTAATTGACTTAGAACACTGAGCGAGACCTAATTCGTCTGTCTCACAATTCCTGTCGTAACACAAAGGAATCATCTCTCTCCACTCTCTGCCCAGGCACAAGGAGCAGATAATTAATTCTCCGGGGCCGGGATGAGGCTCTGGGGAGGTTCCAGAGGCAGAGTCCTGCCCTTGGAGAAGCAGGAACATCTGCGCTGGCCCTCTTGGTTGGGGATTTTTTTTTCAGCTTACCCAGATAATAAGATCCTTTCTCCTCTTAACCTCTTACCTAGCGTGCAATTAGGGGTAAACAGAGCCAGCTGCTCTGTAAAGAAAGATGTGTCCTTAACCTGGCAAGAACAACTTCTTAATTATTAAGCCAACAGTGGGGAGAGTGGTCTGAGTCTGCCTGAGCCAGGTGAGCAGGAGAGACTGCAAGACTCACCTAGCTCAATGTAAAAGCCACACAGGGCTTTGACAAGATTTCATCTGCCGAACAGGCTCTGTGAAGCAACAAGCTCACTGAGATTAATCCTGGCTGGAGTACAGCGCCCATCCCTCCCTCCAGACCTGCTCACAGAGACTTGGTGCTGTCCTTGCTGGTCCCAGCGGTTGGCTGCCAGGGTCACACGTTCTGCCCTGCCCGAGGGTTGCTGTGTGTGAGCGTGTTCTGCCATGTGTGTGAGCATGGTCATGCTGGTTTGCCAAATCCAGTAGTCTCTGTGGTGTTCTCATGGGAGCAGACACAGTTAAATGGATCACAGGACACTTTTCACCTCTATTATCTGATTTCCCCTGAATGCATTTGTTCAGTCTCTGCTACGCTGTTGTTTGGTGACAGCTGTGCTCAGTGAACCATTTTCTAAAAGCAGAGCGCATCCAGTTAACCACTTAACCTGGTATAGCAATGTAGGAGTTTAGCTGGGAAGCTCTCCCCCGAGCTGCTTCTGCCTCTGTGGGAATTACTGTGGGAGCAAGAAGATGGGTGCTGAGGGATCAGATGGACTTTTCAGCAACATCTTTCCAGTGCTGTGGTCCTGGGGCTTCTCTGTGCAGGCCTTTTGTGAGTTTTCTTTTTTCCCACAGGCAAATAGCAGACAAGATAAGCTGCTACTGCAGCAGATGACTTACATAAATGTTAATGAGCATCTAATGTGTACATCATTTTCTTGCAAGAAGTGATCAAAGGTAGGAGAGTTTTGACAGGCCTCATTCCAGGGAGCAAAGTAAGCCAGTCTCAGCCCAGGGGCCAGAGCTCAGCACGGAAATGGCGACTCCAAATGCTGCATCCTGGCTCTATTTACTTCTTTCAGGCACCCTCTTTAATGTCTGGTTCAGCTGCATTGCAAGTGAGCAGGATTTTTTTTCCCCGATGAAAGAAATATTACTCTGAGGCTCATTTTTACAGCGTATGGCTGCTGCAGCAGCTGCAGCCCATTCCCATTTCATGCTGCAGCACCCACCCGCCTGGATCCCATGAGGACAAGCAGCACGAGGGCAGACCTGGAGACATGAAGGCCCCTGCTCACGTAGTCCTTTCCCTCCTGAGGTGGGTTGGCTTTGCAGTGAGACAGAGCCCAGGGAGGATATGGGACACGTCCCTGATTTTTGTGAGGGAGTGGAGGTGTCTTCAGCACAGCAGCCAGTTATTCCCACGACAGCCACTGGTTTGTTGTGGGTAGTGTCAGTGAGGCCGAGGACTAGGGAGGCTTTAGATGCTGAGCTCCTCTGATTCTCTCGGCACCTTGCAGGGCAAGGTTAATGCCTGACCTGGCTTCTCTAAACCCTCCCAGCGCCCTGTCTGCTCTGCCTGACTCTTCCCCACCCTGCTGGGCTGCAGCCTGCTCGAGACGTGCTGTCTGGTTACTGATTTTACACCCGTCTTATCTGGGTGTCTTCTGTATTCATCAGTGTAGCTGAAACTTCCCCACACTCGCTCTGTGGTAAACCCCAGAGCTTGTGGGCTTAGTTTGATGGCATTTTGGTTTAGGGCTACAACCTCCATGCTGAACTACTCCTATATTGATAAATGCTATTTGAACTGATGTCTGTACAGGTCTTACAGCTCCTTCCATTAACTGAAAGCAGGGCTTTTCCTCCTGAATTGCAGAGTCCTGGTCCCTGGAAGGAAAGGGGACTAAGGCAGCCTGCTGGTGTCCGGTGGGAGCACCAGCTCTGCCCGTCCTCTCTGGACCCACCAAACCCTGGGCGGGAGGCCCTGAGTCACGCCGGCTGGTGCAGATGATTAAAGGGACACAACTGATTTAAACTTCCCATTTCCCATTTCAAAACGTCCATGACCCTGTAAGGCAAGATCTGGGAGATTAATTATTGCAAATACTGTTGTCAGCAAATTATGCCTCTTTCTCTGTTGTCCCTGATCAGATCATGATAATTACATTTACGCTTTGAAATGACTGAGGTAGTAATGAGGAGTTCTTGGTCTGCAGTTTGTTTGTGACAGGAAACTGCCAGCGTGTACAATTGAAGTTTGCGTTGCTCTGGTTTGACATGCAGTGCACACAGTAGCATTTCGCTTCCCAAACCAGGCAAGTGCAACTCATGGCATCAGGTGCAAAAGCTGGTTTATGAGCCCATAATTCCCTTTATGGAACATTCTTTCAGGGTGGTTTAGGATTTGCTGGTTTGTGATCAGTACCAGTAAACTGGCGTTCCTGGGATGGTCACTGCAGGCTAATGTCAGAGGAACATTTTATCCCACAAATAACAGCTTCTGCATGGTTTAAAAACCTTTCTCTGTAATGAAAAAAAATAAAAGTGAAAATTTGAAGCATTAGGCCTGTTTCTTAAAAAAAAATAATACTTGGAACACTTCCACTAAAAACATTCTCAAAGAAAATGAACATTTTCATTCCAGCCCTCTGATAAGCACATTTTTCAGGGACAATACTTCTCATTTCCTGCTCACTTTATGACCAGTCCTGTGTCTGACTCATTCCTGTCCATCCCACCTGGCCACTAGTTTCTGGTAAGAAAACAGGCCAATAGATATGGGAGTGCCCAATTTTTCTCTCAAGAAGACATGGGTCTCTTGTTCTTTTCTGTGGTTGTATTTCCACTGCTTTTTATTGAAACATAAATAGCCATGAACAGCACTGCTCTCCGGGAGGCTGACAGTTGACGAAGAGGGGCAATTTTATTGTTTCTCCTCAGGGAGTTGAGCAGATACCTTCCAGCTGGAGCAAAAAAGAGGGTACAGGGTATGTGTGAGCACGCGCATTTCAGCCATCTCTGCTCTTAGGTCTGAGGTTGCATTCTGGCAGGAGAACAGGAATGTATGACTAAAGAGAAGGAAGTTGTATCTGATAAAAGGCCAGGCCTGGGAAGAAATGGCAATATTTCATTATTCTGCTCTGGCTTAGCTCTTTCCACGCTCTCTGGGTACATGTCACCTCCCAGTGCCACGACATGGCTTCCAACACTGCTCTTGCAGCTCAGCAGCTTCCCCGGCTGGCTGTGTGCTGGCTGTGTGCTGGCTGTGTGCTGGCTGTGTGCTGGCTGAGCTCTGCCTCACAAGGGAGCTGCCGCGGGGAGCAGGTGCAGGCCCAGATCCAGGGCTGCTCCGCTGGGAGCGCGGCAGGAACAGCACGGTGGCAGTCCCTCCTGGCAGCGAGGAGGGGCAGAGCACTGGTGCAGCCCAGTGATCCACCACGCACCAGACCCCAGGGTTAAGACCAGGGCAAACTCCTCAACTCTCCTGTTTCACCGTGTCTGGTCCTGACCCTCTTCCCTCTTTGCTCAGCTGGTCTCTGATGCTGGAGGACACTGACATCCCTTGTCCATGCCATGGGGTGAAATATGTCCATGGCTGGCCCCAAAAGGAACTAGGTTACCTGCCTGGCCTCTTCAACAGCAGGTCCTCTCTGGCCAGAGTGGCTGTAAGGGTTCTCACAGCGGCAGTCAGTGCGGTGTGGCCCCTGCCTGGGAAGGGGGCAGCCGGTGGGGAGCAGTGTTGGAGAGGCAATTGCTGGGGGGTTTCCCTGCCCTGCAAGGTCTGACAAGCCTCTGCCCACAGCTGATGTGCCAGGCCCCAGCAGTCTCCAGGAAATGTTGGCACAAACTTCAGTTGGACTGGGATTTTATGTCTAATCCTGCGGATGTCAGAGCTCTTCCCTGAAGCAAAGCAGAGGGTGTTCGATGAGGAGACAGCCCTTGCATTCTCCTGCCTCCAAAAGCAATCCCCTCTGCTCCCCATCTAAGCTGGGGCAGAGATGTACCCTCCTACCCATCTTGTTTTCAGAGGCAGCAGATTGGTTTGCCTCCTGGTGCTTCCTAAAGGAGTTCTGATGTGGCAGGCTGCCTCTTGCAAATGAGCTGAGCTGCAGCTGGGCAACTAAAATGGGTCCCAGTTTCCTCCGACAGAGCAGATCTGGCTTGCAGGTGGCCTGTGCTGAGTGCCAGCATGCTGGAAACTCCTACCAGGAGCAGGGTGGCAGCCGGAGCTCACTGGACTAGTAGTAGCAGCTCCATTATCCAGCACATTGGAGCCAACTCTTAGCCTCTCAGTTCTCAGCACTGTGACATATGCTGTCTTAATGCCTCCAGCAAATTGGAATCAGCTTGGCTTTTTCAAAAGCCCTTTCATACAAAGGGCTGACATTTTCTGTGCTTTATTCTTGAGCTGGTTTGGGTTGTTAAAAATTATACCCAGTGGGTAGGAGCTGCCATACCTCCAATTGCCTGTGAGGCTACTCTGTATTTTATCAGCCTTTTTTTTTTATTTTTAATTTTATTTTTTATTTTGGTGTAAGGAGAGGGGACCATTGTTTTGAAACTGTAACGAGACTTTCCAATAGATCTGGAAATGTGCTAGTGGTAAATACCTACCTGAAGAACAAGCCACCCCCGGCACCTCAAGGACAAGGCCTCCAGCTGTTCAGTTATTCAGCCTGGATCGTGGGCTCCAGCTGTAATTTCTGTTCTGCTAGCTTAATTCTACACCATTTTTACACTGGCTTTTGAAAAATACATGTTTATTCTCTCTCTGCCTTCCCCATTAGCTGTAAATGCCTTTCAGAGGGTCACACTCTCAAGTGCACTTGTCTTTATAAAGCTGTTGACAGTGCTGTGCCAGGACACCCGGCTGCAGAGAGGAAGGTAGGAGACGTGCGTTCATGGTGGATCTCCCTGAGTCCACTCATGGTGCTCAACCAAAATGGAGCAACCAGTGGGAAGAGCAAACCTCTCATGTCCTGCCTGGCTGTTACTATGCATACAGGCACAGGTAACAAAGGCACTGCAGCCCTTTGTACTCATCTTGCAAGACAGCCTGGGAATGCTGGATGTGCCGAGCTCTGCCTCACAAGGGAGCTGCCGCGGGGAGCAGGTGCAGGCCCAGATCCAGGGCTGCTCCGCTGGGAGCGCGGCAGGAACAGCACGGTGGCAGTCCCTCCTGGCAGCGAGGAGGGGCAGAGCACTGGTGCAGCCCAGTGATCCACCACGCACCAGACCCCAGGGTTAAGACCAGGGCAAACTCCTCAACTCTCCTGTTTCACCGTGTCTGGTCCTGACCCTCTTCCCTCTTTGCTCAGCTGGTCTCTGATGCTGGAGGACACTGACATCCCTTGTCCATGCCATGGGGTGAAATATGTCCATGGCTGGCCCCAAAAGGAACTAGGTTACCTGCCTGGCCTCTTCAACAGCAGGTCCTCTCTGGCCAGAGTGGCTGTAAGGGTTCTCACAGCGGCAGTCAGTGCGGTGTGGCCCCTGCCTGGGAAGGGGGCAGCCGGTGGGGAGCAGTGTTGGAGAGGCAATTGCTGGGGGGTTTCCCTGCCCTGCAAGGTCTGACAAGCCTCTGCCCACAGCTGATGTGCCAGGCCCCAGCAGTCTCCAGGAAATGTTGGCACAAACTTCAGTTGGACTGGGATTTTATGTCTAATCCTGCGGATGTCAGAGCTCTTCCCTGAAGCAAAGCAGAGGGTGTTCGATGAGGAGACAGCCCTTGCATTCTCCTGCCTCCAAAAGCAATCCCCTCTGCTCCCCATCTAAGCTGGGGCAGAGATGTACCCTCCTACCCATCTTGTTTTCAGAGGCAGCAGATTGGTTTGCCTCCTGGTGCTTCCTAAAGGAGTTCTGATGTGGCAGGCTGCCTCTTGCAAATGAGCTGAGCTGCAGCTGGGCAACTAAAATGGGTCCCAGTTTCCTCCGACAGAGCAGATCTGGCTTGCAGGTGGCCTGTGCTGAGTGCCAGCATGCTGGAAACTCCTACCAGGAGCAGGGTGGCAGCCGGAGCTCACTGGACTAGTAGTAGCAGCTCCATTATCCAGCACATTGGAGCCAACTCTTAGCCTCTCAGTTCTCAGCACTGTGACATATGCTGTCTTAATGCCTCCAGCAAATTGGAATCAGCTTGGCTTTTTCAAAAGCCCTTTCATACAAAGGGCTGACATTTTCTGTGCTTTATTCTTGAGCTGGTTTGGGTTGTTAAAAATTATACCCAGTGGGTAGGAGCTGCCATACCTCCAATTGCCTGTGAGGCTACTCTGTATTTTATCAGCCTTTTTTTTTTATTTTTAATTTTATTTTTTATTTTGGTGTAAGGAGAGGGGACCATTGTTTTGAAACTGTAACGAGACTTTCCAATAGATCTGGAAATGTGCTAGTGGTAAATACCTACCTGAAGAACAAGCCACCCCCGGCACCTCAAGGACAAGGCCTCCAGCTGTTCAGTTATTCAGCCTGGATCGTGGGCTCCAGCTGTAATTTCTGTTCTGCTAGCTTAATTCTACACCATTTTTACACTGGCTTTTGAAAAATACATGTTTATTCTCTCTCTGCCTTCCCCATTAGCTGTAAATGCCTTTCAGAGGGTCACACTCTCAAGTGCACTTGTCTTTATAAAGCTGTTGACAGTGCTGTGCCAGGACACCCGGCTGCAGAGAGGAAGGTAGGAGACGTGCGTTCATGGTGGATCTCCCTGAGTCCACTCATGGTGCTCAACCAAAATGGAGCAACCAGTGGGAAGAGCAAACCTCTCATGTCCTGCCTGGCTGTTACTATGCATACAGGCACAGGTAACAAAGGCACTGCAGCCCTTTGTACTCATCTTGCAAGACAGCCTGGGAATGCTGGATGTGCCAGCCTGACTTCTCCTTGGATCTGATAATGTTTTTTCTCACTTACTTAGTGGAACAACTCCTCTTCATTTACGTTGCAGCAAGGCCAGTGTGGTCATTTCCACAGCAGGGGCAGAGAAATGAAGCAAGGTTGTAGGGAGAGATGTGGGAGAAAAGCATAAACTTCCCTTAGCAAGTCAGGACAGATGTCTTTACAGGAATTCCAAGGGACGCAGTATTTGAATAATGGTATAAATAGAGTGGAATTAAGACACCAAATTGGGCCGGGAAGTGGGGTGTGCATTAGGCTTCTGAGTCATTTTTCACGGGAAATGGCACTGTTTCAGCTCTGTGACTCCGTGCCGGCCAAGGCACGAGGTCAGAGCAGTGACTAATCTCTACAGCTCATTTTGCTTCTGTGCCTGTTCCAGGAACAAGGTGTTGTGTCGGAGCACGACTTTCACTTCTGTTCTACAAGAACTATTTCAGACTCTCTGAGTCTATATATTGATCACAGATATTCCAGACAGCAGCTCTGCTCTGTCTTTGGGGCCAGCGGTGAGATCAGACAGAGACTTGTTTGTGGTGCCCAGACTGGAAGAGCCTGTGAGCAGGGCTGGTGTGGGTGGGTGAAGCACGGGTTAGGTTGTGAATGATGCTGACTCAGGTGACTTTGAAAAGTTCTTTTTCTGATCACTAATGCCAGGGAATGCTCCCAAAAGTCAGTCAAATAAGTGCACGGCTGCTCCACGGGGACGAGTCAAAAGGGAATTTGGACTGCTCAAATGGGTGAGTGGATTGGGGAGGACAGCACAGAGCAACCTGGGGCTGGGCTATGGGGCCATCTCTCAACCCATGTGTCCTCTGGCTGGCAGCCTGGGCACCTGCTGTCCCAGCTGAAAATGCAGCCCTGTCTGTTCCTAGCACTGGGGCCAGGAAAACAGTATCACAGGCTCTCAAAACTCCCTCCCTATAAGATGGGATGTGGAAATCCCCTTCCTCTGCTACCTTCACCACAAAGCCCCCCTAATTGTGGCTCTTTGCCACCATGTCTCTGCCCAGTGTCCCTCTGTCTTGCTTTCAGGGAAGCGTCTGTCCCCGAGGGGAGGCAGCTCCTGTCATTAAGGGAATGAACGTTTGGTTTTCTATTTGGCTAATTCTTGCATTAGCTCAATCCCATGGGCTATGTAGAGGACCTGAAGCTAAAAAGGGCTGATTTGTCTTATTTCTGCATTGTCTAATGGCTGTTGCCCATTTATACCGTGCTCTAGAGCTTTAGTGAGTCCACTCCAGTCCATTAGATCACCCCATTGAAGTGGAGAAAATGAAACATGTCCTTTCTTTGCCAGTGACTCTGTAAACAGTAAGAAAAGAAGAGCATGAAACCCTCCCCAGTAGAGAGATTGCTTTAACAATTATTTACTTTGAGCAGGCATATCTATATTAATTTGCTTTGGGTTGGCTTGATTTTCTTGATGAAGATTACAGTAGACGAGTTTTAGAGGAAAGCGAATTGCTTAATTGCCATTCAATACTGGGGGTATGTCTTGCCTTTCTGCATTTGTAGAGATTTTTAATAGAAACACTTAGTTTGGGATGAATGAAATATGAATGGAAATGTGTGTGTATCTGTGGGTATGTGACTAAGCGGTAGCTTACATTGAGGCACATCATTAAGTGAGTTAGTGAGGAGGGGAATGTTGCTCAGCTGGCCTACTCTTCACTTTCACACACATGTATAAGTGTGTGTTTTCAAGGTTCTTATTGCAATTTCCTCATGAACAGTGGGAAAGAAATTATCACAGCACTGTGGAAATGGCGTATTTTCTACCTGAAACAATCTGTAGGATTACAGTAGTTCAGCTTCACATTTAGAGACGGCAGATTTTTATATTCCCTCTTTTGACTTGTCATAAGGAAAACTTTAGGTGAAATACTTTCCAGTGTTTGTTTGTGTCAAAGTCTGATTCTGACATTGTCCTCCCAGATTTCTGTGGTCTTGTTTTTCCTTTTCATTGCTCAACTGCTGAGCGTACAAATCAATAACTTGTTATTAACTCCTTTGGGAAATTTAGTAGCTATTAATGAGATTCAACTAGAGGTTTACAGGGTCTCATTTTAACATTCAAATAAGACTTCAAAAGTAACTTTACATTAAACTTCAATTTTAGACTGTCCTTCAAACTCTGATTTTCGTTGGTGAAAAGTTGAAACGGGGAGGTAAACAGGAGCCTCAGCTGGTCTCACAGCCCTGAAGAGCAAGAATCCAGATTTCATCCTGGGTTTCCAGTCTTTGATACTCTGATACAGAGCAAAGTAAACAGCAGGAGCAGAAAGGCAGCCATGTGTCTGTCCTGGTTTCTGGAGCTCTCAGCTCCATGGCTCTGCAATTGGAGATGAGGCAGAGTTAACTTTTTCCATTCCTGAGTTGGAGCCCAGCTGCCCTTGGGTTAATGCGGATGTCAGCAGCCATGACTGGCGCTACCTCTGGAGTACCTCTGACTTGACTAAAAATAGGCAGCCTTGGTAATCTCCTGAGAGACCTGGCTTTCCTGAAGTCTCTCATCTAGCTCCGCAGACCAGGAAGCTCAGGGACATTTTTGTTAAAAATCTTCAAAAAGAAAGAACTACCTTGAACCTGTGGGATTTTTCCTGTCAGTGTCCAGGGAAACATCTCCTGTCCCTGTCATCCCGGGCTTGCTCGGCAGGATGAGGATCTCGCAGAGCTTCCTTCCTGGGACCATGTGGCAGCTCTTGCAGCTTTAGTTGTTAACACTGAGCACAGCAGAACAGGGATCCCACAGTCCCGGGACCCCGGGGCTCACCGGGGGAGCTGTCAGAGGCTCTGTGTCTGAGCCTCCCTTGGTCCTGCTCCCACCCTAATAGATCAGCTTTGAAAAAGGCCTAAATAGATGTTTCAAAGCTCGATAACAAGGTGATTGGTGTCTTAGAAACGCCAAACTGAACCCTTTTAAGTTCATTTTGCCCTGTAAGCTGGGATAGACCAAGATAATGTCAGCATTTCATTGTGTCATCTTCAGTTTAATACACAAATTACTTAATGTGGAGTTGTGACTGCAGGAACACATTGCTGTTTCCTGTCCTGGTCTTAGCAATATTGAATTTCCCCAGCCCTACCAGGACTCAGCTCCTCATGCCAATCACAGAAACTGGTCATTAAAAAAGGGAGAGAAGAAAAAAAGGGAGCTGTTCCTGTAAGCTGTGTGCTCCAGCTGACAGGGAAGGCAGGAAGGAGGAGATGGGATTTGCTCCTAATCAGCCAGAGACACTGCACCCTGCAGAGACAAACCCCGCTCTGCTCGAGATGGGCCTGAACCGCATCCCGGCTCCAAGGGACCTTGTTTAAACTGCCCTGGACCTGGCTCGCTGGTCTGGGCTGTCTCTGCTGTACACAGGTCTTTGCTCAGGAGCTCTCCTGACATATTGTTGACATATTCTCCTCTCCCCACAGCTCTCCCACTCCCCGGGGTGGCTGGGCAAGATATGCTTTCATCTTATATCAAAAAGAAGGGCTGTGCTGTAAAAAGCCACTGATGCTGGTGAAGAGCAGAAACAAGCTAGCATCGTGTTATGGGTGAGGTACCCAGGGAGAAAACAGACCTTCACCTGGAAAGCAGATCTTAGCCCTGGCCTGAACTTAACAGCCCTTTACAGCCTGTGGACATGAGGCCATGTACAGATACATCTTCTTCTTTTTTCTTCTTGTTTGCTGCACAGGAAGAAAATGAACCAAAGAGTAAAGAATGTGAGGGAAGAGAGAGAGGTTTGAAGGCTAGAGCAGGAGAGCACGGGTATCGTGTGAGGAGGACCCGGCCAGAGGCTCTCCTGCCCCAGGCGTGGGGACCTCGGCTCACTGGGTGCTGGGCTGGAGGCACAGTGAAGGTCAGGCATGTATTTGTGTGTCAGAGTATGGGAGACACCAGACTGACCCCAGGGATGATGAAAGATGTTTTATCTGGAATTTAAGGAATGCTTTTTGTTGTGTAGCAAACAAGGCAGCCGTGTGCTGCTGCCTGTGCCATGGAGTCTGCCGGGGCTGTGCTCCTGTGCTGGGGTGGGGGCTCTCGGGGTGTGCTCCATCCTGAAGTGCCATAAAGCAGCTCTACAGTAGCAGTAGGAACACCCAGCCTGGGGCCCCTATAGCAGGTTGCGGGAGCACAGCAGGCACTGCTCCAATTTGACAAGCACAGTGAGTGATTAATGAGCCAGGGAAAACAGGGTGACACATGCAAATACTAGAGATCTACAGAGGAAATTCTGAGGATCAAGTCCACCTTTGTAAACAGAAATATCTCTATTATTGGGGAAGACAAGAAGGGAGCAGAGAAGCTCTGTGACTTCCCCAGACAGTCTCTAATGATACTTTCTGCAGTTTGCATCAATCCAGATTAAGCTTTGGGCTGACACAGACAGATCTTAACTAGGCTCTCGTCCAATGGAGTTGCCTGTTCCCCTGTCCCCTGCTTTCTCTGTTGCTGAGCTCGGCTCCACGCCTGACACAGAGTATCTGCACATCCCTTTGAGGAGCTAACCCTGCTCCCCTGATTGCTCTGCCAAATGAGGCTCTCGTTTCACTGCGATGAGGAGTGCTGCATTGATGAGGACAGTCCATGTGCAGGAGGAAGTGGTTTTGGTCTGTGACTTTAGTTGTTCCAGGCAGAAATTGGAGCAGCTCAGAGAACTGCTGAAGGAGGCATTCTTACTCTCCTAGGGTGCCTCTGCCAGCGTAAGGCCACTTATACGGTTCAGTGATGGGCTGGGCCTTAAAAAAAACCTCCAAGTTTGGGAAACAATGTCAAACAGAGTTGTGGTCAATGGGAAATGCCATTGTGGTGGCCTGGGATGGTGATGTGCTGATCTGGGGCAGGATGAACGGTGCAGGGCAATACTGCTTACACCTCTGTGCTGAGAGCAGGTAACATGGCTGCTAGACTCTCTCAGCACTCAAAAATGCACATCAGGTTCTGCAGGGGCTGCACACACCACAGACCATCCCAGTTACTGCAAACCTGTGCAAATGGAAGTCTGCAGCAGTACTCTGGGGGCACCACTAACCAACAACAGCTGCTTTTCAACAAATCGTGTAGGACTGTATTCTCTTTCGGAAAGAGATTTCATTGTGGCCTCTGAAGAGGAGATCAGTAATTAATTCTCTGCTCTCCATCTGGGGAGGAAAGCCTTGACCTTCTGGCACATGGTTAGATACTGAAATGTTTGCTGCCAAAAAAAACTTTAGAAAATTTCCCATGTCGCATAAGAGGGGAGAAGTTTTAGTATGAGATTTTCAGAGCTGTCTTGGAGTCCATTTTCTTTAGACAGCAGATGCAGATTTGAAAATTTGTACTTCAGTGTAACTAAGGTTGAATAACATGGAAGTTCCTTCAGCCCTACTGCAGATTTACTGGGACTCATCCACAGACAGCTGTGGATTCATTTGCATCAACCTGAGTCTTCATCCTGCTCCTGCTGCTCATACCAGTGATCCCAGGGGTCTGGGGTGCCCTCTCCACCACGGTACGGTACAAAAGCAGGACCTCACCACAGCCTGGTAAACATGGAGTAACTATTCTGGGGCAAGTGAGGACATGAGAAGCATGATCGAACCTGTTGTGTATCAGTCAGGGATGTCCGTATCTTTAGCAGATAAGGGAGCAAAGTAATCGACATTTCCAGGCTTGTGTTACCTGGAAACTTTCTCCCAGTTGGTGTGAGCCTACAGTAACACAAAAGTGGTTGGTAATTGCGATCTGCACGATGCACATGCTGCTAAGGTGAAGCCTTCTACTTCTTGAGGAGGCGCGAGCTTGGAAGGGTTCTGGGCTTGATTGTCATTCTAGACAAGTGTATCCTGACATCCTTTCCTTTTTACTATAAATCAGAAGCAAAATGAATAAATTAGTTATTGAAGTTCCTTGTGGGCTTCATTGATGCGATTGCAGGTGGAAAAGACAGGTAACATAACCAGAGGGAATTGGTGTCAAGGCTGCTCCTTACAGACCCAGATTATGTCACCAATCAGCTGGTGAAATAAAGAGATTTCCCGCGTATATTTAGTAAATCAACATGACAATGTCATATACAATCGGAGTTAATTAGGCAAACCTTCTTGCTGTGTATAGCATACCTCATGCCTTAAAGGTAGAGAGGCTTCCGTCATTACTGCAGCTTTGCAAGTGTCAGGGAGAGCTGGTTGGTTGCAGCTCAGCGGGGAAAGGCAGCTACAGCAGCGTGGTCCCCGGGCTGCTGCTCAGGCAGGGCTGGGGGAGCTCCGGGTGGGCAGTTTCATGTCACCAAGCCCAAGAAAGCTGAGGCCTGGCCTGTGGCACAGGGTGCTGTTGCATGTGGTTCGACACAAAGGGGAGACAGGAATTGTTTATGGGAAGCTTCACGTTTCCCATTTAATCTCTGTGCTCCTGGTGTTTCCTTACCCCCCTGCGAACCTGACCCACTGTTTTGCCAGAAGTCACACACTTGTCCCCCAGTAGCACCCACTGCGGGATGCTGTTCCTGACGTACATGTGAGACTCGCGTCTCAGGTCAAAGAGAGACAGAAGTGACAATAACCCCTGCCCCTGCTCGAGCTGCACACAGCTTCCTGGCATGTCTAGGGCAATAGGCATTTGATCTCTAAGGCCTCTTCCTCGCCTTTGCCCCAGGGAGGAGAGGCCAAGTGTAGGGCAATGGAGTGACTTGTCCAAGGTCAACCCATGTCAGAACCACGAGCGCTCCACCATTTCCTTGCTCTGACCGTGGGACTCCCATCTGGTTTGATTCAGCTGTCAACCCTGGAGCAGAGAGTGGCAGTAACAAAAGGCTTTTTCAGACATAATCCCACTAAACGGAGACAATCCTGTTATGTTTCCAGGCGACAGGAATTGAGACTTTAGTGCCAGAGGATGAGGACTCTGCCCTAAGGGCTTTGTTTCAGGACTTCATGTCAGGTGATCTCAGGGCCAGCCTGGTCTTTGTGCCCTAGAGCAGCACAGATTAAGCCCTAAACATGTATTTTTAAACTGAGGAAAGCCCAAGAGGTGTGATACACAATCTGGGATGGGGAGGGAAAACCAGACCAGCATCCCAGTAAGAGGGATTAGTCTGGCCAAGACAATAGCAGCCGTGAATCTCCAAGGGGCATGGCCTGACATGCCAGCTGAGGGCTGGGCTGCCCTCCCCATGCCAGCTACACCAGCCTGCCAAAGTTCAAATGTCTGACAAGCATCACACCGCAGCTCCTCTATTCCCAGCCCATGTGTCCTCGATCCCCAGCAGAGGCCAGTTAATACCCAATTAACAGGACTCTTTCTAATGAACTGAGCCTTAACCACCAGCTACTCCATCCTTTAATCTCTCCCAGCCGGAGTGGAAGGGCTTGGCAGGTGTCACTTCAGGCTGGGGTGACAGGGCAGATCTAGCCTGCCAAAGCACAGCCGCACGTCTGACAGCCCCTCGCCGAGCCCCCCTCCCCCAGACACACGATTTACCCCGGGGTGAACAGCACACACAGCCCTGTTGCCATGTTTGTCTCTGCAGGTCTGAGGAGTTCATCGCTCCCTGTTCCTGCCACCCCACTGGGCTGGAGTTGGGACAAATTACCTCACTGGCCAGGACGGTTTTCCTAAACGACTGTCTTGGCCACTCACACTATGTCAAAGCTGTTCTTCTGCACCTGCCCACCAGAGCCCCCTTTTCTAGCCATGCTCGGTGTGAAGGACCCACTTGAGGAGGTATGGACCACCCAGAGACCCCATCAAACAAACCAGGACTGGGTGTCTTCAGCTGTAATTTCTCAGGACACAGGGGAGCCACGCGCTTCTGTCTCATGGGTCCCCTCAGCACCCCAGGGGGCTGGATCTTGCTGTAGAGAGCTTTGGAGACAAGCGGTTCAGGAGTTAACTTGGCTTAAGGAACACCAGAGTGAAGCTATTCCTGCTGTACAGGGGTGGCTGCCTTGCTTTACAGGGACTATTGTGCAAACTAGACTTTCCCCTCCATGTTGATCTCAAAAGTAGAGATCTGAGATACTGTTACAGGCTAGGAAATTCCCCTCCACATCACATCTGGGTTCCCCCAGCCTTATCTCCGCTGGCAGGAGGCGGTGTGTGTGCAACACGCATCCCAGCGGCCTCGGGCAGAGCAAAGCGGGAAGATGCAGCACGGTGTGGGTGCTGTGGAATTTGAGTTTCAGGCCAAATGAGGCCATGGGGAAAGAAAGATCACATGAATAGTAATTCCTGGTGGCTAGAGACATCCCACGCTCCTCCTGTGCCTCTCTGGCTGCAGGTAGCAGCAGCAGCAGCCAGTGGTGGGCTGTGCCGGAGCCAGTCCTAACCTGACGCCTGGCCTGCCATGGAAGTGTCTGACTCAGCCCTTGCCAGCCAGGGAACTTACTGGTTTTTGAGTGGGAGTCAGTCTGAGGGGGGAACAACTGTCATTCCCAGACTGACCCCTCCTGCAAGGTGCCCAAAGCCCCACAAACGGCTGTGTTTTTCAACAGTAAGTTTGTGAGAGGCAGTAATACGCACACCAGAGTGATACTGTACCACCCCAAATCATCACTGAAGATGACTCCATGTTCCTTATGCTGGGCTAGCACAGTGCTTATTCCAGTTTGGCTGTGCCAGTGAATTGATTTTATTTTTCTGGTTGCAGTTCTTGAGTTTCTGAATTTAGAAAGTAATAGCAGGGATGAACTCCACACAGGACCTAGCTTCATTGTGAGGAAAAAATAAGGATTATCCGAGAAAGCACTTAGGCTGCATCCAGGCTACTTGGCAGAGTAGGGGGCCCACTCTCAACTTCCTCTGTGTTGTGCTGGGTTGGGTAGGAGAACAGCTCTGAATTACTTTGAGTAAGTCCTACTTTGAGCTGTTTATCAGAAAAGCCAAGGAGCCAGATTGGGCTCCACAGGGAAATGAACTTCCCATTCTGCCCAGTATGGCAGCAGGCTGCAGGTAGGAGGGGAACTTCTCTGGGGCTCCAGGGGTGACAGCGATCGCTGTGTGATGGGCATTTTCCTCTCCTCAAACTCTGCTGCAGAATTAGAGAGGGAATTCAGGTGCCTCTGCCCCATGTAGTAGGAATTAGGATTTGACAGTCCTGTAGAAATGGAAGTATTTCAGGTTGTACTGGGGCTGTCAAGGATGGCAGCTGCTCACCCCTCCACAGCTCTGACATGGATGTTGCTGACTTTCCCCTCAGTGCTCCAGCTGTTTAACTGGTGTTTCTGGGGATGCCAGGAGCTGCCAAGTCTGGATACAGGGCGAGGGCTGAGCCTCCAAGTCCAACAGATAATCACACAGTATCGTTGCATTATCGTATTTCTTTCATCTGCAGATCTTGGCATGCTCCAAATGTACTAATGAAGACTAACACCATCCCAGGAAGGGCTGAGATAGTATTAACCAAGCTTACAAATGGGGAAAGTAAAACTCTGAGAGAAGGAATGCATTTAGACACTGGCTCCTGTCTCTGTCAGGTGCCTGCAAGAAGCTGGGCCAAAAAGGATTTGCTTAAAGCCCCAGCGCAAATCGCTGGAGCAGATCTAGGACTCTGTGCCCCGGCCGTTGGCTGCCTTTGCCACAAAATAGCTCTGTTCCCCAGACTGGGAGAGGAGACACTGGGAGAAGAATATTGTCCCCTAAATCACAGGGTTTCTCCAAATTTTGGGGGAGTTTGTAAGGAAAAAACCTTTGAAGTACTTTCTTGTAAGTGCTGGCAGAGGCCCAGAAGCTGTGACACCAGCTGCTCACACTCCTGCTCCGGTCTCCAGCCGTGTCTGAATTTATATTGGTGCCCGTTGCCTTGATGCTACGCGGAGCCAGGCAGCTCCTGCTGTGCGTCTCTGCCCTTCCCCAGCCTGGCAGAGAAAGGTTTGAGCTGTTCATTGTTTTCTAGCAGCCACTGGCCTAAAGCTGAGGAAGCGGAGTGGATCCTAAGGGATCACTGAAGAGCAGTAGACAGGATCCTGTGGGATCTGTGCAGACATATTGCCTGAGCAGCTTGTGCGGCTCCCCCCGCTTTGCAGCTAACGGTGTAGAACAGAAGAATTGAGTGTGAAACAGCTTCCCCGCAGACCCCATTAGCCTGAGCTGGCAATTGCCAACATAAGGCCGGGCCATGCTGCCCTGGAGAGATGCTCGAGCTGCTGCAGCGCGGCTTGTCAGGGCTTCCCAGCACAGGAGGGAGCGGAGTCAATGAGTGGACAACTGCACTTTTTTTGCTGTTAGGCACAGGGCCACCACTTGCCCATTGCTCCCAAGCAAAGCCCCGCTCCCTGGCCCGTGCCAGCAGGAGGATTCTCTGTAGGCACAGGTTGGACTGAGGGGTCCTTCTGCCTCTGGTGGGGTGGGGCTTCTCTCGGCCCTAATTTTCTCCCAGATGAATTTCTCCTGTGCCTCTAATTAAGCCTCCCCTTTAGCTTAGGAGTGTGGACGGTCTGAGCATTTGTAAATTACCCCATCCACCAGACAGGCTTTGTCCAGCTCTCAGACCTCTAATTATTCTGTTCAGCCCCTAGAGATGAGAGATCTGCTGGAGACAGACTGAGCGAAGAATATCAGGTGTGATAGAGCCTGCTTGGACGGCAGCCCTGGGAAACATGGCTGCTGCTGCCCAGCACAAAGAGCAGGTCAGATACAGCCCAAATGGCTACCAACCAGAGCTCTGTGTCTGCACATGAAGAGAAAACTCTTCCCAGTTTGCGTGGCCGGGCTGGTCTGTGGCCAATGTCCCCCCACCGTATGCGTCACAGGCCAGTGCTATCCCATGGCAAGTGTTGGCCACAGTTTCCTGCTGAGGTACAGAGGTGACAGCAGGTCTCCCAAGGCTGGCACAGCCAGCTCTGAGTGCTGCCTCTTCCTCCTTCCCACATGCACGACTGTGATGCTCTCACCCCAGGGAAAAGGGGGTGACTGTCCCCACCTGAGGAGGTGACCGGCAGCTAGAAACCCTCAGAATAGGTGCCTCCTGTTTGCCATCTCGGTGGCTCCCCAGCAGCAGTCCTTCAAGGAGCTCTTTGGGTGGGCAGGGCAGCATCTTGACTGCAGTGCAGTAGGCTGCTTTGGGCGAGTTTAGGCATATTTATTTAACACAGCGTACAAGATTCAGTTCATCATTTGAAAGAGACGTCACAAGCTGCTTGCAATCTCTGTAGCTCATATCCCAGTTTAGCAGGAGCAGCCTTTGCATGTGCATGAGTATTTGGATTTGTTTACAGGAAGCATTTGTAGAATGTGGCCATTCTGGGCTTTCTGTTTTCTTATAAACAAACAAGTAGGCAAAAGACTTGGTCCCATACACTGGGCTGTGCAGGAGAAGGAGTAAAGAGACTTGCCCAGCTGGGTTGACTGGGGAGGCACAGAGCACACCAGTGTCTCTGCTCTAGGAAGGAGAGGTACAGGCAGCCCTGCCCAACGCTGAGGTCGCTGCCTCGGGCACGGCATAGGAAGGGGGCAGCTTTGGGGGCAGAAGCGTGTTTGCCCTCTCCCCTCCAGGGCAGGGCAGCTGCTGCAAGATCACTCTTTATGCAAAGATTAAAAGAAAAAAATGCACCTCTCTGAGCTAGCTGCTTTGTCTAAGTCTTGAATGATTTTCTGTCACTAGGTATCAAACTGTAGTTGAAAGGATTTCCCGTTGACATTTAGCAGTATTAAATTACAAAATAACCACAAGTCAGCCACTCAGTATGATATAAACAGTGGGATTTGACAGAGCTTTTTCTGGCCTTGGGGACCAATTTACTCATTTTTACAGTCCCAACTCCAGTCATCCGCTGGTAATGCACAGCGCCTTTTGGACACCATCTATTTGGAATTAGAGACACATATGGCAGAGTGTAATTACCTATTTATTCTGCTGCTGAATCAGCAAACTGAGGCTAGTTAACATTACAGCTCATAAGCCCCTTTCATAAACATGGGTCAGTGCTGGAACTGGGCAAAATTAATGCAAAAGAGAGAAATAATTCCTATCAGAAGGGGAGCCAAAAAAATCAGATGATTTAACAGGGAAAAAATGGACTCTTGATGCTTTCTGCAAGGAAGAAATCTGAGGAACCACAGCCAGGCTTCTGGGAGGAGGGGCCTGGACCATCAGTTATTCCCACTGGTGTAAATCGGGAGTAGCTGTGGAAATGCCTCACTGAAAGTCTGAAATAAATGAGAGGGAAATCAGGCACGTTGGCCAGAGCTGTGGCTCAGCTCCCTGAGGACACGGGCAGCTGGTCTCAGCTTGGAGCTCTGCGCGTTGACACCCCACGGGGTGGCTTTTGGGGTTGGACTGCGAGTCACACTTGTTTGCACGGAGAATGGATTTAGCCCTTGTCACCAGCTGTGATGCTGTGGCTGGATGTGCACGGGACTGCCTGAACTGGGGCTAAGCACACCCCCGGCTTCCTGTCCTATTTTCTGCCACCCCTTGCAGCCCTGCAGGCAGGCTAATAACCACAGGCAGAAAGTGCTTTGCAACTCTCTGCGAAGCTGAAAGGTTTCCTGGTGAGCACATGGCAAAGCAGCCAAGGTGGGGAAAGCTGCACAGGCAGGAACGCTGCAGAGAAGCGCCGCTTGTCTGACACATGGTGGGGGTCCCCCCAGTCCCCCAGCCACCCGGAGACCCCCAGCCTGTGGGACCCCACAGGCCCAGCCAGCTGTGGAGTGTGACACAAAGTAGGGTGCAGGTGAAGGGGTTGATTTCCTCCAGTACCAGCTGCTCCCAGCAAGGAGCCTCCTCCTGCCTTCTGGGCATACCAGCCAAGGGGAATCTGCCCAGTGGGTAACTGGATCTTTCAACCCCCAGCGCTGTAAGAGCCGAGTTTCTGGGGAAGCAGACAGGATTTGGGGTCCCTCTTGGAGCTCCCACCCCGCTGTCACCTGCCCGGCAGCAGTTCTGCTGGTGGAGGGCAGGGGAAGGAGGCAGCTTCCCTTTCTCTCCTATGTAGCAAAGAGGCAAAATAGTAGCAGAAACCTAAGCTGCCAGCAGAAGAGCAAGAGACTATTCTGGAAAGCACCAGCTAAAGCTGTGGGAACATGTTTCTCCTCCCACTGACTTTCAAAGCTTTGCGGTGATTAAGACACCCATCACTGCCAGGACTCCTCAGCAAAGCTGCTATTAGGTGGTTTCCCTGTGGGACAGGGTGAGGTACAGGACTTCTCAATTATTTGAAGCGTGATAGAAGAGGAGGTGTTGGTCTGTCTTTATCCACAGCTGGTCTTCTCTGTTGCAGGGGGGTTTGTGGGTCGTAGTTTGGAAAGCACCTGTGAGCTGTGCTGTGCACAGGACATTTGGGGGCATATCAATACATATCAATACACCTGGATCTCAATTGGATCCTGCTATTCTGAAATGGAAAGGAACAGTTTTCATTTCCTCCCTCCACGTTAAATTTGCCATGGTGGCCAGTCACTGCCACAAAGAGAAGGAGGGAACTGAGTTCCTTGACTGAGCTTTGAAACTTCAAGGACCACAGCCGGTGGGGAAGGGGTGGGCAGAGCAGGGTGTGCACAGCCACCCCGTGTCTTTGCCCTGACAAACAGCACCATCTGGACAAACAAGTTCCCTGCTCTACCCAGCACCTTGGTTTCTACATTTATAAAATGGGGCTACTAATGACCAGCTTCACGGCAGTGCTACAAAGGTTGATATTTAAGTTGTGCTTTTAAGCTCTTCAGGAACAGGCGTTGCCATGAAGTGAGCGTGGCATCCTGGAGTGGGGTCCTGTCCACCTGCACCGCCGGCCGGCGGAGGGAGCAGCCCCCCGTCTCCTACAGGTGCACACACTTGTGCTTGTTCTCTTTTCATTTTTACTCTTCAAAGGGCTGGGCATCTTGTATGAGGGTGCGCGGGGAGCTGGGATTTGAACTCATTAGCTTTGTGCAGTCTGCACCTGCATCTCACTTATGTCTGCAGCCTGTGGGGAAACAGTTTTGTTTTCTTTTTTTTCCCTTTTTGTTGTTGTTGTTTAAGAGGGGAGGAGAGGGAAGAGAAAAATGACAAGCGCTCAGGAGGACCAGCTTGGTTCTGGGCCAGGTGCTGCACAGTAGGAGCCACAAAAACTGCCTTAGAGGTAGCTGGTGAAACTGTTCCAGGGAACGTGACTGAAATACCTGTGCCTCTTGCTGTGCTGGGGCCTCCTTTGCCTTGGGACCACAGGCAAGAAGGGGTCGTGCTAGGGGAGCTTCTCTGCGGCTGCTGGCTGGACGTCTCCTGCCGAATGTGTCCGCAAGAGCAACTCAATTTCAAATCTCCAGTTATGGATGTGCCTCGTTTGGTACAAGCAGAAAATAACACACGCATAAAATTTCTGCCTTTTCACCCCATCCTCCCTGCAGAGGGAGTGTGTGGAGAGGGAGGAGGGTTAGACCGTAAAGCTGGCCAGCAGGACTTGTATGTCCTTATTCTTCCCTCTGCTATTATTCCCTCTGCTAACATGGATTTTTTTACTTGAAGCATTAGTTTCCCCATCCTTAAAACAGAGATGGAAACCAGGAGCTTCACAGGAATATTCTACACCCTTCAGATGGAGTTTGTCTCATCTGAATTCACATCTACCTGCCTCTTCCCCCCCAGTCCTGTATCTTTTTCTTTCTCTGTGATTTCACTCCCATAAATCTTGTTCCAGGCCTAAATTAAATGACTGCTTAGAAGTCAAATCCCATCTGTGGCATGCCCTGTGACCTGGCAGTCTTCCTTTCCATCGCTTAAAGCTGGCAACGGCCCAGGGTCTCAGGGAAGTTCTGCAGAAGGATTGTCAGGCTCCTGGGATTTAGTTTAGATCAGTATTTCCATCCCCAAAACCTGTTTTCAGGGGAAGGGAGAGCAGAAAGCAGTTTGATGCAGAGTTTTAAATTGGCCATGTAAAGTCCATACACTTAAAAGTTAAAGTATGAAGCAATCTGTTTTATATCTGAATTTGTTGGATCCTCTTAAAGGCTGTGGAAACTTAAATACAAGAAGTCCTGTTTTTCCCACACTTGCTGTTCCTTGGTTATGTGCTCTTTTCTACGAAACATCCTGCCCTCGAGTGTGCAGCAGTTGTTGGTACCTGCTCCGCTGGCAGAGGCTGGCAAAGGGCTGTAGTTTGCAAATCTTTTGTGAAAACGCTGATTTTTATCTCAAGTGAGCATTTCTGCTTAATTTAAAATCAGGTACATTTTGAGCACTGCACAACACGTACCTAATGAATGTGGAGGAACAAAAATAACGACAGGAAGCCGTTACAAAGCAGCAGAAGGGGTGATCTGCACCAGGCAGGATCAGGCTCCGGCCCCGCCGCGCACGCAGGAAACGAGCTGCAGACGGGGTGCCAGCAGCGTCCCCGGGGAGGGAGACAGAGTTGGGACCCACTCCAGAAATTTTCCATGGGAATTCAGCAAGGCCTATTTTCTGATGAAGTCGGAGTTGGCAGGACGTGTAGCAGAGCCAAGGAGTTCACTCCAGAACATGGTGATTTTTAATAAAGTCACAATTACTGCTCTGTGCTAAATGAGTCATTTTAAAGTCAGCCCCTCATAAAACAATCCCTTCTCAGATACTGCTTCCTTCTATACATGTTTCACCAGCACAGCATACTTTTATGGCGTAAACACCACCTTACCTTATATTGCTGCCGAACAGTTACTGCTTGTTCTTGAGGATTTCTCAACAGCGAGATCCAGGGCCGTGCACAATGCCAGGGAGCAACGCGCTTGTAGAAAGGGGCAGCAGGATTTTACATCCCAACCCCAGTGGTGTGAGCTGTGGTTACGGTGACAAGTGCATTGGGGTGTGCGTGTGACACAGCCCCTGCTGGGGCACGGCAGCCCCCCTCGTTCCCAGGCTGGACGGGGCACGGGGCCGTGCCTGCCCGGTGGCCAGCAGCACGGGCAGGGGTGGCTGTTGGGCTGTTTCCTCAGCAAGAACACTCATTTGATCACTTTCTAGTCCACTGATTTTTCATAAACTTTGTCAAACTGAAATCTGTGTTGGAGCCTCCTTCAGCTGCCTGCCAAACTACATAAAATGATTTAAAATTGGCCAGTGAGTCAAAAAGATAGGGGGTGGAGGAGGTGGGGGGGATGACAGATGGACGGTGTGAATGCTGAAGTCTCGTGTCTTTCGGAAATCAGGTTTAAAACATTCAGAAAACTGAAGAGGGCTCTGATCCATAAACCCCTTTGTTCCGAGGCACTAATCTACCCAAACCAACCAAGCTGTTGAAGTGCAGGATCATTTAGTTTACTTGGTTTTGTTTATTTGCTTTTTGAGGACATGTGGGTCGAAATCATGTCTGGGAATATGGCATGTCTCGCATTATTTGACTGCGGATCACAACCTTGTAAAACAGCTTTTTTCTAAAATACACAGTGTGAGTATTTGTAACCTGAATGCAAACTGCCAAACGCACATTCACACAACTCTGGTATTTTTGTTTAATATGTATATATTTTTCTTTTACAATTTGGACCTAATGAAAAACATGTGGTTTGTGCTGAGTAAAAGGAATAATAGGACTTTGTGAGGGCTGTGTCAGTTCCTGCTGGGCATTGCCGGCCGCGGGTACTCTCTTGCTGGCTCGGGACTCCAGATACTGCAGAATAACTTGAACACGTTCCTCATCCCCACCCAAACCTGAACATTGGGGTTTTCAAAACCCTGTTGTCTTGGCAACCTTCCAGATCCTTTCTGGGCATTTAAAACTCGGCTGAAACTAGTGGAGCAAAAGCACATTTCAAGTGTTTCCCGTGGCCTTGAGCACAGCACCTGACCGCGACCCTGCTCTCTTCCCCTTACTTGGACGTTTCGGTTGTCTTTGCTCTCACTTCTGACAACAATGGCACCACTGTGGTACCTCCCTGTTTCCTTCCTGTTTAAAAGAAAGCCCCATATCTGCCCAGCATTTGAACCAGGGGCACCAAAACATTTTTTTCCTGTGGTTATTCACCACCGAGAAGTGCAAACAGTGCGGACAGAGCTGCTCTGCGGGCTCTCGGGGGAGCTGAGTCAGCACTTCCAACTTCCTGAGTGATACAGACTCAAGAGGGCATGAAGCAGGGCTGCTGCTTTAGAAATGGCACCAAAACCCTACAAATGCAGAAAACCGCTCAAAGAAATGTAAATTTGAATGAGTGCCTTTGAAACACATATAGGAAAATCCTTCATTGTGAATGTAAATTTAAACAAAATCGCCTACCTCCTGCCTTCCCACACAAAGGAAACCTGCTGCCTCTTCCCTAGGAGAGTGTTTTACCAAGCTCATATGAAACTCTTTTTACAACATCCCTTTGTCTCTCTTGGAATCTGACCAAGAATTATAAGCCTTTAAAGCGAGCTTTTTGCTTGTTCAGGCCCAAAGGGAGCAGCTGGGTATAAATAATAGATTGGCCTCTCCTGTTTTCAGTGTTTCTCTTTTGCTGCTCCTCATAGACACAACCTGGGAAAGGTGTGGCGGTGCCTGTAGCAACAAGAGAGCAGTTCTCTGGTCTCCCTTGAAGGAACACGATGATAAAGTGAGGAACAGCTGACAGGACCAGAGCTGGTATGTGCAGCCCAGCGGACGTGACGTTCCAATTTTAGAAAACTACAACTGGGGAGACTTGCTGGCTTGCTGGACCTTGCTGCTGTTTTCCATACAGGGAGCCTTGGGAGAGCAGTGTCTTATCTGCCCAGCCTGCTCAGCAGTAACAGCCCCTCAGCCCGGCAGCTGATGGTTAACAATTAATACCTTTGCAACACGCACCTAGCTAAGGAAAAATGTTAGGGGTTTGCAATATGAACTCCTTGTTTTTCCAAGGTGAACAGCTCTGCCACGTCAGCCTGGAGCCACAGTTACTCTTTATTTTCAGTTTTGCCGGTGTTGTATCTTCCACCTCTCACTTGCATGTGAGCATCAGTGTTGCAACCTCAGTGGCCCAAGGAGACTTGCTTCCCACCGCCCCGCTCCCACCCATCCCTGCCTTTCTTCACCTCCCATCTTGTGCCTTCTAAGATATTAAAAAACATCTCCCCACCTTTCCTAAAAGATACCCTTGACTGTTCTCTTTTCTCCCCCAGTGTCAGATTCTGCCTTGAATTGTCAAGTTTGACACTGGCAAATTGGCAGAATCCCAGTTCCCACCCACCTCTTTCTCCATTGCTGTAGTTTGTGAGGAAGAGAGTAAGGGGCTGTTGCATATTCCCAAAAGGAAAGTCTTGTATTTATCTCTTGGCAAGCAGAATTAGGAACCTGAGTGAGAGTATTCAGGCTTCTGCTCTCTTGTACTCCTCAGTTACCTTCTTGGTCTCTTTGGGCAGATTAAGGCTTTTGTGCTGTTTTTACCAAGGTCAGCGATCTATTCTTTTGTATCCACTGTACTCCACTCAATTAGTTGAGGGCATTTAACATGGATTTTTCATATTTGCATCACAAATTCTAAATGATCCATGAAAAGCAGCTGTTCAGAACCTTCTGAATTCATTATCCCCAGTGTCTCTGAGTGAAGAAACTTTGCCAGCCATTTGACTGGGGCCCTGCGTAGTCGGTATGATGGGAAACTGTCAGTCATTTTCAGTCTGCATTGAAGAAATAATCTGACGCTAATTCATTTTACATTCTCTACAACCTCTTCTTTACCTTACTTGCTATTTACTAATAGCTATGTCAATCGATCACTGGCTGAACACCTGTGTAGCAGCACCACCAAGGAGAATTACTGTGTTGGCATGGCCACAGGCAGTGGTGTTACATGCCACAAAATCATGTTGATCTCATGGCTTCTCTCTTTTCTTTCCCCTAAAGAGAACATGCTTTAGATTTTAACTGGAATTTTTTACTTTGGAACACAGCATTCCTTGGTCTTGTTTGCTGGCTCTTTTAGAAAGACCTATGACCTTGACAAAAACAAAACTGCAATGGGAATAAAGGACCAGAACAATAAAACCCCAGCATTTCACAACCGACCTTGATGCCGTGGCTTGGAATAATAGGGGTGACTTTAAACTTGGGAAAATTTCAGCACAAGGTTTTCAGGGTTGCTTTCCAAGTCAAAAAGGAACTGCAAGAACGGCAGGGAAAATGCAGAACACGGAGCACACAGGTTTCTCTTCCCCAAATAACCAACAGCGGGCTCTCCAGTGAGTGCTCTGGGCTTTAATTCATGTGGGGCTCTGCTTCCTTCTGATTTTGAGGTCCAGTAGTTAGCTAAAGGAAAATTCCCCATCTTCTAGCCTGAGCTGTATTTGTGATATTAGCTCGCCTGCTTTGCCTCATCACTGACAAGTGAGTAGTGGCTATGGAGAAGGACTGCTCACGTTGCGATGAGCCACAGCCATCCTTGTTGCATTGCCACTTTATCTTCTACATCCTTTACTTTGTGTCAGTGGTTTTTTTATCTAGAGGCCTTAGCACAACAGGCACCTGAGATTATTTCTTAGTGACAGCCTCTCTGTTTTTCTGTCCAGGCATTACACAGTGCATGTTTTTGAGCTCACCAGCCGTGCCTTCTGAACTCCAGCTCCTGCTTGTGCAGCCCTTCTGTGCCTTATGGCTGTGTGTCCCCCTGGCCACACGCCTCAGCTTCCAGCACTCCCAGCACACGGGTTTGTCCTGTGGACACGGGATACAGCTAGAGACAACTTCTTATGTACCTCGTGATTCTTCTGCCTTACACACATGTGTGCAAACACCATACCAAAAATCACATGCACAGGGCTCTCATCGGCCCTTCTGCATTTCCCCCCCCTGCCAGTTTCTCAGCGGCCGTCGCATTCTTTGGTAGAGGAAGAGTGTGGCTGGGAGCCAGAGGCTGGTCTTGCTTTCTCCTCTCTTTCCTTCCTTCCTTCCTTTCTTTGGCTCGCTGGGTGTGACAGTCTGAACGCTGTTGTTTATTGCTTTTGTTTCCACATATAATCAGATCTCTTTCCCTGACATTATGCAGCTCAGCACAAGCACTCCAGGTGGGATGAATCCAGTTCAGTGCCCTCCTCCCACCCTGAGCTGCTCCTATCGCTAATGAACTGCAAACAACCATGTTCCCCATGTTCAACCTTCACCCTGCCCGATGCATCCATAATCTAAATATAGGCCATAATTATTCCACTGGCATCTGTAGGCCCATTGACAGAACTGACAGTGGCAGAGGTCGGGAGACCCTTTGCACCTTTAATATATTGTCTTAACCATTTCCCTGCCACTGATGGTTACGGTCTCCCTAACGTCCAAAAAATATCTGGGATTTGCCCTTTGACTGTTCCAGATCTGTTTGTTCCTTAGTCCACTCAGTTCCTGTACCACCAAACCGCAGGCTGATTATTTTCTTCGCTCTAATTGGGACACCTTGTTTGTTTATCTGGTTGTGCAATCAAAACGTGGACTCAGAATGCTCTTTTCAAGCCAATGACCTGTATCTCCCCGAGATGCAAATCCCAGTGCCTGAGAAAATGAGTGCAGGAATCGATCTCCTGGCCAATGTGCTGTTTCCATGTTGGAATACCCCGGAAGCAGAGGCACTGTCTTTCCATATTATTATTTTTATGGCCCTACGGAACAAACAGTTGAATATGGTGCTGTGAGAGTGGATAGCGGGGGGATAAGATAATCTGTGCTGTAAGTAATTTGATCGCAAATCATTTAGAGAATGTAAATTGTAGGGGAGAGATGTCACTCCTGGCAGGAGGTCGCCTGTGTCACCTGTCAGACAGTCCCCAGTGGCGATCATGAAAATTTCTTTGCGAGATTATTAATAAATAAACATAATGCTCTGCATTTCTGCAGCACCTTTCACTGGAGGGACAGAAAACACTAACATTAAGAACTATGCTATGCTGCTACTTCAACTTCCTTTCAAAATACTATTTTAAAGGTTAAATTTGTCATGTTTCCTGGGATCATAAAATGGTATTAAATTTAAACGTCATGATTTCCACCTCCACCTCTGCACATTTTGAGGTAAACTATAATCTCCATTTGACATCTTGATAAATTAAATGAAGTGACAAGTCATTAGTTCTAAGACGTATGTTAAGTGTTTGTAGCGCGGTAGCAATTAGAGGGTGTGACCGTGGTCAGAAAGCCCATGTGCTACTACAATGTACAAAGTTTTTGTGTCACAGAATTTATAGTTTAGTTCCAAACTAAGAAAAGCAGTAGAAGAGAAAGAGGTTGGATAAGTCCAATAGTGACTGTTCAGACCTGCTGTAAGTGTACATCACGTGGGACATGAAGTTATAACCGTAAAATGGTAGTGCTGTCATTCAGCGTGTAGTGATATATTGCTGCGCTTCTAAAGAACTGGATCCTGGCTGCACATCTTGGTATATGCATCACCATAACTGTTAATAAGCTAGAGGAATAGATGGAAAAGAGGAAGAAACAATGGAAGAAGAGCTGTTGCTCCTGTATGGTCCCTGTGTGTTATGCTAACCAATATTGCCTCATTTTTCATTTGCATTCTTTTGTCTCTGTGTATCCATATGGTTAGTCTGAAATGTAAAACATACCTGCAAGCTTTTTCTGGGCAGGAATCTTCTTTTGTCCTGTATTTTTTGCACAACACCAAGCACAATTTGGGTCCTGACTTACGAGTAGGACCCAGCAGCCCTACAATGTTACTAATCTGTCCTGCTCCCACCAAAGTTTATGGCAAAATTCATCCCACTTTCTTTATCTGCGAAATTATATAGCGTTGGTGCTATGAACAGATCTTAGAAGTGAAAAAGAGAACAAATCACAAAAGAAAAGTATCACCCGGAGCAGATTCTTCAGAAACTATCCCCCGTGAAAGGGGGCTGAGCATGGGAAGGTGCATGGATGCAGCTTCTGGCAGGGTCACACTTGTAACATCTGGCTGTGAAAGCTGGAAAGCTCTGCCAACTCCCTTTGAGTAACAGGCTGTGCTCACGGAGAGCGAGCCTAACTCTGCATTCCTGCGAAACTCGCCCAGAACACTTGGAAGGGGTCACCAGGAGGAATGTCAGAGAAAATAGGGGAAGGGCCTAGGACTGTTAAAGCCAGACCTGCTCAATCTGGCTTCAATTGCTTTTCTCCTTTTTTTTTCTTTCTCTTCTTCTCCTCTCCTCTCCTCTCCTCTCCTCTCCTCTCCTCTCTCTTTCTCTTCATTTTTCTTTTGCAAGAAATTCACTGATAGAACTGGAAGAAAGAACATCTCTGCAAAAAAAAAAGAGACAACTCCAGCACAGCTGAGTAAGGGAAGACATTTGAGTCTCACTAATGACCAGAGACACTACAGAAATAGGGGCCAACTTGAGACAGTTCATTAAGAAAATAGGGGAGACAGAGGAGTAAAGCTTGTGCCCTTGCTAACACAATAATGAAGGGGTAGAATGGCAAACCTTTACTATCAGCTTACCATATGGTTTGAGTTCACACCTGAGCCCAAGCTCTCCAGTTACACACCTTGCCCATGTGTCGGTGGGCTCTGGGGCTCCAGCCCAGGCAGCCACATTCAGACCCCTCCCAGAGAAGCAAGAGGGAGGCAACTCGTTTGAACAAAGGTGCTTCAAACTCCAGCACAAATGGCAGTGTAAGCTGTAACACAAGTAGTGTGGCATGCAGCTGAGAGCTCAGACAGCAACAGAATAGTGCTACTTCTGATTTTTATTGCTCCATATGTGGTGTGGCCAGTCTTGCTTCTCAAAGCAGGCCTTAGTTTCCTGCTCACTTAGTACAGACACTTCTGCCAACAAGATGATTAAGAAAAGAACACAGATAGCACACCATGGGACGTATCAGAGAAAGTATGGAAGCGACATGCCTCTGTCTCCCTCTGCTCTGTGCCACACAGCCTGTTTCACATTTGTAACCCTGAGACATCTGTGGGACTCCTCCATGTTGTGTGGAGCCACTCTGGGTCTGGCCACCACCTGCAGCAATGGTGCAGGACACGGTTCAGGTCTCCTCTTTGGGTTCCTTCCCACCACTGTCCTCCTTCTCTCTGCCCTGTTGTTGGAGTATCTCAGGGGGGTGGCAGCAGCAGTGACAAGCTGGGCTGTGTGCGGTGATGTGAAGTTTAGAGATTTGCTTCTCCTCTGACCCCCAGACTGTTTCTCATAGTACAGCAGTCTCCTCTCCTCTCCTCTCCTCTCCTCTCCTCTCTCTTTCTCTTCATTTTTCTTTTGCAAGAAATTCACTGATAGAACTGGAAGAAAGAACATCTCTGCAAAAAAAAAAGAGACAACTCCAGCACAGCTGAGTAAGGGAAGACATTTGAGTCTCACTAATGACCAGAGACACTACAGAAATAGGGGCCAACTTGAGACAGTTCATTAAGAAAATAGGGGAGACAGAGGAGTAAAGCTTGTGCCCTTGCTAACACAATAATGAAGGGGTAGAATGGCAAACCTTTACTATCAGCTTACCATATGGTTTGAGTTCACACCTGAGCCCAAGCTCTCCAGTTACACACCTTGCCCATGTGTCGGTGGGCTCTGGGGCTCCAGCCCAGGCAGCCACATTCAGACCCCTCCCAGAGAAGCAAGAGGGAGGCAACTCGTTTGAACAAAGGTGCTTCAAACTCCAGCACAAATGGCAGTGTAAGCTGTAACACAAGTAGTGTGGCATGCAGCTGAGAGCTCAGACAGCAACAGAATAGTGCTACTTCTGATTTTTATTGCTCCATATGTGGTGTGGCCAGTCTTGCTTCTCAAAGCAGGCCTTAGTTTCCTGCTCACTTAGTACAGACACTTCTGCCAACAAGATGATTAAGAAAAGAACACAGATAGCACACCATGGGACGTATCAGAGAAAGTATGGAAGCGACATGCCTCTGTCTCCCTCTGCTCTGTGCCACACAGCCTGTTTCACATTTGTAACCCTGAGACATCTGTGGGACTCCTCCATGTTGTGTGGAGCCACTCTGGGTCTGGCCACCACCTGCAGCAATGGTGCAGGACACGGTTCAGGTCTCCTCTTTGGGTTCCTTCCCACCACTGTCCTCCTTCTCTCTGCCCTGTTGTTGGAGTATCTCAGGGGGGTGGCAGCAGCAGTGACAAGCTGGGCTGTGTGCGGTGATGTGAAGTTTAGAGATTTGCTTCTCCTCTGACCCCCAGACTGTTTCTCATAGTACAGCAGGACTCCTGGTTGTTCAGCCTGTTGCTGGGGTTCTGCTGTAACATCAAAGGCAGCCACACCTGTGTTTCACCAGTAGCTACAACCTTCTAGTGCTGATGAAGGACTTTAAGGAGCAGGTGCTGCAGCTGAGGACTACCTTTCTGTGTGACCTTTTATTTGAAATCTAACTCAAGGAAACCTTTTGCTGCTTGGCATTATTTGTCCGATCTGCTTTCTTCTTCCATATGATGAAGTTCCCAAAAGAGGACCATGGGAGATGCTGGCCACAGGGGAGATCACAGTGACCACATGCTGTCAAGAACCGAGCTGCCAGAAAAGCTGGGGAGCTGTGAGCAGGCAGAGGGTGGTGCAGGGTCTGCGGAGACACCACGAGGGAGGATGTGCTGGCTTTGGAGCAGAGGGGAAGTTACATGAAGGGAGCTGCAGTAAGGAAAACGCATGAGTCAATATTCATCCATATATTCATGATCTGTAGGCTTGAGTGCTGTGATGCTCATTATCTAGGCATGACCTTAAAAACCACAGTTGATTGAGAACACGGCGGCCCATCTGCTTGGCAACACAGGCTGCTGGGGGCCTCACCCCGGCCCTCTGCTCCCTGCACTACTTCTCTGCTCTTTCTTTGAATACAAATTCAAGGGTACAGGCTTCATCTCCAAATCCTTTGCTAGGGGCTGAGAGAAGGCATTCACAACTCCTCTCTCAAGAGCACAGTGATTGAAATCCCTGGGTGCAGGACACACAGCTCACTCGCTGTCCCAGCTCCAGCTCTGCACAGCAAACTGCCTCCTCCTCTCTCTCTCCCCAGAATAAGCAGTGACCTGTGCACCTGAAGAACTCCATCTTCTACTTGCCCTTCCACAAAAGCAACAGAAAGAGCCGTCCCACAGCCCCTGCTTGGCAGCGTGGAGCTTGTGCCATGAGCTCTCTTTGCACTTGTGGAGGAGACAGCCCTATAGCCAGCCGGGATGTGACGAGGAGAGCGTGCGATGGCTGACACTGAGGTGTTCCCTCTGCCCCATAGCTACGTGGAGGGGTTCTGCTGAGGCGAAACACCTCTCCCCTGCTGTCCTCTCCGCACGGGAGAACGAGCAAATTCATGAATGAAAACTCACCAATTCCTGCCCTGATAGTAGGGGACAACGGGCCTCTTCTATTTTTTCTGGACCGCCCCGCCCTGTTTTCAACAGACCAAAGAAATGAATGAGAACTGTCTGCTGCCACTTAATCATTGAAAATAGACAATCACCAGAAAAGAGGAAAGCAGTGTTAAATTTTCTGCCCATGTGAAAAATCCCTCAGCTCCTTCCTCCAGACACCTTCCTGGGCCTGCTTTCTAGCATCCCTTCTTCTTTAAAAGAAAACGTGTCTTTCTTCTAAGCAATTAAACTCTATAAAAAAAGGACATTTTCTCCATCATACTTTCCCATCTCCCCTTTCCTGGATGGCAATCACATACTCCAGATCTCACGCTGCGAAGGATATTCTGCCACTGGTCACATCTGGTTCCCTGATGAGATCTGCAGGCGGCTGAGCTGGAGCGTTCGCCGGGTCACGTGGCGGCTCTGAGTTGCCTTATCTTCCTGAAGACCAGCGCTTTTTAATCTCCTTTGATTCCATTTCTCTCTTTTTGCAGCACCCTTATCAGTTTGAGACTAAACTGCCGCACAAATGCTCACGAGATCAATCTACAGATCTTAAATATGGTAAAAAAGAGGTGTTTCTCCGAGCAATCTGTTGGAGAGATTTTGTTCTGACTTTTAGACTAGTTCCACGCTGGTATGCATTCCTTTAGCATTAATGCTTCCTCTGGGACTCGAACCTTACAGAAACATGAGAAGGGAGCGTGCAGGCTGCAGCCGCGCCGTGGAAGGCAGCCCGTGTGCAGGGGGTGTGGGGAGACGCTGCAGCTCCGGCGCTGGAAAGAGACCTTCCCAGCCTGGCTCCTCCGGCTACTGCGGGAGAACTGACGCTCTTCAAACTCTGTCATTTGCATTTGAGGAAGAAGCCTGGGGTTGGGGTTTGGGTGTTGTTTTTTTTCTTCACGGAAAATAACTTGTAGCAGCGTCTCCTCAGTGCATGCTATTAAGAACGGAAAATAACAAATAAGTCAATAGGCATATATTAAGTCAGTAAGGCCAGGATTTTATCGATAATGGACTGAGGATGAAGGATACAGTGACAGTTGCATTTAGCACTTAGAATAAAGTAAATCAATCAAATTGATTGTATGGTGATTTGAAATCCTTAAAGATTTGGGTCAAGATCATTCAAGTTTTCCCCAAACAGACTTGTTACCGGGAATCTTCATACCCGCCAGTAATACAGACATTTTTGTGTTTAATTTTCTCCGTCTCCGCTGATACTATGTGCTTTCTTCCTGTGCTTGGTTCTGCTGGGAGAATTAAAATGAAGTGGCTTCACTAGCCATGGGTCAGTACTAAAATGTTTGGGCTGCAAATAATGAGGATGTGGTAGTTGCTCTGCAACCATGTGCGTATTAGCCATAAAACCTTTAGAGGCATAGAAAACTCTATCCTCTTATTGTAGGTTAAAATGGAAGTTATTTAAAATACTTTCCGTTATGTGGCCCTCCGTTCCTTCCAGGCTGATCTTCAGGCTTTCACTAGCTCCTAAGAGTTCCTTTTGGCAGGTGTATCAGTGGCATTTTAAATATTGTGGATTGAAATGTACATCAACCCCTCCTTGAACTGTGTCAAACAATTAAACTGATTCAATGAAAATAGCGAAGAGAGAACTGTGAATGGAGCGACCTGCGCTTAAATGGAAGTGTACAGAATACACCTCTTACACTTCAGGAGACTCCAGCTGGGGACATAAAGCCCCACCTTGCCCTGCGGAGTGCCGTGTTCAGAGGGAGGTGACACTGCTGGGGAGGTGGCACCACCGGGGAGGTGACACCACCGGGAGAGCCAGGACAGGGCCCGTGTGTTCTCACAGGCACCCACACAAGGAAGAAATAAAGTAACCATCTTCTGAAACTTCTCACTCTGCGGGTTGTTCAAAAGAGAATTTCACACAGGACTGTAGCATAGACTATGAAAGAAAGTCTATTTCTGTCAAGACTTAATTGAGGAAATTTAATTTTCTTTCCTAACTGAATTGCTGTTGATAATCTAAAGTAATTCTGTCTGGTCTGTCTAATTTAGCAATGGAGAACCTGGATCTTGAAGCTGTGCACAAGAACGTAGCAGATTTTTAAAAGCAGCTTTTCTGAATAGAAAGATGGTAACTTATGGCAGCGTAACAAAAGGTCTTTTTTTTTTTGTCGTCATTTTGCTGTAAAACACTTAAGTTCTTATACCTCAATCCACTGACACTCTCTTTTTAAGAGAAAGAAATGCATTTTTGCAAATGGCACATCAACAGACCTTGGGAAAATTGAGTTTGGAGAAAAAAAAATTGAATTAATTTTGTTTCTCTAAGCACTTTCCCATGTTTCAGATTTTGTACTGATAGATTGATGATATGATTTGCTTTAAAACCAGGTGGCCTCTTAGTTTCCATCTGTTGTGTCTATTGCTCCGTCTCTAGTGAGAAGCATCGCAGAGCTGTGCAGGCATCTGTACCCCTGAGAGAAAACTCTCTGTGCTATCAGAAACGCTCAGGGAGAGAGAATCTACTTCCACAGTATCTTAAATGTGAGACGTATCAGCGACTTGAGCCCCTGGAAGGATCATGTTTATATTCACCCAAACTGAATGCACTGAATTTATATTAGCTTTGTGTAAACAACTTTGCAACAAAAACAAAACCTAGTGACATTTCCAGAAGAAACTGTTCAAATCTTACAAATCCACCCGAATGTCCCGCAAACATTTGCTGCAGTTCCTCGTCTCTCTGGGTGCCTGAGATGGCACCGCTTTAGCAAGAACGTTTGCCTAAAAGTAGGAGTTTGGAAGGAGAAAGGACACCAGCTGAGCAAGGACCTGCATCGATTTTTCAGGTTCTGCAAAAGAGAGACTTAACTTTGGAGCTTAAACTGTGTGAGTGGAGCCTGCTGGAAAAAGTGACTGATTTGACCCGAACCGTCCTGGGTGGCAGGTTCCCCCACGCGGGTGGAGGTGTGGGTGACGCAGTCAGTGCAGAGGAGATGCAGCAGCCCTGTCCCAAACCCAACCCTGTCCCAAACCCAACCCACGGAGCACAGAAATGGGAATGGGAAATGTCAAACACCCGCTGCTGGTGGGAAGGGGGTCCCGGCGCCCCACTGTCTCTCTAGAGAGCCAGCCGGAAGGATTTGGGAGCCCATGAAGGCTTAGGCACAGGACAACGGGGATGAAACCACCAGTCACGTCCTGAGGAACGCGTGGTTTTGCTTTGGAAGCCTGGGGCTGACATGAACCCCCTCCCTCAGCCCTGCCTCCCCGTCCCGGTGCGGTGGCAGCTGCCGTGGGCTCCACACTCATTGCCCCAGTTCAGCCTGTCCTCCCGCCACACAGGGTTGATGGTTTGGTTGGTTTTGTTTTGTTTTTTTTTTTTTTTAAAAAAGTGTTATTTTTAACTGGCAAAGGGCTGAGTAGAAATGAAGTTATACTGGCAAAAGGTGCTTTGGCTCGCACGGCGTGTTTCGTTTGCCGAGAACCGGCACTTGTGCTGTGACAGCACTAGGAGTTCCCAGTCCAACCAGCAAACCCTTCCGATGGAGCCAGGCTCTGGAGCAGGAAAGCTGACAAAATGTGGGCATTTCTCACCAGAGACGCTGCTGGGGCAGAGACCCCCCGCCTTTCACCCCGTTCAGACAATTCGATGAGACTTGCCAGTTTCATTCTTATTTATCGTGAAGTTCACTTTCTGGTTTTTGTTCACTTGCAAAAGATCCTGTTGAATTTCAAGTTCAAATTCAACGTAAAACACACGGAGCACTAACGCTTCTCTCCGTTTGCAAGACCCAGCGCCTGGGGAATGAGGGGGTTTCCGTCTGAAATGCCCCATTTCAGGGCCGGAGCCGTTTAGGCCCCGATTCCGGCGAACCCGCGGCTGTGCTCGGCGGTAGCCGGGCGGCCGCCAAACGCTCCGGCTCCGCGGGCGAGCCGGGACGCGGGCACCGAGCCTGGACCCGGGCACCGAGGCGGGACGCGGGCACCGAGGCGGGACCCGGCCACCGAGGCGGGCGGCCCCGGGAGCGCCGCCGGCAGCAGAGCGAGGGAGGCGGCGGCAGCTCCGCCGTTGCGCAACCGCCCCGCGGCTCGCCCCGCCGGCGGCGGAAGGGGCAAATCCCGGGACGGGAAACCCCGCAAGCAGCCGCCGCCTCGGTTTTCCGGGCGGGGGGGAGCGACGGGCATTTCTTTCGACACCCGGCCCGCGGGGAAACCGTCGTTTTCCGGGGGCGGAAAGGCGGCGGGGGGGGTGTCCGCTCTCGCTCCGTTCCCCCGGGGCCGCTGGGCTCGGGCGCTGACTCGCGGCGGGACGTGGGAACCCCCTTCCCGGGCCCGTCCGCCCCCCCACACCCCTCCCTCCCC
>NW_015090846.1:5720814-5745731 GCF_001431845.1 Calidris pugnax
CGGGGTCCGGGCCTCGTGGCCCTGGGTCCGGCGGAGCTGCCGCGCCCCCGCGGGCGGCACGTGCCCCGGCAGCGGGGGGACACCGAGGGGAGCGTCACCCAACTGGCGCGGGCCGGCGGGTCGTCAGCGGCTCCTGTCGGGGAGGGGGGGTCGGGCAGGGTATGGGTTTGGGCGAAGTTTAAACTGTTAGAGAAACGCGAGTGTTGGTGGGGGTCGGTGTCACCGCCGAGGCTTTTCGGAGGGTTTGGGGTTTTTTGCACACGAGAAGCAGCAGTGCCGCCAAGCGCACGTGCGGGGCCGTTGGAGCGCCCCGCCTGTCCCCCCCGAGGGTCGCTCCCCCCCGGCCTCTTCCCTCACTTCTCCCCCGGGAGGCGCCGGGAGCTCCGGGGGATCCCCGGGCGCGGGGCTGAGACCCCCTCGGCTGCTCCCCCCCGCTCTCCTGGGGCTGCGGCTCCGGACCCCCCTCCGGGGAGAGGGGCCGGCCCGATGGCGGGGTGCTGTGCCGGTGGGACCCCCGAGGTACACCCCGTACACCCCGCGCTTTGGGGACCGCCACACGGCGTTGGAGAGAGCACATGTTAGAGCTGAACTACGAAATACCATTTTTTTTTTTTTTCCCCCAACATGTTGTTCCCTCCAAAGTGTGATTTGTGCGTGTTGAGAATAATGGTGGTTTCCGAGCTCCATCTGTTTGTCTGGCTGTTGGCACACGCGGGGTGTCTCTGCCGGTGGTGGTTGCCTGTGGCATTATTGCAGTGTAAGGAGCTTGATAGGAAATATTGTAGCAATTACAAGTCCAGTGATGCAAGTTCCTGACACATTATGACTGCCTTGCTGTCATTCCCCTGTCTCCTGCAAAAGTTCATTTTTTGTGAATCATTGTAAGCAACCGCTTAACTTCTGCAGCATTTCTACAGTTTCTGCATTTTGAGACATTTCTTAACATTGACTCAAACTCTTTCCACTGGTTTGTTTTTTTTTTTTTCCCCTGTCGACATTTTTGGTGACAGTCATATTCTTCTGAGCAACTACAGAAAAAGAAAAAGGAACTTTGAGATAAGAATGTGGCTGCCCCTGTTCCCTATGGCTCTGTGCTTCAGAGACCAAAAGAAATGGGGGCTGGGAGGAACTTTTAGTTTGGTGGAAAAAGAACATCTTCCGTGGGAAGTGAGATGTCTAGAGGGAGTGTGAGTGGCTGCTGTCACCCCAGAGGAATTGCCAGAACAAAATCAACCTTTTGGTTTCTTAACACCTGCAACATATAAACCACTTCTGCTTGTTTTGTGTCCCCTCCTTCCTCTGGAATTCTGTTTCTTGACAAATATGTGTTTTACAAGAGAGGATGGACGTAAAGCTTGAATACAAGTTTTAATGTGCCTTTGCAAATTCTTCAGTATTTGCTTTGTTGGGAGAGAGGAGGGTGAAGATCAGTAACTTGGACACTAAGCCCACACTGGGAAACAGATATCTTTTTTGGTAGTACTTACCTTCTGCGTGGCTACCCAAAAAGTTTTAGATCAATATATAGTACTTAAATGTACATGAAAATATTGAGCCTATACTGGCTTTTCTCATTTCCTGTAATAATAAAGCCTGTATTGGATAAAATGGTGGCAGATTCTGAGATTTATCTCACAGCATGTTTTTTTGTCTTTATTCAGACCTACCTGTTGGTCTGAAGGCCTCTTTCAATGGCTTTAATGAGTTTTTTGTATACTGAATGATCTATTAATGATTGGTTTTAAAATGAGTATTTTTTTTTTTCTGTATGGGGATAGGAGCCAGCCATACCTGGGTGGGATTTTCTCCTGCTCTACCTCTTCGTTCTTAGCTGTAAAATGGGGGTAGTTACCAACCAGTCCACCTCCTGGTTACCTTCAGAACACACGGTCGAGATGTGTAGAAGACAAATTAGTAGAAGTACTTTAACGTCTTTCCCTACTTTATGTGGTGCCAGAGGTATTTAATCTCAGGGCTGTGGAACAGAGCATGGCAGCACAGACTGGGCCCTGGGAGCTGGAGCAGCCAACAGGTGGGGCAGGGGGTTGAAATCAAATGTATTCATTCTGAATTTAAAGCAAGAAAATTGATGGTGTGTTGCTGGAGGAGCAGAGGAAGATTTCAGAAAGGGAATGATGAAAGTGGGCATCAGTATGACCTCTGGGTCATTTCTCTGTCCTAAATGAAAGCCCAGTTGGGGTACAGTCCTTACAGAAAGTGGGGTTCACAGCCCAACTTGTGTTCTAGTTTTTGTCTTTCTAATCTGCTGTTCTTGGCTGTTCTTGTTATAGAACAGGTTGCTCATGGTGATCTCCAACAAATGAGAAAAATAAGTACATGGAACCTCATTTCTGAAGTTTGGCTCATCTTTGCCATTGAATGAAAGTGTTTTTAATTCCAAATTCCTCAGTGTTAGCACAATTCGACACTCACCTAGAGAGATGGTGGCCGTGACAGATGCCTTACATGGTTTGAGCACAGAATTATAGTTAAGAAAGTAATGAACAGCCTTTCTACTTGTGACACACACTCCTGCATTTGTCTTGTAAACTCACTTAACCAGTCTGTTTTACCTTTTATGGGAATGATGGTGACTAATTCAGTGTACACCTATCCCCTTACTTGACCGGGTTGTTTGTAGGAAATTGTGACAGGTGTCTCTGTTTTTCTTGCATTTATACTGGATACATTCTTGCAATATTGAAAGTAAACACTAAATATTTGTGCGGTTGAAGTACAGGTCATGATTGCCTTGATACCGGTCACCACTGCAGACCTTGAAAATGTGGCTTCTGGCAAGAAAACAGTGACCCACAGTGTTCCTGGCTATGGGACAGGCACGGCAGCAGAGGCAGCTCACGGGTGGCCCTGCCACCCTCTGTGGACTGGGCAAAAAGGCCTTTCCCAGTATAAAGTCATGTAGAAGTTAAAGTTTGTCTAAAGTGGACAGAATTAACATTTTGTCCTGCTAAAGGCAGAGGCCTCGAAAATAGTTTCTTCTGTTCTGAAGTGCTGTTGGTGCTCTGTCTATTGCTCTCACCCTTCCCTCTGCAAAGCGTTTAGTACAAGTTCTCAGCAAGTTCCTGGTGCTTTTTCATCAGTAGATCTCTGAGTGCCCTGGAAGATAAGCACGGCTCATCTGAAAGCTGAGGATAACAGCATGGGGAAGGTTTGGTATGTCTCAGCGTCACACAGAGTCCCTGCATCAAACAGCTCGAGCCACCAAACCAGATGGTGTCCCTTGTGTTCCCTGCGCCAGGGCTGGCATCCTGACTGCTGGGGAGTCGGCTCAGCTGGGTAAATTGGTGTAAAGCTAGGGAACCAAAAAGGAAAAAGGCAAAACAAGAGTTGAACCACTTCACTTGCTCTTTGTGGCTGCTGAAAGGGCAATTTGTGTTTTCCCTGGCTGTGTCCTTACCTTTTTCTGGAGGGTCAGTGTCCCACCGAGGGACCGCTGCAGCGGAGGGACGGGGATGTTCAGGCTGGACCCTCTGGCTGGACGCTGCTGCAGAGCACGTTGGGTGTGATGGAACACAGCTCTTCCACTTCGGAATTCCATGTTTCACTGTAGAGCTGTGTCTCTAAAAATAAAAGAAAGAAAGAAAAAAAAAAAAACCAGTATCCAGTAGTTAGAAGAAGAGGTAATGTTGGTCCAGACCATATTTTTCTTTTTGAAGAAAAAAAAAAAAGAGCCAAAAAATTTACGTGAAAATCTACGTTTAAAACTGACTTTAAAATTCTAGTGTTTTAGAGATTTTCCCCAACAAGTTGAAATAGCTGCGCTATGTCTAAATTACACAGAAAATCAAGCTGTATAAAATACTCATTTAAAAATTTCTTCCAGGTTTGAGGGGGTGTGTGTGCATTGGGGTTTTTTAAAGCCAGATTGGAAGCTGGTGTCTTTAGTTGGCCAGAATGTAGGACGGGAGAAGCGAGGTTCTGTGTAAGTGTGTGACAGAGTGGGCAGTTCTAGAGCTGGTAAGCTAAATTTTGTTTTAAAACAGAAAGCCACAGGGAGTTATTTTTAATAGTGGGTTGAAAGCGTAAGTCTGTAAAGCTGTCAAATCTTTTTATGGGTAGATAGGTCTTTTTCTATCTTGGCTTATTTTTCATATGCATATTGAATTGGATCAAGGTTACTTCAAGTTCTAACCTGTGCTAAGTATTTAAACATCTGGACTTGCCCTCAGGGCTATTGCTGTACATCTGGGAGAAGTTTCTTAGATTGTTTTTTAACATTTTAAAGTATTTCAGAAAAAAAATTTACTCAACTAGACCAGTGTATTTAGCTTCCAGTGTTTAGTTGTATGATACAGCTTATCACATGGCACAATGCGATAAATTGCAAATAATTTTATAGTGTCAGTACAATTAAAGAAATTAAATTTCTGAAGTGTTTACTTCAGCATGGTGCTACTTTAAGTGTCTGCTATCATAGATTCCAGGCAGCGAACAGCTGTCTGTCGCAGATGGGAGAGGGAAAAAAAAACTTCCCCTTAGCTTCTTACTTCTAAAAAGGTTTCCATATAAAACCAGTAGTAATGTAATACAACCTTTTAGTCAAATTTGAGTTTCCTGTTACATGTTTAAGTGAACTGACAGCAGACTGTATCTATTTGAAACCAAATGGTGTAAGTGAATGAGACTCTAGGAATTTCATACTCCAAAGCATTCTTGAAACCTCACAAATGCTTGTTTGGCAGGCAGAATACATTATTTATTACATTTAAAAAAATAATAATAAAAGAATAAGACTTGCAGGTAGTTTCTGAATTGCTTCTTTGGACTCTGCTGTGTTTCAGAAGATAAGGTGATATTTCTGACCTGTGCTTGTGCTGTGTCTCATGCAACAAAATCAAGCAGATTGGAAACTGTCGAGGAAGCACATAGCAAATCCGTGTTTTTAATAGAGTCCAAGTGCAATGAAGTCTGAAAAAGAGCAGGGGTGAAAGATAAAGGGATTTTTGTTAGTTGGGCGTTTTCTGCTAAGATCTCAAGATGGCAGAAACAGAGTTTGTGCACAGAACTGCATGAACTTAGTTTTAGATTGAAACTGGATATGATGTTTTATTGTTCTATGACCTAGTACACCCTGGCAATTATAAAACTTATTAAAATAGTTATGACATGTCTGATCGCAAAAAGCAGAAGATGGAAAGATTGTTCTTGTTAAATTAAAAAGTTGCCACAAAGGCCTTTGGACAGACCCCAGGCACCAACCCTGACACATCAATCCATTCACTTTTTAGGAAGGCAGTTTATTTTGTTGTTTTATCAAAGTGTTGACTGCTTCTGATCCTAATTTCAAGCAGTTTTCATTCTGAAGCTATTCTGACTTCTCCCTTGGGTGCTGGCAGGTGCAGTGGTCCTTGTGTTTCGTTCACTGTGCCCTTAAACTGTGGCTGCACCTCTGGACTGATTTATCTCAATATAACGTGTAACATCAGTTGCAAATTGTGTTGAAGTGTTGTTTTTCCATGCACGGAGAGGCTGTTCAGGCTGCTCCAGAAAGGCCCTTTGGAAAAGAGCCTCTGGTTCAGGGGAAGAGATGGCTCCTGATCTCGTGCTGCGTGTGGGAGTGCTCCCTGGCACATCTCGGGCGGTGCTGGTTGGGTGAGTTAAACCTCTTAGAAACCAACCTAGGGAGGAATCAGGGGTAATAAACCCAAGTGTGGCAATGCTGGAGAAGCGCAGAGATTCCCTGTTGAGGAGGGGGTGATAAAGTCTTGCTCAGCCACAGCTATTTACAAAATGAATGGCTGTCAACAGCCCGGCTGGTACGTCCCCGGATCGGCATGTCAGCCTTGCCCAGAGACAGCTGAGGGACCTTCCTGAGGCTCTCCCAGTGTCCCCTTTCATCGCAGCATCCCACCTTTCGGGCCCGAAACATCCTCTGGTATTTGATCTGGGTGGGATTCCCCAGGAGGGCTCGTGCCGTCCCTTTGGGGGACGCTGTCCCCATCCCGCTGCTCCGTGCGCTGCATCCAAGTGAATCACGGTGGCCTCACCTACGGCGGTGGTATTTCAGGGGTCAAAAACCGAACTGATAAGGGCTGTGACCCCGCGCCCAGCGCGCTGACGGAGCAGGTGCCGCTCCACACCCTGGGGAGGATTTGCAAGTCTCTCATTTCGCAGAGCTCGGTGACAGATCCTGCTCTCTGGTTACTTTTGTCGTTCGGGCTTTGAGAAGCCCACTTGCTACGAGGCGGGAAGTGTCCACCAGCCTGTTGAAAAGCCATGGTGTGCGTGAAGCAGAGCTTTAAGTCCATGCTGACAGGAGAAACGGGTGCTGGATAGTTGGGATTGCTCCTGCCGAGAGCCGGTGAGCTGGGAGGGGGCACAGCCTGGGCTCTCCCGTCCCTCCTCACCGCTCGGGAGCACTCGCTGCCGAGGCAGCCTCTGGCTCAAGTGGCACAGGATAATAGAAGTTCAATTTTTTCTTCTTTCGCTAGAGCGAAATGTGAAGAATAACTTCGCTAGAAGAAATGTGAGAATAACTTTTTTTCTTAACCTGGTGATTTTTAAACTGTGGAGTTGGAGATCAAAATTGCTGCTGATGGCACAATAATTGGGGAATGTTGACCTACAGGATGGGTTGCAGCTTCACAGAACACTCAGTATGATTCCTTGCAGGAATTTCAGTCCTGTCCTTGTGGACACTTGTCTCTGCTGTCTGGAAAAGGAGTGGGTTTTCTCCCTGTTGGAACATTTTCTTTCGTGCGCAGGAACACTCTGAATGACCAGCCTGTCCTTGGAGAGTTTGTGGTGGGTTCTGGTTCTCGGGCCATACGTGTGTCATTACAGTGAGGAGATGGGGAGGAAAGCTGTAGGTATTTTAAGGTTCCTGTCCTTCAAGAGTATGGACTTGGGGTGGAATGGACACAACAATTCCCTCCTCTTTCATCCGTGCAGGTTGTGCTGTCGGTATTTCATTAGCTCTTCTGTCAGAGTTGTGCAAAACCCAAGTCTCAAAAATGTTAAACTGGAACAAAAAAAACCCCCATAAACAACCTTGAAAAAGGGTTTTAAAAATATAAGAATGTGTTCCAAAGAAGCAAGTAAGTCCCAACTGTGTGTGTCTATGCTACCCTTTAATCAGTTGGGAAATCTAAGTGGTGACTTTCAGCTGTCACTATATTAAGAACCAGCGCTGCCTTTTGTGGCAGTCTGTATATACTGAACTCAGTGCTATGTAGTAAATATTCTTGCTGTGTTTTCATAATCATTCTACTTAGAGTAAGTGCTTCTTGGGTGGGTATTACAAATCTGTTAATCTTTATGGTATTTATAGGGTAATTTTTAACTTTCTTGAGCTCCTTACTTCCTTGCGGGTCAATTACTCAATTTATAACATTATGTCAGCTGTAAGAACTTTACCATCCAAGGGTAAACACTGTTGGGTACAGCTCTTTACCTGTGTTTGCTCTTAGTTCTTTGTATATTAAGGAATGCAATAACTTACTCCGTGACTTACTATTTGGGATTTCTTTTGCTCTCCCTGGTTTGTACTTTAAAGTGACTGTGATGACTTATTTTAGCTTTTGTGCTTCATCACTACTGCAGGGAGAGGGAAAAGTTGCTGCAGTTCTCGCTGAAGAAAAGGCTGTTAATCAAGTTGCAGCTACTTAAGTCAAAATTGCAAATAGTGTTTAAATAGTTTTGATTGTCTATTGATGAAACCGATTACTACAAGCCAAACATTTTGCTGCGTTGCGAGCACAGAGCTCTCTTGGGGAGGGTTTGGCTCTTCAGCAGGGAGGGATGGTGGGCTTGATTTTATGTTTTTGCTGTAAGTGTCCATGTTAAAGTGAAAATCTGCTCGGGCTCTGTGGGGTTTCGCTTGGCCTATGGAAAGAGAGAACAAAGTCATCTCCTGGCATTGGAGTTTTGCTTCTTGAAACCGCCTTTGCTCCTTTTGCTCCCGATGGTGTTACCAGAGCAGTGAGACCTGATGGTGCTGATCCTTGTGTAGCAAAGGGGCTCCTTCCATAGTGTCTTACCTGTGGAGAGTAAGCTTGGGGCGGTGGGCTGGGAGAGAGAGAGGTGTGTGTAGGCAAGAACATTGCTGGTGACTTGGAAACCCTGGGTTTGGGGAGCATCCAGCATTGCTCATGCGGCCACCAGCTCTTGGAAACAGTAGAATGGCAGGAGATTTTCTGGAAAGGCCAAGGTGGGTAAGGGCAGAGACACCAAAAACTCCTCCTTTTGTTACCTGTGAATGCTGAAGTGTCATCTACCAGCTTTTCTTCTCTTACCCTTCTCTGTTGTATATTTTCAAGATGAAGCTTCTCCTGCAAAAGCAGGTTTCAGCATCTACAATGGCTTTTTGAGGATCTAATAAATCCCCAAAGGAACCCATGTTCTTGTTGTGCTTTTCTTTCTTCCCAGTGGTAGGCAATGATTCACTCCCACGGACAAACAGACCTTGCAACGTTTTTGGTACAATGTACTGTAGATTGTAGCTCTCAGTGAACTGCGTATTGTTTTCAAAGATTCAGCCAGGTTTTTCTTGGAATTGGTTCTTTTGTGAGCACGTCACACTATGGTGTTCCTTTTTTTTTGGTGTTTTTTTGGTGGTTTGTTTTTTTTTTTTTTTTTCCCATAAAACCATTCAATATTCTGTTTACTTATGGATTAGAAAAATGTCAAGGGGTAATGAAGGAAACAAGAACTTTATTTTCAGAATAGGGAGGTCAAATGTTTCTTGCTTCAGCATCATTCATTCCGTCAATAACAAGACAATGAAAACCATATTTCAGCAGCCTTTCCTCGTCTCCTGCACACCCAGGCACAGCTTTCGGAGGACCTGGCTTTACATTTCCCTAAAGGCAGCTGTGGGGGAGCTTTGTGCTGGTGTTTCTCTGCCGCACAGCGTGGCCATGGTGTGGGTCTCCGAGGTGCCCTCCTGCCCTTTGTCAGCTTTATCTCGAGCTGGTGGGACTGGCAGGAGGAGGTGGCGGTGGCTTTCTGGGGCTGCTGGGGGGGGAGTTGGTCACTAGAAAAGCGTTAAGTGGAAGCGAAGCCTGGGTTGGCAGGAGATGAGAATGCTGTGTGCGTTGTTAAACACCCTGTTTGCCTGTGGTGGTCCAGAGGAAGTAAAGTTAGAAATGAATCATTCATTACAAGCCTTATCAGACTTTGCTGAAGTTGCGTGTTGTCTTTCCTATTGTTCCTCTGAAATTGGGAACAGCTGAGTGCCAGCCAGCTTATTTTTTTGGTGACATGGATGGCACTAATGAGTTTGATAAACTCAGTTAGATGATATGAGGAATATAGTTTCACTTTGGAGACTGTCTCTAATTTGTTATACAGGTCCATATTTAAATTTCTATCTCCTCTTCAGCCGTTGGGCAGCAGTAATAGCCAGGGTAGCTTTTGTTCGTGCATCCAGTACGTGGCATTAGTTCCTGTTGCCCTCCAGACTCAGTTGCTGTTTTCTATAGTTTTTTTGTTCATGCTGTTACCACAGCGTGAAATTCGGGTGTTTGCAAGGACGTGGCTGAACACTTTGCTGAGAGTGTGTGCAGTTATGGTCTTCCATAGCCTATCATTTTACCAGTCTGCCTTTGGCTTGGTTTAGACTGTAAACTTGTCAGGGATGAGTCACAGGGCAGCAGAGCTGGGACATTTGCTGCTGTGCCAAAGCACCTTCCCTTGCCACCTCTCATCTTGTAAAGGTTGGGTTTGACCTCTCAAACTGGGTGGTGAGGTCCTGCCCCTGCCTCCCTCCACCGAGGGGTCGCACGTCGGGGACTTGAGATTCAGCTCTCTCTTGCCTTGGTCTGATCTGAAATAGTCCACATCTGTCAACCAACTGCTAGATGTTACAAATTCATTAATGGATATTTTCTATTTATTTAAATATCTTCCTTTTCTTCCATGTGTTCCCCTTTTTTACACATTTACTCTTTTAAAGCAAGTTGTTCTGCAGCTCTTGGCTGCAGCGTGGGAGCTCTGTCCGCGCACAGGAATGTGAGCTACCGAACGGCTTTGTTGTTTTTATGGAAACCTTGCCCACACACTCCTCTTGCGTTCCAAATGCCTCTAAATCCCCGCAGGATCCTGCTGACATCACTGTGGGGATCCACGGTTATTTCGTGGTACTGTCCAGGAGTTAGAGCAGAGCAGAGTGTGGGGTTGGGACAGGTGTCTTTTGTCCCCATCTTTGACTCCAGCCAAGTCTGGACACTTAATACAGCAATTCATGTTTTTTTCCAAATAAATTGCTACGTCACTGTTCATCTGTATTTTTGTACTAGCTCTTTAAGCTGGTTGACTTTACGTCAGGTCGATTTGATCATTTGCTTTCGCTCTCTTAAATTTAATTTTTCTGGTTTTGCACTTGCTTTGCCACGTTGCTTGGTGCTGGTTGGGGAGAGCTGCGCCTGGGTTTTGCTGGGCTAGAAAAATGATTTCGATTGATGATTAGTAGTGTGTTATTCACAGGTATTAATAAGGTGTCGATGTAATTTGCCATGAGATTACTAAAGCATATTGTAGCTTATTTTGAAATACTGTAAATATTTGTGTTTCTTTTCTGAAACAAACCTTTGTGTAATTATCTGACAGTAAACAGTTGTCTATGAATGCTGATGAACTGGTCCATGGTAGATATTTTCAGCTGTATGCTGCATAATTACTATTAAAAACAGGTAATTTGAGATGCTTGTAAAATTATATTTTACTTAGTTTCTGTATTGCTGAAACCTAAATTGCATTCTGTGCCTCAGCTGGACTTCTTTATTTCTTTCCTTTAGTTGCATTAGCACTTTAACCCTAGTCCTTGTCCTCCTGGCTGTGGCTGATGGGGAGGTATCTGGTGGTAGATAGAACAGATGCTGCATTTTGGAAACATGATGTTAAAGGCCTTTGCAAACGCCTATTAATTCTTTGGTTTCGTGCTGTCTGACAAAAGTGCTTTTTTTATTATTACCTGAAGGAGCGTGTAGTATCTGCAGAACAACTCTGCGACAGACCTCAGTTTTAGGAGGAAGGAAAGACCAGGGTAGGACAAGTCTTCCCCGTTCTGCCCATTTCTTGTACCTGTTTTGGGGAGAAACTGCTCAACCTGGGATCAGCGTATCGCTTTGTGGGGTCAGGAATGCCTGAAAGGCACCTTGTGGAATGTAGCTGAGATTTTTCAGGCAAGAAACTAGAAATGAAACTGTGGAGCTGTTTTCTTGGTAAGTAAAGTGTGACCTTTCCAGCTCCCTCAAATCGGTGAGTTTCTGTTGTAAGAGCATGGTATTAATCTGAGCTCTGGCAGCCAGGGGAGGTTGGGAAGGAAAGGCAGGGTGGGCAGGAGAGATTTTTGTTTGCATGAGTAAGCTTATTGTTTTTAATAATCTGATACTACTGAGTTTATACTTCAACATTGAAGCTTATTAGAATAATAGAAAATTGTTACACAGAGGGCAAAATATAGTGTGGAATGTGATTTGTCTTTTATACAGAGCTTGCACATTTAGTTGTAATTTTCTTGAAAGGTTAATTCCCAGTTTCTCTTCAGAACATTCTGTGCAGGCCTTTCTGTAGGAGAAAAAAAAAATTGGACCCAATTTAAATAGACAAGTCTTGTGAATCCTGAAAGAATTTGGGCATTTAGCCCAGGAAAGGGAGAGTTCTCTGCAAGAACTTCATTAACCCTGTCTGTCATCAAGATAAGTAATAAAAGTAGCTATGCAGACTTTATAAAGAACAGATCTTTTTTTGTTTTAACCTGTAGCCCTGGTCTGTAAGGCACTGGTGAGTGACTCTGGTTCTTTAGAGAAAACTGTGCCCCTGTGGGAAAGGAGATGGGGCTGTGTGACGGAGTGATACGGAAATGGGGGTATGAACTGAAGAGCTGCATTAATTTTTGGGAAACTGGTGCCATTAGTTCCAGATACTCAGGAAGGTGCAGGGAAGCTGACTGTTTTATTTAGTGTAGATAAGACACCTTGTAGCAATATTGATAACACAGTCTTATTTAGCATATTTTGAGCCGGAAAAAATACAAGCATATTTCTAATGTCTCCATTTATTTTTGTAAGTAGAAAAACGTTAAATCTTTTTACAGGGGGAAGAGTTTCTGCTTCCGTTTGGCTGTTACTTGCAGGATCCAGATGCTGGGAAAGCTCTTCCTGCAATGCTGGCATCTGGCTCTTGGAGGTTTTGCGCAGCGTTTATGAGGTGGCTTTGAAGTTGCCTTTGGATTTGAGTCACATGGATCTGTAGATTGGCTGGGCTGCGTAATTCTCGGCATCATTTCCTCTTACTTCTGATTATGAGAAATGTAAATACTTCAAGCTGTTGTTCTGATTTTTGAAGTTGGGTGAACATATATCTATATCTTCCTCCGTTCCTTTTCCCTGGATTGGAGACAGATTTGTTGGCTGTTAAAGACTCAGAATCATGGCTCTGGAGATAAACTGCCTGAGCAGAGTGCTTACAGCAGCCTCAGGGACTCGGAGCCCAGCTGACACGGGCTTGCTCTCTTACTTTGGTCTGCCTGAGCTTCCCTGAAACATTGGGGAAATCACAGCGGTATTTCAGAAGTATCTGTGTGAGGTTTGCTTAATATTTGTCAAGTGTTTGGAAGTGTGCTAATTAAAAGGTATTTATCAGCACTAAGTGGTGGTGTTTCTAATCACATAAGTGTATACGTAGTTATAGAAAACTTTGTTAGAATTTAAGGTTGTGTGTTTGAGAAGCTTTCTGAGAACAGAGCAGGCTGAACAGTTCCCACACTGGGGTTTTGGGGCTGGAGCAGCAGAGCTTATTTAAATCTTTTTTTTTGTACTTTGGATGTTACTTCTGTTTTTGTCTTAGTGACTTCAGATTCATCTGTTTGCTTGAGCTCCTGTTTGAGACGACTGGATACTAACGGTGTATTGAAAGGAACTAGCTGTGGAAGTAGTTTGGATTCTTAGTTGTGTGTGGCAGAAACTTATTTTAGCGATTGACATAAATTGGATATTTTCACCATAGGCTGGGTACAATCAGTCTGCCTGACTGCTTGATTTTTAGCTCTTCTTTTTTACAAGGGCTCTTCAGCTGTCGATCGATTGTTCGTATTGCACATGTAGGTTGTCACCGTGCTGGTAGTACAGTCAGTTTGCTTCTGTGCAAACAGGGGTTGTTCCCTGGATGCGGAGGGGAGACCGTGGAGCCGGCGCGGTGACGACGCTGACGTTACTGGTACAGACAGAGCGCCTTTCAGAGCTCCCTCTGATGTTACTTATTTCAGTTATGATTTAATGATGTGAAAATGTCTGGCAGTTTCTGTGAACATATACGTTATGAATATATTTCCTACTTATATTTAATCTTTCCTTCATCAGAAATGAATGAATTCTGAGTAGGATAACAGAAATGTTCTTAAATAATTTGGCTTCAGGCTTGAAAGCTTTACTGCATTATAAATTAAAAGGTGAGCATGTTGTTGCATGCTTAGTAAGCAATACAGTAAAATTCCAGGTAGATTTAGTATGTGTTTATTTTTAACATCTGTTTCACTAGCACCAGTAGTGGCCTGAGAGGTCTCTCTCTAATGTTTCAAAGGTTGTAAAAATACATATAGTGAGTACTTTCGGAAGAAACAAAATTGCAACTAGAAGAATATAAATAAAGGTATGTTGGCTTTCTTTACCTGAAACATACGTAAGTGAAAACTAGTTGGGGAAAAATGCAACCTGCTGTTGCTGTCCTGTGTTTACAGTGTTCTCTCTCTGCAGAGGAACTGTTGTCCCTTCAAATGCTGCTGAGGACTGGCCATTCTCAGTTCTGGACGTGAATATGTATTTGGTATTTTTCTTCATCTTAGACAAACATTTTATGTAAATATTTACATGTGATGTTGTGCAAGGAAATTCTGTGCAGTGAAATGAGACATTGGAATAGTCCAGTTAGGCTGGTGAAAAGGAACATTTGCCTTATCACATTGATGACTTAATCATAACTATAAATCACCACGTGCTCCTGGCGCTGATCCTGGGCCTGGTTCATAGGAGCTGTGTGAAAGCATCCCTTGGAGTGGAGGGATGGAGGGAGCTACTTTGCATCTAAAGTGTATTCAGAAGACTTAAACAATTACATCTTTTGATTCAGGACCAAGTTCTAGGGAGCTGATACTACAACATAAGGGGAAGAAAAATCTGATCAGCCCCAACCTTTAACTCAAATTAAACCTTTTTAAACTAAAATTAGGAGTAAACTAGCTACTTTCCTGGCTGGTGGTAAGAACTGATGCAAGCAATGGGCATACGAAATGGTCCATCAAAAGTATTGTGGAAACTCAAGTAGCATCATCAGACGTGGTAAAACGGTTGGGGAGAATGCTGTGTCAGACCTTGATATTTTCAAGTCATTTTACAAGATTTGTCCCCAGACTAGAATAGAGAGTATTTGAGATGATAATCTTACTTGCTTAAAATGGGAACATGGACCTGAGCTGGATGTAGAGAGTGATTTGAGAGAGAGGGGGACGTTTGACACAGATAGTTAATTATTGGCAGGAAGCATTTATTTTATTGACATCCACAGTGAGATGGCTCCAAATAGCTTTAAATAGTTGACTTAATGTCATTTTGCTTCTAGGTATGGAACAGTGAATTACAGTTTCTGTCACAGCATTTGTTTAATGAATATCAGTTGTTGACATAGTATGAAAAAGCTCTAGGGCTTTTCATCCGTTTTACTGAAACATTCTCAGTTGGTGGATTTGGGGACTCTGAGAAGCCGTCGCTCCAGCACTGGCTGTGGAAAATCTAGTTTGCACAAAGTCTTTACACAAACCCCTCTGAATCTGCTTTCAGGATAATTCCAACGCTCACAAAATGGAAGGTGAGATTAAACCACCATTTTTCTGCTCAGTACTCAGTTTGCTACAAACATCCTCATCCTTTTTAGGGGTTTATAAATTGCAGGTACAGTCTCAAAAATATCCATCTGTTAAATGAAATTCAAATAAAAGCTGAGTTAAAAAACACAGCTAAGGTCCTTAGTACCTAAAAACACTGATGAAGAAAAGTTTACTTTGAAACACAACTACTGTCTGTGCTTGGTGACTGATGGTTTTATTCCTTGCAGTACCAGCTCCAGGGCCTGCCCGTCAAAGCTTCCCTGATTAAAGGCTGGGAAAGCTGATTTCTGCTTGTTTTCATTTGTCCTTTAGAGTTTATGTCAATGAGGATGAGAAAAAGTTATGTTAGATAATATATTAGCACTTTGGTCGTGGATGGCATTACTAAATCTAACAAAGTTGTGTAGCTGAGCAATCTGAAGATACTGTTTTTAAGAGCCTAATCACATTTCCATATATTTTATGCTTTCTTGGGCTTTGCAGGTGTAAATAACTCATTCTTGTGTTAGATTTGCATGCGTGTATTTGTAGATACAGTTTATTCTTAATGCTAAGCCTCCATTTTTGAAACTATTTACTGGTGACGTATCCATACTCTGTTCATCATTCTGGCTTGAATTCCCCGGTTGCAGCCTGGAGCTGCTGGTGGGATGGGGGGGCTGGGCTCAGCCCTGTCCCCCCCGTGCTCCCCCCCTGCCTTCCCCCCCAGCTCTTCCCAGCTGAGCCGTAGTGTTTAACTCTGCTCCTGCAGCGGTCTGTCCCGCCGTGTGTGTTTCAGTGCCATTCCTTGTGGTGTTTTCCTTTAACATTCATATTCATAATTTTTTTCAGTGTTGGCAGGTGTGTATTTCACATTAACATGAGGGGTTTTTTTGGATGTTAGACTGCTATTTGCTTATGGTAATTTCCAGTCATCATAAGGTGACTGTTGAGAGGGATGAGCAGAGAGGAAAAAATTGTCAAGCATTTACAGTAAATACTCTCTGCTTTTGGAAACGCTGTCAGAAGTTTAATTGTTGGGTTCAAGTAAGTTTGTCATGTGCCAGACAGAATCAGTCTGCTGTAATGAACGGGTTACGCACTTCACCAGCAAAAAGGGAGAGTGAGAAACCAAGGGATGCTCAGGATTTCCTGTCACCTTGCACTGCAGAAGGAACAGGGTAGGCTTTTTAACCTAGCCTGTAATTAGGTTTTGCATGGAAGCATATATTACTGCGCTTGCTTTGCCAAAGCTCTTCAGTATGATGGATGAGATTTAAAGGTTGATCTGACTAAATTGCAATGAGAATACTAACGACAAAGATATTTCTGTGGTGAACTATTCCTACCAGGCATCATAGCTGTGACAGAAACGGTGTAAGATAATGGACAATAAAAGTCACTCGAAAATAATACTCTCCCAGGATTGGACTGTCTTCCCCACAGCACGTACCCTCAAACACAGCGATAATGTAATCATAAGCCAAGATCATCATTTAAATATATAGGTAATCTCATATAGTACCCTGACAGATTTATTTTATGAGCAAGCAAGAGAAAGGCTATTATTGGGCAGCAGAGAGAAAGAAGGTGTTACTGATGTAGTTGTGTTTATTTTGTAAAATAGTTTGCGTGTCTCCTGTCTGTGGGGAGCTCTGGTGGGGGCTGCTGATGGCCCAGGGCGCGGGAGAGCCTGGGTCTCATTCACCATTAACCTCCATTCTTTGTGTATGTGAAAAGATGGACGTTTGTGCAGTACTTTAAGTAATGTACTTGTCTCTGTTTAAACAACTTGTGAGTTTCTAGAGCTGTACAAGACTTGCCTTTTTGTTTTGTTTTACACAAGGTACCCAAACAGAGCCTCCCCCCACAAGTCCCCGTGCAGCGCGAGGATGTGAGAGGGATACAGTAACTGAGTGGAAAAGTGTGTATATATATATCTCGTGTGATATTTGAGGGCATTGGAGCAGGTCAGAGGTACAAAAAGCCCCGTAACGTTTCCAGGAAGGGCACAGCTGCCCCTGCTTCACAGCCAGGACACCGGGATTCCTCGGGACGGAGTGGATGGCGTTTACAGTAGGAAGTGGTGCGAGAGCGGAAACCGCCTGGTTTGTTGTGCAGAATCCTGGGAAAAGCTGGGATTGCTGTGCCTCCTTCTGCCCTTACAGAGCTGTTCACTGAAGGCTCCACTAAGTGTCACAGGAAAAGCTGCTCTGCTGTATCCCTGGCGCTGAGGAGGGGGTTGGCAGCGCCGGGGGCAGCCGGGGGGTCTGCAGGAAGGTGGGGAGTGTTGGTGCAGAAAATGGCTTTAACACTGAGCACTCAGACTGCTGTTTGCTGTCTGCTTCAGAGGTGGAGGGTCTCGTCACGTTGATTATACATCTGGGAGCAAACAATTTGGCCTGTAGTTGAGTTTGAGGCACCAGAGCCACGTGGCGATGCTGGTTAGACTGGTCACAGCTGTTCCACGGGGTCACTGCGGAGAGGAACCGCACGATGCTGCTCAGGTTCTGCTCGTTAATGAGAGGTGCCCGGGGCTGTTCTGCTGTGAGATCCCAACTGTCAGGTACCTGTGAGGTACCACGGGCTTCAATGGTGGTTTGGGTTGTGTTTTGCTTCCTACTGATTCGGGCCTCAGAGGCACGCGATGGGGTGTAGGGACAGTGAAGTACCCAAAGAGGAGGTACAACCTGGGACACGGCAGGGGATGGGGCTGCACGAGAGCGTTCTTATTTTCTCTTGCTTTGTGAAAACTCCAGGTTAGCTGTGAATCCTGCCGGTGTGTGTGGCAGTAACCGTGCTGCAGGAGGGTGACAGTAAGTGGGGATGTGGGGGAGATCCATGTGGGGATGCACGGAGACTGTGATGCCACTCACTTATGGTACTGCATGGATGGGGCCCTTTCTTTTTCGGGTGTTTTAGCATAGTTGGACACACATTTTGTGTTTCTCCTTTTTGCATTACTCCCCCGTGGAGCGGAGGGCACAAGGTGACAGACAAATTATCTGCTCATCTCACATGGGCATCCCACGTAATGCTGCATCAGTAGAGCTTTGGTGAAATCTCCCTCCCTGCACTTCATTTCCCTCTAGGGACAAACATGGTCATCTGCTCCACTTACCCCTTCTTCTCCTCAGAACTAGAACCCAGCTGCTATCATTTGTTTGCTTTTTTAGTGTATAGTTCCCAAAGCAGATATTTACTTTTCTGGAGGCAGAGGTAAATGCATCGGTTTTGATTAAAATAGGGTGGAAATCTGTCTTCCAAAGCTGAAAAATGCTGCAAGAGATTTTATGAACTGTGTGCAGTCCTTCCTTTTGTGTATGTGCATTTTTGAGGCATATATGTTATTGGGGGCTTCTGTGTATGAGATACTTGAGTATTTGTAGTAATTCCAGAAAGATGCTAGTTTGTTCTTGAAATGCCTTTCACAGGTGTTGATCCTGTTCTTTTATCCACTGTCTGGAAGGATACAATTTAAAAATGTTTTAATTTACTGTCATGGTCAAGGCCCAGTCTGAAAATGTTTGACACCGCAAAGCTTTGCAGGAAATTTGGAAGCAGGAATAAAAAGGCCTGTCACTTGAGAAGCAAAAGTGTGGAGCTGGAACAATGTAAAGTAAAAATGTGCCAATGTTAAGAGAGCTTCTTTCAAGACCTCGTATTTCCTCCTATTGTCTTTGGCTGTTTAAACAGATAAAAAAAAAAAAAAAATCATCATTTGTTTGCAACTGTCCCCCTGTTCCCCCATTTGATAATAAGGAAGTGAGACTGAATCTGGAGTGTAGATTTATTTTTCTCCCACTTCTCATGCAGGTCAAAGACTGAATTAGATGGGGAGATACAGCTTTGGCTTAGGCATGGTGACCACTGGTTCTAGATGTAGCTGAAAACACAGTCAATTCCTCAGGAGAGTGCCCGTATCTGGAATGGGGGTGGATGCTTTAGGCAGTTGTATCAGACACTGTCATGTTCTCTGCTCAACATTTTCATGTTTGAAAACATAATTGCAGTATCGGTTCTGTAGTTAGACTTTAAAGAGAGAATCTCAAAAATCCCATGGAATTGTGTAGAATTACAATCCTGTGCAGCCTGTGTACCTTTTCTGACGTACCAGAGTGCCTTTGTGGTGTTGGCTGCTATTTGAGGAGGCTCCGTGGAGCCCCGTCCCGGGGATCCCCCTTCCTCTCCACCTCCAGCCAGCGCTTGCCGGCGCCCAGAATAGCCGAGGGGACGGCCTGGAGCGGGGACACGCTGTCCCGGAGGTGTCAGCGGCTCGGAGCCGCTGTCATGTGAGTTCTGCCCTATCTCTTTTCAAAGCTGATCTTTTGCTCTTACTCCTTCCTTTGCTTCCAGCTGTAGTGCCTTAAACAAACAGGGACCAAACCCAAATTCTCCACCTGATCCACTCCTGTCCCCGCTCGTGGCAGCGAGGCTGTTCCAGGTTCTCCGTTGCCTTTCCCTTGTCTAACCCCTCACAGTGAGTAGCTGTGCCCCGAGTTTCCCTATGGCAGCTGGGAAGTGGGGGTCTCCTAGGAATCTCCCAGATCTGTGTGAGATCAGGGCACTCGGGTTCTCACATTCAGAAATAACTCTTCTCTTTTTGAGCCTTAGTCCTTTCCGAAGGCAGATGCATTAGGTACGGTGTTGGATCCATGTTAGACTACAGACACTTCACATGACACTGCCTGGACATGCCTTTTATCTCCAGGCTGTACATGTGAAATTTCTGAATTCCTTTGGAGATAAGTGGGGAGAAGCGAGGCCGGCGGCAGCGGTGTTCTCTCTCTGCTCTGTTTCCCAGCGGTGTTCTCTCTCTGCTCCTGGACTGAGAAGAGAAGGAATGTGTGTTACGTTCTCCCTTCCAGTAAACAGCCTTTTTTCGAATCATGAATAATAAAATAATTAAGATAGTTTTGGCAGTGTAAATGTAAAGTAGACATTTCACATGACAGCTTAATGTTGATATGAAGAGACATATTTTTATTTGTTAAGTATTCACCTGGTTACTAGTAAACTTACAGATGCCTGGTACTGAAGGAATCTTAAATTCAAACTTCTTCACGCTAATAGCGATGATCCTTCTCCCACTGGAGGTTCATAGTGCTGACCTTGAAAAACTTTTTATTGAGAGCAACCCATGTGTTAGCTGGTTTGCATGCGGCAGGTTCTCCAGCTCTCACTACTCTTCTCTAGTGAGTGTTTGTTGGAGTGAACATTCATTTACTTAAGAAACAAGAGTCTTTTCTCTCTTTTCTCCCCAATACTGAGTGAGCCCATGTTACAGTAGCTGGAATTGGGAAAGATCTGCGGGAGCTAAGGGCGTATTTCACTGACAACTGTTGAAGGAACCAAGCACAACTTGCTACAGAAATCCTCCTGTGTTGTATTTTCTCCTCCACTCCCCCAAATATTTAAAATACCTTTGTATTTTAAATTAAGACTTAGTCATTGCCCAAGTGCCAGGCATGCACTATTAATACACTAATGAGGTCAGGTTGTGCTCTTTCACTGAGTGAATACTTGCCAAAACTCTTGAAACAAGTTTCTGCAAATGCTTGTGTTGGTCACTAAATCTTCCCTTGTCACTGGAACGTCTCTAGTTGCTGCTAAGGACAGCAAAAATGTGGCTCTAAATGACGTGTTACCTAGAGTGTGTGTGGATAATGAATAACTAGCTATAGATAACGTCATTAAATTAGCCTCCCAAAACGTGCATATGTTCCTTCATGGGGAAAGGACGTTGGTGTGTTTATTGTGTGTTCTGTATGTGCTGTGAATGCATCCTGAGGACTGGCTTTGCTGGGGGCCAGAGCCTGGAACCAGAACTGGTGTGGAGCAAGGAGCACCGGGATCCACTCCGAAAGTACCCCCTGAAGAGCTGATAAAATTGCCAGGATTTGTCTCCGAGTCAGGCTCAGACATGGTGACACCAATAGGTTTTTGTTTCCTAGAAGGACTAGAAAATATGTATGTGCCTGGTCTCTTGTGCGTGTGTAGACAGGAGATGTATCTGGAGGGCTTCCAGCCAAGAGCCCATGGCTGCCCCTGTTGCTGTTTACTCCAACGTTCCCCAGCCCCATGCAGAGCTCTGGAGGAGGAGGGTTAGTGAATCTGGGATCACGGTGCTGTTCAAGGATTAGTGAATCTGGGATCACAGTGCTGTTCAAGGATTAGTGAATCTGGGATCACAGTGCTGTTCCAGCACCGGGGATGTCTCCGCTGCCTGATGGGCAGCTCTCTCAGCCTCCCGGGACAGTGCTTGAAGGTGAGCAAACTGTCATTGCAGATGGTGCCTGCTGCTGGCCTGGACACAGCAGGGGCTGGGTGAGCAGCCCCCCAGGGTGGCCCGGTGTCACCACCAGGTCGTGGGCAGAGTGGGTGGCATGTCCTGGTGCCCAGGCACGGCGCTTGCACACACACACTGGGAGGAACACGGCATGTCTGCTCCATGGCACTGAGCAGTGGGGAGCTGTCCTGCCCGTACTGCTGCCCCTTGGGCTTGGGAGATGTTTTCAAATGTCCAGGAACGTACTTAGAAAATGACAGGTCTGGTACATCCAGTTTGGGAAATGTGTTTCTTTCTTTTCCTCATTCAAACATTGGGGGAATTTAACGTTTTAATTTTCTCTCTTTTTTTTTTTTAAATTTAGTTCTAAAAAATGGAAACTTGATTCCTACACTTCCTTTGAACTGGTTTGTGTCATGGTTGATTATAACCTCTTTTTGGAGCCCTCTCACCCAAGTGCTTGCGTCTCTTCTTCCTTCCTGTTACCCACAGACTTTTGCTTGGTTTCACAATGCTGCTCAGAATAAAACTAATCTTGTGGTGGCTGTGAAATAATTTGATTCGGGGTAGGTCCAAGATGTGTGTGTAGAAGTTCAAGGTGCTGGATTTCACAGCCCTTTACCAACTGAGCCACCAGCATAAATGAAAGTTGTATTTTGTTTTGTGTTGTGAATCAGAACTTCACAAATTAATTCTTTGCACTAAAAAAATGGGAGGGGAGACTGAATTGGTCTCTATGGGGTGAAGAGTAATTTTAGAACAAAAATGAAGGATAGTTGCAGACAGTGATGGTGAATTTATTTTTGTGTCCTTGCAGTAAGCTCTGTGTCTGATAACTTTTGCTAGATTCTCTTCTCCAGCACCGCATCCTTTTAATTTCTGTAATTTTGTAGGAAATTCTGCTGGACAACTGTGCTTAGTAATTGCTGCAGGTAAAACTGGAACAAACTAATTTGTTGAATTGTCCCGTGTTAGTTTCTTTGTTCCTAGAATAATACTTTGATCTCCTGGAATCTGATATGGTTTCTAGCTACTGCTTCCTGTGGCTTACCAACCTGCACCAGCACTTTTAATTTGAGGTAGGGAAGAAAGAATGTGGCTGAAGCTACAGTTTTAGGTTGTCTCTGGCCAAAGAAAGCTACAGCTGGCTGGTGAGACTTTTTGCCATTTTTGTTTTACTGCTGGAAAGGTGCTTTCTTGGAAACCTTTCTTGAATGGTCCACTCAGTGTCTGATACCATAGGACATCTTCTAGGATCGGTAGTTCCGGGGGAGATCACGCTGGCCGCTCTTACAGTTGCCAAAAGTAGCACCTTTTGTAGATAACATACCGCTGCTATTTTGCTTATTATGAAATGATACCAGTAATATTTGTGACATTGGTATTTTTCTTCTGTAATCTTGGGAGGGTGAGGGCAGCTGTGACCCGTTGCTGCCTCCGTTCAGCTTGTCCTGGTCCATCGGTCATCTGCTGAGGGAGCTCCTGGGGCTGGTGGGAGAAAAGGGGTTGGTTTCTTTGGGAATTGTGTGGATGAGTCAATCTAGGAAAGAAAGGGGTGGAATTGGTTCTTGCTGTCTTGGTGTGCAACCACCTGTAGGCACACCCCTGGGAAGAGTTTCTTGCTATCAGGACAGTGATGGATGGACAGTGATGAGACTTTTCTCCCTTCTTTCTTTAACCCCCGCAGCACCGAGAGGCAGAGTTTGGTATGATACCATGGAAGGGCAGCACAACCACCCGCATCATCTAGGGGACCAGAACAACCCTCTCTGCAAGCTGCCGGGGCAGGAATACCAGCATGATCCTCAGGTAAGTCCACGTGTCTCTAATCTTTCTCCTCCTGTGTTTTCTTCTCGTTTATAAAGCTCTATAGATTTCTTAGCATTTAGCCTTTTCCCCCCCTTTTTGTTTATAATGCAGTTATAGCAGTTTTAGGGTATATCCAGTTTGGGATTCTGCCAGCCAGCCAGAGTTTCCTGACTCCGGTTTTTTGATCATAATAAGAGAAAAAGGAAATAGTTTGAATTTTGCTTAAAGCAAGTATTTTAAAATCATCTTATAAAAACACATACTGCGTTGGCTTTATCTTCTCTTTGATTCTTTGAAGAAAAGGCCAACGAAAAGCAGTTGATTGTGTAAGTGAATAAATGTATTTTATCTCCTTTATAGTTTAATAATAAATGCTGAAGAGGTGATTACCAAATACAAGGAAAAGTTCTTCCTACATGAAACTGCAGGCTCCCTGACTTCATTTCCTGAGTCTCTGGAATCTCTCCCATGATCTATTTTGTCTACACTATTATCAGTTTTGTTACAGTGGCTCCTGTCTCTCTCTTCCTGCCTTTCTGCAGAAGTGGGCTGAAGCTGGGGTTAGCCCTGTGGTCAAAGTCATGGCGATACCTTCACTGTGATCATTATACTTGTGTCCTGTGAATTCTGGCTACTTGCCTTTCTTTAGATTCTTTCCCTGGTTATCAGAGCAATTACGTCTTACCTAGATGTGTTCTACGGAGTAAACAAAAAGCATCATGGAAAAGCTGTCAGGAGGAGGAGTATTGCAGCTCGGGGAGGGGGCTGTGGGTGCCACTTGTCACTCAAAGGTGCCATTTAGTGGAGACCCAGCTCCCTGAAGAAGAGGAGGGCATTGGGGAGGCTGGACCAAACCCAGCGCAGGATTTGGGAAGGCAGGAAGTTGCCTCTGCAGAGAGTACGAGGATGTCTGTGCCTTACACAGCACTGCTGGGAAAGGAACCTTGTACGGAGCAAAGCCCCCCTCTCCTAATGCAGCAATTTGTCATATTAAGTCATTTAATAATAATTGAATCCCCTTGATTAATCTCCTAGAATTAGCCAGTTGCATTTTGAGCAATTAGGGTTAATTACTGCCTCATTTGGCAGGATAGAGCCCCTGTAATTATTTCATGAACAAGATTAGGAAGTGTTCCTGTGCAGCAGATACATTCATGGCATCTTGGAGCACATGTTAGAATTTGTAATGACATAGTTAAGTGTAATTAGTAGCTAATAATCTATGTTCTGCTGTTACGCTGATGCTGAGTGGGCTCATTTTGCTGTATGGTCATTGTTCAGTGAAACCTCCCCTCTGTTCCCTTAATACCCACGGTGTGTTAATGGGGATCTCTGAGTGTATTAACTGCTCTGGGAATGATCCGGTTTGGAATTAGGATTGCAGAAAGACTTTCTTTGGTTTTGCTGTTAAAATAAAATTTTAAAAAAGCTGAATAACAAAAATATACAGTACCAGAGATTGGGAAAAAAAAACACCAAGAAACAAAACAAACCACATCTCCTCAGCAAACTGGGTTTAGAAATTAACAGAAATGGTGCTATTTAGAGGGCAGGCTGCCTTACCCTGATGGCATGATATGATTGCTTATTACATACTTCTGATTTTCCATTTTGCAGGAACATAATTATATATCACTTTCAATTTTCTGGTACCTATTACCTGGAAGAATCCAAAATTACATTATTTTTTTCTTCTGAAGGTATAAGTAATGCAGATGTGCTATATAATAGCTTTTGGAAGAGAGAACGGTGTGGGAAGGAAAAATTGACCAAATTTGTCTTGCAAGAAATGTCATGAATGGGGGGGTAAAAGCTTAAGCAGAAAAAAACAGAACTTGAGCTTTTAGAGTCTTGGATGAGGAGGGGGTTTTTATGGAATAGCCCTTTAATGCAAAACTACCATGTCATGCCCGAAGAGACCAGAGCAACAATGTGCTCCTCTAGTAGAAACTTTTCCTATAATTATGCTGCTTCCTAAAGCTCCCCCCCCCCCCCCCC
>NW_015090846.1:5746457-5778199 GCF_001431845.1 Calidris pugnax
CCCCCCCCCCCCCCTTTTTTTTTGTTTAGTTCTGACAGAGGTGTTATTTCTGTTCTGTAACTAGTTAGTATGGAGTTATGAGTGTTTCAGACTTTTCTTTAGCTACTATAGTTTAGTAACCACGTGATACTCTTGTGTAATGCTTCATATTTAGAAGTTTTCTGGAGTAAGTTAATTTATAAATATAAAAAGGCCCAATAAAACCACAGATTTAACCTGGGGCTCCTTTACCTGCCCAGCATTACCCTGATGAAGTTCATCAGCAAGAGGCAGAACATTTTCTAGCGATGTTCCTGAGTGAAAGTGTCAATTATTTAAGTCCCTAGATTACTTAGTGTTTATAGCAATAAGCAGTAAAAGTTATTTAGGAGCAAATCAGTGATATAAAAATATGGAGCTATAATTTTTTTACTTAGTTTTCATACTAAATAAATACAGTAACTCACTTTTAAACAACCCTTTTATATACTCACACAGCTGGGCAGCAGAGCTGTTCATGGTGGAGTCATTTTGGTCCATGAATTGGAGGTAGATTTGAACTGGTCACCCAGCAGTGAAGGCTCTTCAATTTGTGGTTTCTGAAACACTTGGATTATTTCTATGTTAATATTAATTTATTTGTAGATATCACCTTGGTCTACTATTTTCAAGCTGGTATTTCTCTCTTTCCTTGTCACAGGGTAGTACAAATATCTGCTGATAGGGATGTTAAAACTTTGAAATTCAAGCCAAGTCCTTCAGCAAACTTTACGTTCTAGACAAGAGGTCAGGTTAAGGATATTTTATGACAGCTCTGTAGTCTGGGTTTGAAGCTGCAAATTGAAAAACCTGATGTCTTCAATAATTACTTGACTACCTGTTTGAAGGATAATCCATATTTTAAAAGTTTTTTCTCATCTCTTGTGAGCTTAGAAGTTCTTTTTTTAATCAATCTGGACTAATGTGTTCTCATAAACTCACACTGGAATTTCAGCCTCAAAGTATGCCAAATTCTTTTCAGGTAGGCATTATTGAATGGAGATGGGTGTATAATTTGGGACATCATAAAGAGGTTTGAAACACTGATGTTGATAGTAAATCATTGCTTATAATGTGGACGTGTTCAACTGGAGGGGCTGAAGCTTCCCCATCTACTATCACAGATGTCTTCTAAAGGTGAAATTAGTTTATGGTAAATGTCACTCAGATGAAGTATGCACTTTAGAAGCAAGGAAACCATTCCTTTAAAATTAATGATGCATTGCAAATATCAGAAAAAAAGCCTTATATCCAGCGTAAAGATAATTAAAATTCAGGTCAGAAGTGTATGACTTAGTCGGGCTAAATTTTTTAATGAGATTTCAGAAAATTAATTGGGCGAGTATGTTTTTACTCTTCTAAAGAATATTTCATTTCATGGCTTTACAGGAAAGATGCTTTTATTGGCATCTAAAGAGTGTAGTGTCTGCCTTTTTAACTGTTAGTTAGCCAATCTTTAACAATTTTTAGGTTGATTACAAATAATTTAAACCTTGTAGCCATTTGTACAGACTGATGACTAGTGCTGGTTTTCCACATGCCAATCAGACAGCAGTAAAACAACTGACTTTATTATTAATTAACATTAGCACTCTGGGTTTATATATTGTGTAATTAGCAGTGAATGCTCCCTTTTTTCCCCTCATCCAGGCCTATTTTTTCCTGTGCCTCTGGGAGAAGCAGTCGTACAGGTGTTGCTCTGCAGCCTGCTCGTATTTTACAGATATTTTTGTCTTCAGTGTCTCAGTATTTCTTTGGCCTGAAACGTCAGGTTATCAGCTGCGTGAAAGGCTGCTTGGACACTTTTCTCAGGACTGTTCAGGTTTTCCCCAGCTCTTAAATAATTACAAAGAGGTAAATTTAGAAGTTCTGAGTGGTACAACTACATCCTGTTAACCTTCAAGGTTCTCATCCTTGCGGCGTATCTAGCCAGGTGTATACAAGATAATGTAACTGAAGTTTTTTATTTCATTGGATTTTTTTTTTTAGTATTACAAAAACTCACTAGTTCTCTTTTGCAGAAAATCTCATAACGCCTCAAAATTTCAGGCTGAAAGTCCTGGCAAAATTCTCCCTGAAGTGCTGTGAGGAGGGCTGGCATTGCAGACTTGCACCAGCTTTGAAATTTTTGCTCTTGCATCAGTGATTACATGGAAACGAGAGCATGTGCTCCAGAGATACTGGCCAGAATGGCTTGTTCTTGGAATAATCTCTGCATTTCTTCTTAAAAATGAATAGCTGCTTTATTTGAATGAGGAATTAATTGACTTATTGTTTGGCTTTTTTTTTATTAATGGAGTAGTAGAAGAATGAGAGTTCATTGTGTGGATAAAGAGAACAGCCTTTGTCTCCAAACTAGCTCTTCCCAGACTGTCCCCTTCCTACAGCTGCCCCGGGAACAGCAATGGGCAAACAGCTCATTTCATGGTGTCTTTTACGTTCAGTGGTTGGAGGGAGTTTTGGTTTTTCTCCCTTTTTTTTTTTTTTTTTTTTTTTTTTTTTTTTAAAATGATCTTTAAGGTCCCTTCAAACCCAAACCATTCTGTGATTCTAAGCTCCATCATCGACCTTGAAACCTGTTCTGCAGAGACAGTGGCTTGGTTTTACTGTGTTCGTGCAGACCCGAACCCTGCACTGAGCCTGAATCTGTCCTGAAAATGAGAACATCTATTTTCGGTGAACAGGTTTGAAGATGATGGTGGTATCTCATTTTACACACAATTTATATCTGTATATGAAAACTCTGAGATTTGCAGAAATAACGATCATGGTTAATTTGAATGAATAAGTCTTGGTTCTTTGACAGCTTTATGAAAGATCGCAGTGGGTAAATGTGGAAGGACTTGGAAAAAACAGAGTTCCCCTGGTGAAAAGAAATGGAAGAAGTGAAATGTATGCAAAGGATGGTACTCTGAGGATGCAGATATTTCTTAGGTATTTTAAATGTCTTGCAATGGTATTTAGAAGAGTAACCTGCTTACCTTTAATCACATAAGAGACAGTTAATTTTAAGCAGACACACGGGCAATGGGCTGCCGTGGTCAGTGGGTGCTCTCCGTACGGGCTGGTCTAACCCAAGCACGCTCTCCGGTTTATGCTGTAATCAAACATCTCCCAGCCTCTATGAAAGGTCCATTACTTTAATTAGGTCTGATAGGTTGTGATAGCAAATGCAAATCTAGGTCATTGCATATGTAAATGTGCAGCTGTAGTCCTGGAGGATGCCAGAACATATCAGCTGAGGTGTCCAGCCATCACCAGTGTTCGCTCCAGCGCGGCGAGCGGGGTCTGTGCTCACCCTGTGCCAGTGGTGGGGACACACACACACACCCCCCACACACACCCCCCATCACTCACCTAAGGTTTATTTGTGTTTTCAAGGTAAGAAGTTGCTAGATATTTCTTGGCACATGCTTAAAATACTAATTTACACTTAAAAACTCTTGGTTTAAACTCGCAATTTAATGATTTATGGAGGGCAAACAGATACCATCCTTGATTGCAGCGTGGAGTTCTTCCTTAGAAAGAGAGTTTTGGGGTAGTTGCTTTATAAAATCTCATTGAAACTGCTGCCTCTGTTGTGTTAACTCCAAGTTAGAAAAGCTTTTACTCAAACTTTCTTAGTGCTCAAGAAGATTGTGGCTGAGGAGGCACATGCATGGTTAAGGGAATGCTTTGATTCCACTCTATTTTTTTATTAGGAAGAAGTGTTTTGTAATTTTATATACTGACACCTCTGTTCTGGCCGGGGAGAGCGGTGTGACTGGACAGCCCAACTGATTTGCTTAGTAGCTCATATGTAAAAAAGTCAGGAAATAGGGGTGTTCCTGGTTAGTTACCCGCCAAGTTGGACAAATAGTTGTGTTCAGACTTTCTTCTGGTGATTTTGTCACACAAAAAATACACGTAAACTAAGGTTTTGTTAGCACTCCCCAGCACGAGGTGAGTATTCAGTGTTCCTGTGTGGATTGAGGGGTATGGCTGTCCATCGGGGACTGCAGCCAGGTCACACTGAGGGAGCTGCAGGGGCTGGTTACTTTGAATATTTGTTTGTCTGGTTTCATCCCATGCTGTCTGACTTTGTTGATAATTTAGTGATGTAAAGGGGAATGTATGTAAATAATAAAGCAGTGTTATTGTAACATCCTACTATTTACCTGATGACCCATAGGATACCTTTTTGCTCATGGGTGAAAGGATACTCCTGTTTTATTGTATAGCATGCACTGCAAAAGTTAGAGAAACAAATTCTGAATCTTCATTTAAATTGTTATTTATTTAAATAAATATTATTTATGTATAAATAAATATAAATAACAAATATCATTTATTTATAATTTATTTAAAATAACTTATATTTATTTATTTAACTATTTATTCCCAGTTGCAGATGCAGTATAGCTTGATGCACAGCACAGGTCCTGAGAGTGACCCCCGTGTGTGCTGGCTCAGGAGGGGGTGGGGGACAGGACCTCCCAGAGTGGGGGGACTAAAGTCGCCCTGAAAGGGAAATGCTCCCTGAACTGGTTAAAGGAAATACTTGATGAAATTAGCTTCCTATCTCTGTGTGACTCGCCTTTGTGAGTAGCTGCAAGTTCCAACGCAGCCACCTTATTGGTGTGGGTCATGAATTAAAATTTTCATGTCATCTTTAGCCCAGAGAAATGAAAACCATTTCTCATTGTATGAGGATATTTAAATGCTAGTGGTGATAGATGGAAAAACTTACCTGTGGCCTTGGCATTTCAAAAATAATTACTTGAAGCGTCGTTTCATCGGGAAAGGAGCGGGCTTGCTCTTTTAGGGAATTTAAACTGAGAAAGCTGATGATCATGATGGCCTGGAGTTAAATTTCCAGTTAAGTGCCTACTTGAATTAGCGGGCATTGGCTGGACATCACGGCTTTGCATTTTTGTCTTCTCTGGAGCTCGTAACTGTCTACACTTCTGGTGGAAGCGCGGGATGAGCTCCAACAACTCACAGCCTTTTGCTGCCAAAGAGATGAGGGGGAAGGTGACAGTGGAAATCCCTGATAGTCTCTGCACGGGCTGGTCTGTGGTTTGTATCTGCGTCTCTGTGTCATCAGCATTTGTAAAATGTTACCGTTTTTCTGGAGTGTGCCTGCAGTGGGCTGTTTTTCCGTGTGGGGATTTCTCCTGCATTTGTTGTGATAAAGATGCTTTAATGTGACAGTTTTCAAAATAGCTTATCTTGGCTTGTTGATGCAGTTTGTGGGTCAGAAATTGCTATTTAGGGCACTTTATTGGTGAGTTTTCTTAAAAACATTGAATTTTATAACTTTGTTTACAAAACCTCTGCCAAACAACTGTGATTGTAGTTCAGATTTGCACAGGCAGCTTGAAATCTGGAAGCTTTTTCCAATTTGATACTTTTTATTGCCTGTGGATAGTAGTTGTTTTTATTTCGGTTGCAAAGAAAAGAAGTCCAAACTTATTTACTCATCAAAATAAATACACACTGTAAGAGTTCTTCACACTGTCTTGTGTGCAGGGCTGGCAGAAGATGCTGGGCTGGAAGCTTTACCTGCATTTTAAATGGTGCCTCCAGCCCCACCGCTCTGTTGGGAAAGGGTAGAGGTAGCATTAGTTGGGGTAAAACCCCCAGCCCTCCTGGCCTGTCCCCTGGGAACCTTGTGCTGGGATCAGTCACTAAAGATGTGGCTGGAAGCGATGGCTGCATCCCTGGAAAGCCCTCCTGTCCCCAACAATGGTTATATACTTGTTGAATAGGGTTTTGGTGGTTTTTGATGGGAACTCTGGAACAGCTGAAGATGCTGAAGCTTAAAAACATTCTACTTGGCCGTGCACGGCAACTTTAAGTAATTAATTTTCATAATTCCTTTTTTAAACATTGGTTAGCAGTCATGTTAATTACAGAAGAGACTGGAATGGCTCTAGGGACCAGTTCCTGGTCCACGGAGTCCGTAATCCTCATTACTCTGCATCGACCTGCCAGGCTGGGGATTTACCTGGGACTGCTCAGAACCAGCACCAGCATCTCCCAAGTGACAGGAGCAGGCAGAGTTGATGAGAGGGGGTGTAACGGGGGAGACAGGAGTTTGGGACTAATTAGTTACTTACACGGAAGGCAAGGCTTTATTTCCTTTTTAAAAAAGTCATTTAACTTAATTCAGCCTATGCTACTAATACATTTACTAGGAGTTAATGCATTTATAGACAGAATTATCTATAGACTGATCAGCCTAGATTAAATTCTTGACCATCAGGATCAGAGCCAGAGGTTGTACACATTTGACGACCTTAGCTCTGTGCGGTATGGTTTTGGTAGCTATTGCTAGTTTTATGCTTTGGTTCGGGTACTGTTTTTTCCCAATTCTCTGCTGTTGGGGGTGTGCTCCTGGCCCTGTGCTGCGACTGCTCTGGTGTGGCACTGGCTGAAGGGGACACAGAGAAGTCACACCACTTGTCCATCGTGCGTCAAACCAACACCAAATTCCTCTCTCTGTCTTGCTGGGCAATCCTTACTGTGAGGAGTTTGTCCTCTGAATGGGATTAGTTAGAGAAGCCACCAGTTGGCAGTCCTAAAGAAGGACAGGTTGGGAATGCAAGTTCATGGGTTTGCATCTCTTTTTTTACCTTCATTGATTTAATTTCTTTTGACTTGAACAGAGGCATTTAACGTCGTACCCGTATCGCTGCACCTTGGCAGATTTTCAAATAGAGAAAAAGATCGGGCGAGGACAATTCAGCGAAGTTTACAAAGCAACTTGTCTTCTGGACAGAAAACCTGTGGCATTAAAGAAGGTTCAGGTGAGCACTCAAGTTCAAAGCAGCACTGCAATTTCATGTCTATTTTTAATTTCACATAGTCCTTTCTAGATAGGTTTCACTAAATTATTTTTGAATGTGTGTGGATGAGCACAGCCCTCGTGACCATAGTCAGAGCTCGGGGGCTGCACCTCGACACGGTGCGTCGGGAGGATGCGGGGGTGGGAAAGGGGAAATGCCTGTGTTTGCTGAGACAGTTTTAGAAGAATTTCTGAAAAACTTGCACACAAGCAGGATCGATCTGAAACTGGGCTTAAAATATTCTGCAGTGTTCACAACAGCAGTTTGTTTGAAGAAATTTGCCTTTAATGCTTCAACAGATCCTTTAAACTCTTGTTTTTAGTGACTTACTCTGATTATTAAAGAATGAATATTAATGCTCAATATTATTGTTAATTATTACAGAGAAATCAGTGGAAGCTATATCTCTGTTTAAAAGAAAAAAGTAAACATTTTATCTTTTATTTACCATGTGAAATTAATAGTAACTAACGTACGTTTTCAAAATCAAGATAACAAATTCACAAACTAATATCTTTGCTGCTTAGAATAGTGCCTACAGGTTCTAAAATTAATTTTACTCTATCGCTAGCCCTTTAGTGTTTCAAAATAAAGAAAACATTGATCTTTCTTTGATCTGGGGACTGTATACTCATTACGGTAGAGGCTATACAGATCGGGGGAGGAAAGACCAATTTCTTGTTAAAATATAAAATTCTTTTTTGTTGTTTCATTTTCATCTTCTGTGGCTTTGTCTTTGAAGATTTTTGAAATGATGGATGCCAAGGCTAGGCAAGATTGCATTAAAGAAATTGACCTCTTGAAGGTAAGGAGTTTTGCAGTGACTTTCTCTGGTTTTTGTTTTGAGAAAAAAATTGTTTTCAGGTTGGCAACAGTCACTTGCCTTTTGTGGCAAACAGAGTTTCTGTTCATACTGTGAACTTTATAGATCGTACTTTCTTTTGCGAGCTGGAACGCCTACGTGATGCAAGAGTTTTGTCTCTTAAAACTTAATTTCATTGTGTTTTCTGCCTATAGTCTAAGGAGTCTATTAAAAATCTTTCTGCGTAACCCACCCCAAGTACTCCTCTTTCAGAGGGGGTGTAAATCCTGTGTTTTGATGTGATTGTCACTTTAAAATAAACTAACTAATGAACCAGCTAAATGGGAAAACAGATTTGCATGTGCACGTGGTCTGTGTGTATGAATATAAACCACACATGAAAACTGGTAGTTTAGATAAAAGCTCTGAAACCAGAGAGGGTTTTTAAGTGATTAAACCAACTAGCAATTTTTTTCCATCTCAATAATTTCTTTTCAAATGTTGATAGAGAATACATATGCATTGCACTGTAAATACCTGTTTTGAGTAAATGCAACAGATTGTAGAAGGCTAAAATTGTGTTTAGCTAGTCAAATTTAATTTTTAAAATATTAATTCATTTTGTAAATATAATCTTAGATATTTCTATATGAACTGTTGGTTTATATTCATGCAGTTGTAGACCAAGCTAGACTGCAGCGAAGGTGTACAGGACAAATGTGAAGGTGGCAGTTTGTGAGAATATGATCCAGTTGCTTAAGAGTTATGGTGAAAAATAGCACCAGCATCAACACTGGGAAAGAGAATTTGTGATATTTTTGTGTTCTAGGTAATCCAAGCAGTTTTGTCTTGAACTCTGGTTATGGAAGGGTTTATTCAGAGTAGAACATACAAACTTATTAGAGGAGAATGGCAATAAAATACCCATGGTGAGCGGAGAGTGTGGAAGGTCTTGGATTTGTTGTTACTACAGCATTACGAATTTTTTTCTTGCGTTCACTCTCTCTGCAGCAACTGAACCACCCCAATATAATTAAGTATTTGGATTCCTTTATTGAAGACAATGAACTTAACATTGTCCTGGAACTGGCCGATGCCGGTGACCTCTCTCAGATGATAAAGGTGAGGATGTGTCAGCTCTGGGTTGGGCAGGGATGCTGGCTGTGGGGGTAAGCACGGCCGGGCAAGAAGCACTTCTGTTCCCCCCTTGTGGTTTCACACACCCCAGGGCACTGCCAGAGCCTAAACCCCAGTGTCTGGTGGCATTTTAAATACACCAGGCTATGGCACTTGCTGCTGGTCACTGCTTCAGGAGGGAGCAAGACTCTGATTTGGTGGGACGTGTGTGTTATTTCCAAGGTTGATGTATCCAGTCTGTGATTGATGGGGACATTTAATTACTGTTAGACTCGCTGTTCGCGAAGCCTGTCTGCCACTCCGAAGACATTCGAGAAAGTGTATTGACTTTCTTTGCAATGGGGATTTGGGTTTGAGAAAATGTTTCAAGTACTTGTTCTTCTCTTATGTTGCTCTTAGGAATACTTGTATTGCTGCAAACCAGCTTTAGTTAAGCTGTTACCACCTGCTTTTATATTTTCTTTGACATGTTAATCTTTAGACATACATCCCTTGTGAGAACAGATGTGTTATATCATGTTTGTTAGCACTCTCAACCTTCTCTCCATGTTTTACCTGTTTTTTTGCCATCATTATTCTGTAATTATCATAAATGAATGTTTGGGAAGTTCTCCTCCTCCTTGTTGTCACAGTTAAAATATCTTATTAACAGATTTGTTTTCTTTGCCAGCAGAGCTATGAGGCACTAGGCCAAAGGCTGTCAAACAAGTTCTCCATTCAGTCCATAGTCAGCGGCTAAATTTACACTATCCATGAAAATCTGCTCCATCCCACAGGATGGGTGCTGGGGACAGGCAGTTGGAGAGCCCCAAAATTCTAGACACGGCCTCGCTCGGCAGCAGGAGCCATGGCTGGGTCTGCCCCAAGCCCCGGGGACGAGCTGGTGGTGACCGAAGCCACATGTGCTGGTGCCACCACCTCGAGCTCATGGGCACCAAAACCAGTCACGTCCCGCAGCTGCTGCTGGTGGGACAGGGCTCTGAGGACAGAGCTCGTCCTTCTGTGGAGCACAGCCCCTCTGTACTTCCATCTCTTGTTGTTTTCTTGGGGCTTCTTGCATGTTTTTCCCTTTTCCCAGCAGATCCTGGGAAACTTGCAGTTTGTCTCAAGCTTTCTGTAGTTGCACTTCAAGCTGGGAAAAAAAACCCATGAGGGCTGTGAGAGCAGGAGTTGGGACTGTGATTGTCCTGGGCTCTGCAAGTGTTTTCCTTGATTTTGAAATCTTAGCTTATAAAAAGTTTTACCCAAACAATTGTGAGGTGTCATCATATAGAACAGTTGCATTTTTTTGTCATTTACAATTTTTAGTTTAAAACATTCCCTACTGATAGATCTGTTCACGTGTCTGTCAGGGTTGGCTACCTAACTTTTTAAAATTATTTTTTATGTCATTATAAATAGGAGTTACATTTTCCGAAACACAATTTGTAGACTCTTAGGTTGACAACTTGAGCAGCCCTGTAACTTGTGTTCTTGCTGCCAGCGCTCCCCACTCTCTCTGGTTTCCCACGTGTTTATGGCAGGCAGGAAGAAGATGCACCAGTGTTTTTCAAGGTCATAGAAACGATGCTTTTCCATTGGTGCAAATCTTGGAATTCCATTATTTTTTTTTAATAGAGGAAAAAAACCAAAGCCTAAAACCAAGAGGGAACTGAAGTCTTGTCCTAAATATAGCTCTAACTGCTGAAGTGGAGCCTGCCTGCCCCCCTGCCACCCCCCGCCTCCCCCGTCCCTCGGGGATCTGAGCTTATGTGAGGATTTTGGGTTTCGAGGAGGCGGTAGGAACAGCAGTAACAACGCTCCGAAGGTGCGAGAGCGATAAAACCAGGGCCTGTCTTTGTCACGCCCCTGGTGCCTGCATTATTTATGAGGAATTGTAAAGCTGCTGTAGGGGAGTGCTGCGGGATAACCCGCTGGAGAGCTGGGACTCTCTTGTAAATGTCAGGTGAGTCTTATTGGACATGACATTTAGAAAATTATCACTTGTGGTCTTGCATATCCACTCTTAAATACTTTAATGAGAATTAAATAATTTTATCATGTATATAACACTTTATCCCTCACCCTCTGTAATTCCTCTGTGCTCTCTATCAAGTTTTGGTTTGAAACTGTTGCAATCTGTCAGATTTGCTGCCTGGGGAATTGCGCGGTCGTGCCCCTTCGCAGCTGATCTGCAAAGGAAAATTTGCCATTACTGGAGTCAAACACGAACCAGTAACAGCATTTCACATGAAATAAAAAACGTGACAACGGACATCAGATGTCTCTACTGAGAGGAAAAAGCACAAGATGCAGAAAGGGGCAATGAAGCAATTCCCCTCCTTTATTCCTGCTCTCGCGTGCTGCTGCTGGAAATTCTCGAGGGTACGATGCAAAGGAAAGGCAGTTGTCTCCTGCTGGAGAGCGTGCAGCCCTGCCGAGGCAGTCGTTAGCCAGAGACACCTTGTATATCAAAGGATGAGGATAAATCTTAAACCTCTGGAAGCGTACTGTAAGTGTGTTTTGTTAATGCTCTGGGTGAAGCGCCGGCTCAGTAGGAGCACAGGAGGAAGCAATGGGAAGTCAGGGACCAATAATCGGAAGCAGCACAATTTTGGGATGCCAGGGAGGAGGCGTGTGATGCTGTTGTGCGTTTCTGAAATGGAAAAAGAGTGGTTGTAGATACATAATGTTCAGCCTTCACTGAAATGTGCAGCTGGTTATTTATTCCTGTAGGAAGTTTCTCGGGAAGGAGTGCAGTGTTGCAGAGAGAGAGCCCTCTCCACGCTGCGCTGCTGCTGTCCCCCGCGTTACACTCACCTTTATTTCATTTGAGAGCCTTTAGTGCCCGGAGCCCGTTGACTCCAGACTGGGCTCTGCGTGGTGCTGGGAAGGCACACAAAGTGCTCCTTTCCCAGATCTGTGTCTCCTGATCGGTGGTGTCTTCCTGTCTCACCAGAGATGGTTCTGTTAATTTAGTATTCCTATTATGCATGAAATAGAATTCTATTATTCTACCTGATCACAGGAGAAACATGGGTACTTTGTCGATGCTCTGGCCAGCTTTTAAACGGGGGAAGCAGATTACCTTGTTGTTAATAGAGTGTACAATAATGAATGTTTACAAGATATTTTTTTTTAATGATCCTTTGTTACTTAAGGCAAAACATTTGAGACATTTGTTGTTTTGAGGCACTAAATATGTTTTGCAAGGTAATTAAGGAGATTAATGCTGATTATAATTGGTGTCCATTCAAAAATGTCAAACCTATTTAAGCATATTTTTCATAATAGTTGTTAATTAGTGAACTGCACTGAAGTTTACATACAGAGAGGAGGAGTTAAAAGCTAATCATAAGAAAAGTCGTGCTGCTGCAGATGTGGAAGACACGAGCAACCTGCAGCTGAGTAACACGAGTCCAGGAACGAGTCAAATATGTTGCTTTTTCACTGATCTTTTATTTATTTTCTCCCACAGTATTTTAAAAAGCAGAAACGGTTAATCCCGGAAAGGACGGTGTGGAAATATTTTGTGCAGTTATGCAGTGCAGTTGAACACATGCACTCCCGCAGGGTGATGCACAGAGGTAACATTAATTCAGTCTCTTTTCACTGAATAATAATATAATGTTCCAATTAGTAAGCGCCTACATTCAAAAACAATTATGCTGATGTTCAGCCAATGCATGTTTAGAGAGTCTGGAGCTCGCAAGATGGATCTCTCCTTCTGTCTCACTGCCTCATTGTTAAAGGATTCAGTCCGAAGTGAGTGTGGTATTAGGAAGATGAGCTGCTTTGTATTCCAGACACTGATATTAAGTAGAAGTGTCAAACTTGCCATTAGAAAAGTGTCAGAAGTAAAATGCTGAGACTACTGGATCCGGTGAACTCCAAGAAGTAGTCTTCATTACGTTAGCTGTGACCTTAGAGAGTTTAGAAGAGTTTTTCGGTCTTGCGAGCTTCTCTGAAATATTAATGCAAACAGTCTCACACTCACATAACCTGTTCTTCAGTTTCATTAATTATTTTTGAATCTCTTGTCTTAGAACTTTTTGTAACTCTGAGCTCTATCCAAAAATTATGTTGCTCCTTTCAGCCTGAATGAAATGCTTTGTGATGGAATTGACCCAGGAAATGCAAATATCCCAAAAGCCACCCATACCAAGCTCTGCTGCTTGTTATTTCCTTTATCCTTTGAAGTAGTGAATTCTTCACTATTTATGTCATTTTTGCTCCTTTATACATCCCCTGATGCAGTTTATCAGTTGTACCTGAATTAGGTCTGTAATTGCTGGCTGAAATTTGGAGCCTCACACATTTACTCTGCTTTAATGGGAGGAAAGAGCCTCAGTAACTCGATCCTGACCCGATTGCTTGGGAAATGGGGTTCTGGTGATTTTTGCACTCTGTGAGGAAACTGGGCCAGATAGAGCCCAGGATTTATGGATATGGGGGACAGTAATTGGCCCTTGGTGTGAGGGGACCATGGCGAGCAGAACAGTTTCCTGTAGAAAGCGGTGATTTCCAAAGAGGAGCAGACTTATTCCTTTGATTTCCATCCATTAAAGAGGTTCTCTCTATGCTGTTGTGCTGTTTCCTACATTTTCCTCATTGGTATTTCTTGTGCGCTGGGAAGTACACTCTGATTTGTGTGTATGTGCAGAGCTTGAAGTCTTGGAAGATTGAGCCTATCAAAGCTCTAAAGCGACACGGTGCTGCTCCAACCTCTTTTGTACAGAGAACGCTCCAGGCGATGTTTCTATTGCAGTATTAGAACCAAATAACCTTTTGTGGCTTTGACCTTTTACCTTTTTCTTCTTGCAGACATAAAACCAGCCAACGTGTTTATAACAGCCACGGGGGTGGTGAAGCTGGGAGATCTTGGATTAGGCCGCTTTTTTAGTTCTAAAACCACTGCAGCACATTCCTTAGGTAAGATGGTGCTGGGCCAGCTGTCAGCTGGGGTCTTCAAAAGCAATGTCTGTCCTCGAGCTGTGACAGCAGCGTCACTCGGTAGATGCATGCCATGTTTCCTATCATGTGTGTTTTAAATACTCTCCCTCATTTTTACCATGAGTGTTAATTGTAATGCCGTAAGAAAGTATACAGTATATACGGTTCATTCTTCAAGTCTTACTTAAGTACTTCATAATTGTGTCTGTGACTCTTGAGGGGTGGCTGATTTTTCCATTTTTATTAATGGGTCTCAGTTTTGTGAGTCACAAAGGAACTTCTGTGTTACAGCAGTGAAGGAACTTTGGCTTTTAGTACAGTATTTAAGCTCTTTTACATTTATCTCTCACAGTTGATTTTTGAAACACGCAATGTTTGTTTCACTGTTTCTTTGTGCAATTTCCTCCACGGAGTGTGAGTCTTCCTGCATTGTTATGTGCCTACAAACTTAATTGATAATACTAACAACCCTGGGGCTTCCCAGTGCGCAAGAGTGGAAGAGATATACCTTATTTTGTGTGTGATTCAAAAAAATGAGGCATTTCTACAGTTTACTTTGATAAAATATTAGGAGATTTCCCTTTGCATCAAAAGCTGTGCTAGGTTATACACACACTGTACTTAATAGATTAAAATAAATCCTCTTCACAGAAAGTTACAATCACATCATCTGAACAGGCAAAAATATGATCATGTCTAATTATGTGATCTTATCTAGTTTGACTGCTGCACTTATTATATTAATAAGAATAAATTGGGGCTCGGAAGCTGGCTGCACATGTAAGCCAGGCTTGTGACCTTTACCAGGGTTGCTCTCTATTAATGGAGAAAGCTCGTGTGGGAAGAGTTAAGCCTCTTCTGCGTGAACCTTGCGCTTCCTCAAGTCAACAGCATCCTGGAAACAGGTGAATAAGGTGCAAAACGCTAAAGGAGTAGCAGTGAGGGATGTAGGAGACAGGGTGTTGTGCTGTGGAAGGGATGGGCACACCACCACGTCCACTGGTTCTTGTAGCCAAGTAAAAAGAACATTTTCGCAACCCAAAAAGATACAGACTTGAAGCTTTTTCTTTTTTTCTTTTTTTTTTTTTTTTTTTTTTTTTTTTTTTTTAAAAAAAAAAAAAAAAAAAAAAAAAAAAAAAAAAAAAAAAAAGTTCTAGGAAAAATATTAAACCCGCCTCTATTGCTAGAGGGTTAGATTGTTCATTTTTCTATCAGGATATTTGAGCTAGACTTTTTTTTTTTTTTTTTTTTTTTTTTTTTTTTTTTTTTTGGCAATTTGCCAGACATATAGGTTTTGTAGCTGCAGGAATTCTACTGATCTTGGTTTTGGTTTAATTAAGACATTTGTTTAAGTAGCCGTGAGTGATGAACACGGTGCAAACCGGAGCGTGGTACCCAGGCTGCGATGCCGGGCGCTTCCCGTCGCCGCGTTGCCCTGGCAACCGCCCTGAACCATCATTTCTCTGGCTGCTGACCCATGAATTGAACGCACGGCTTATGCAAATATACTCATCTAATTTCTTTTTTTTTTCTTTCTTTGTATTTGCTAGCATCAGACTGGCATAAAAGGGCATTAGGCAGTACCACGACCCGTCTGACAGGTGTACCACCGGACTGCGGCAGCGCGGCCGCTGCCGTGTCAGGAATGGGAGCCGTAATTAGAGCAAGGAACAGAATGAACGTCAGACGAATTACCAGGCAGCAGATCATATTTGTCAGGAAGGATTGCATACATAAAAATTAAGTGACAGTACATGCCGGGGTAATGAAAGAAAAATGAAAGATTTGCCCGTACACAGCTCGCGGGATGCGGGCGAGCGCCTTGCTGGGAGCGCCGGCGGGATGCCTGACCCGCAGCGCGGCCCGGCCGGAGCATCGAGGGGCAGGGAAAAACCTCCACGGGCAGAGAGGGGAAACGTGGGCACCTCCTGTCTCACCAAGTAACAAAACTGTGTTGGGAAAGGCAGTGGTGGTGTGTGACGAGCCATAAGCACCAGGAATCCACCAGGGGCTGGAGGGGGGGTTCCCCAGGCAGCACCTCTCCTGCCCCTTTCCCTTACGAGAGAACTTTTCCACTGGGGAGAGCGCTTCCTGCACAAGCTTTCCCAGAAAACTCCCATGGTTTAAAGCTAATGAGCGTAGCTAAGGTGAATTTTACTACTTATTGAGACTTAGTGGCTTATTGTCCTTCCTTCCCTAATTTAAGCTTCGCTGTAGCAGAAGTTCCAGGATTTAGTTTAATGCAGATGGTCTCACGTATCGCAAAAACTTCATTTTACTGGGGCTGTAGGAGGGAACGGTGGGGGCAATTTAGGGGGAAGGGAGGAGGAATGCTTTTTCCTTTTTTTTTTATTTTTCTATTTTTATTTTTACTATTTTCTTGAAAAACTTCTACATTTTACAGCCTGGTCTTTTATAGTTTGTAACGTGAGCATTTTACTACATTCATAGTCTTTCCTTTCTTTTTTTTTTCCCTTTCTTTCATTTCTATGGTCATTTTTGTCCCCAGAGCAGCCACGTGATACCTGTTTGATGGGCTGTTTCACCTCAGAAAATAATTGTCCTTAACCCAGGGCTTTGCACTCGGTAATAATGAAATGGCACCTGATTGCTGGAGTTCAGGGTGTGACACCACACAGTTTGGGTGGATTTCAGGGTGCTGGTGTGTGACGTGCTTCCAGGTGTCACCTCTTTCATTCAAGATTCAATAGGGATAGGAGCATTTTTTTGTCTGTTTTTAGTGTTTGATTGTGTCCATTATAAAGTTTGTTGATCTCTGAAGTGGGAATTCAGAGGTTTATCTGGTCACTTAAGGCTATTCTGATATGCTTCTTAGAAAGTTCAAGTCATTAATTTTGCTATAAAACCTAATTAGTTGTAAGACAAAGATTATAAATAGCAGAGCATGTTTAAAAACTGCATAGACTTAGGAAAACTGCATAGACTTTGGAAAACTTAGCAGTAAGCTTGGTAGATTTTGTTTTACTAGGAGCTGTAATAAATACAGAAAGTTTTCATTAATATTAAAATAGATAATTTTGTTGTGAACTGGTATAACGCCTGTTTTAGCCAAATAAATTTGGCATTATCCAAGGGTTCTGATCGGCCTTACATTTTGCAGAAAAAAGAAAAGAGGAAAAAAACAACCACAAAAGAACAATTTTACACAGAATACTCTTGTTTTGGAGCAGATGATTTATTATTTATTCTTGGACAAGAACAAACTTGGAGCAGATTTTCCTTTTGGGGGATGCATGTAAGTCAGAGCTTCCCAGTTCAGGACATGCACAGCCCTGGATGGAGTTCATGGGGTTCATGGGGCGCCCCACGTTCCTTGGGGTGTCGTGTCGGCTCCAAGGGTGAGTGGGAAGGAGCTGCCGGCGGGAGGAGAGCTCTTTTCTAAATGAATTGTTTATTTTTTTTTTCCTTTTTTCTTTTGCTTGTCAAGCCAATTTGCCATCGGAAGCAAAATCCCAGTATTTCAGGTGGCTGGTAGGCAGGATTTGTTAAGAAAAAAATGGATGCAAGAAATCCGCTTAAAATTTCAACAGCCAATACTCTGAGCATTTTGAGACATTTTGGCCTTTTGGTCTGTGCCTGTAGTACAGGATTTGTGGAAGCAAAGATTGCTGCAGAGTTACTGCTGGTATATTGCAATACCTACCTGTCAGGGGAAAAAAACAAACAAAAGGCAAACCAAAACAAACCAAAAAAAGCCTATGAAGACTTTGGTAGGGGTTGCATGTAGTTAAATACTATGAAAAACTAGAGAGCTTAGAGCAACAGGTCTTGTAAAAACAGCTGCAATATTATGTAAAAAATACTTATTTTCTTTTGTAAGAATAAGTTTATTTAATCTCTTTCTCTTTTTTCCCCCAGTTAAACAATTACTGGGGTACCTCATACTGAGATTTGAAGGGATTTAAAACATTTTAGTGCCTTTGACCACTGTTTCACTTAAGCTAATTCCCCAAAGTTGAGCTAATTCCCAAATTCTCCTTCTGGGAAAAGACCTCAGCCTTCCTTTTGGAAACGTACTCCAAGTAACGCAAACATTCAGAAGCAGATACTGATGAACTAAACCCTTTTAAAATAATGCTGCAAAATTTTCTTTGTAACCTACAAGTGTGTCTGGAGAGATGAGGCAGGTGAGAGTTATGGACTCTTGTTTTCAAGTAGAATTGCTTCCCTGCTGTGTTTCCACCACCAGGTATTATTAAAACATACTAAAATATTTTTCTCAGCTGTACGTATTTTCATGCAACCATGTAATGGTGTCTTACATCTTAAAGCTAAGCTAATAGTTCCGGAAATAATTATTATTTTTAAAACTGGGTGGTTTTTTGTTACACATGGATGGCATCTCAGGTTTCTGAATGTAGTTCTTTGCCTTTTTCATTTGTAATGAGCATGTTTCAAAAATCACAAGTATTTCAAAACATTGCAAAGTTTGTTTTGACAGGAGTGGAACGTCTCTGGAACGAAGGAAGGCTTTAATCAGTATTACCCCTTTGAGGCCCGCGTTGCGCTCTGATATCTCTTGGTTTGAAACTGGGAATACTCTGTAAAGATACAATAAAGGTCAGAATTTGTTAGGTTCTTTCATATTCAGAACTCTGTTCCCTGCTGTGAGAAAGAAAAGTGATAGATTCAGAAGCACCGCTCAGCTCAGTATTAAAGATTAGCTGGAAGGTGCTGGTGAAGGCGCAGCAATAAAAGCTTTCCATATCACTACTTCTTCTTGTACTTTGTAGCCAAATATGGCTATGGAGTTTGATTAATTTCAGGACATGCTTACTTTTTATAGCGTTTAAAAAAACCCAATGTGCAGAGCCTATTAAAATATTTGGAAATATTCTGCACTGATTTCATTCTAATAACAATCTGCCTAAAGCTGTGGGAGTCTGCTGCTGCCAGAGACTCCTCTGTGGCACATTAAATTTGGTGAATGAGACTCTTGACAGACACTCCTAAAAGTCTGAATCGGGTTCTCTCCTGTTTCTGCCGGAGTGCAGCTGAGGATGAGTTCCACGGGCAGCATCGATCGCTGCCTGAGCTGTATCTGCACAGGAAGGAGCTGTGTAGGAAATAACGATCCCGTGTGTGACTGTACCCATAACCCGGCCACTGCCACCTTCACAACAAAAAAACTCCTCTGATTTGAGCTTTTTTTAAAGCGAGTGAGCACGATCTCCCCTGTGCAGGGAAAGACTTGCTGGGTTCAGAAGCATCGTAGCCCTTCAGCAGGGTTCATGCAGCAGATGGGGGAATCCTGCTCCCAGCCCCTGCACACACTGGGTGCTATAGCTGCTCGGGTGGGGGTTTGATTCCGACTATAGATGGGAGGAAAGGAATTTGAATTTTATTTCTGGAATAACTTTGCTGTGTGTTTTCCTGGTGAAAGGAGACTCTGCTCTTAATCTAACTGGGAGTAATTAGCATTTCCCTACCTCGGGTGATGCCAATGTCCTGGGGATGCTCTGACCCCTGTTGTGGCCGTGTGAGCGGGAGGAAACGTTGGTCTGGTGTCACTGAAGGAGGCTGGGATGGAGCAAAGGGCTTCGACTTTCAGGAACAGAACGGGGAGATGCTTACTTAGTCATAATCCTCTCTACCGTTTTGCAACCTTCATGACTTTAAAGGCATTACTCCACCAGCCGGTGATTAATATTAAATCTGAACAATATTTTGTATTTTCAGCAGGGTGAACGCCAAAGAAAGTTCCTGATTAATAGTCTCCGATTAGACTATTCTTGTCAAATTGACTAATGTGATGCAATGGGGAGCACTGACTGATTGCACTGGAAGCCTTGTGCGGTTTTCTAGAAGATGCTCATTACAGGAGATTCCCACGTAATGTTGGACAGGCCATAAAGAGAATTGGGCTTGTCAGTCTTTTATCATGACAGTTATTTAAAAATTAATGCATCAGTTTTGAAACGCAGAGACCTGCTTGTTCATACATTTGCTGACAACACTCCGGTAATGATAGGTAAATGTGCAAGGTAGACTTCATAAAATCAGCTCAGGCGTGGACTGCTCCACAGACCCATTAATATAATGGAACAAACTAATGCGCAGGAAATCGAATCCGGGCGATAACGCACTCATCCGTACCATAAACCCTGTCACTCTGCTTTGATCCAAGGTCGTTTTAAGGCATTATCTGAAACGACAATTTTAGCCTTCCCAAGCAGACCCCTGCTAACGTGGAAGGCAAGGCCAGAACTTTAGAGCCCACACGTTATTATTTGCTCTGAGCTTGTCACGCGGTGACCCGGAATCACTGGTCACAAGAACAGCCACGGCCAGAGGCTGCCCCTGGCACCAGGGCTCTGAAGCACGAAGACTTTGGGGAGGAGGAGTGGGAATGAACTGGGTGTTCCCTCCTGCCACCCCTGCCCACGCCGGTGCTCGGTGGGGACTTCTGAGCCCTCTTCAAGAGAACTTCACATAATGAGTCACCGTTTCTTCTGCAGCTGCATGTTTTCAAGCAGGAAAATGAATCAGTGCTGTTCCAACCAAGTCAGTTCTTGTTCAGAAATCTGGCAAATGTGTGGGAATTTCTTGGAGAGCCGTGCTGTCCCTTGTGCGTGTCTTGTGTGCACGTGGGAGAGATCCACTGAAAGCCTCCTTGGGCTCTTTGAATGACTCCTGTCCTGCTCTTGGTGTTCTGGGAAGTTACTCTGTGCAATCTGTTAAAAGTTATTAACCATTAAGGGCACTCTGGTCTCAGCCACACGTAGAGGCCTTTCACTGGCCATTCAAGCCCAGATCTGGGCCAGTGTGGGTTTGGCACGCTCTTAGGCTGGCTGTGACATTGCTGAGCACAGAAATATAATAATCTCCATGTGCTATTTTTCTTGTGTTGCAATTGGTATAAAATTTGCAAAAACGTAATTTCTCATTAGGGTACTCTTCACATTGGAAGTGAAGTAATTTCTAATTTGAATGGCCTGGAAGCACAAGCTGAGTTTATTGCATAGGGCAGCTGATTAGGGAAAGTCCTGGGGGAGCAAATAAACGAGCGTCAGGGCAGTGCTCCCCGTTCTCAGTTACTTGTTCTGTTTTGCTCAGAGGAGGGTGATGTACATATTCCTGTAATGTCTTACTTTTCTCACCGGTGCCATAGGATTAATTTCACATTATGTGCTACATTTCTGAATAGCACTAGGATAATTGCATGCTGTCGTTAACAGTAGTGATTTCACGTGTCTTTCTTCTGATTAAGTGACCTAAGAGAAGATTTTTGTGTTTCTCCAATTTCCAGCTTCTGTTACGCTGCTGATGCACCGAGAACGAGTGTTCTCTGACTCGGGTGCTGCCCCTGGTCTGGCTGTTCCCCTGTGCCTTGCGTTATAAACGTGTTGTGAATTGTTTGGGGCTGTAAACAGCTTTTTGTGCTGCGAGGCCAGGCCTTGCACGGTGCCGGTATCAAAGGGATCCCGGCCGGTGTCTGGGTTTTCGGGACGAGAGGGGAATGTGGTTCAGGCTGGACTCTCACCAATGCTCGGCGCGGTGTGGTCTGAGCTCGAGGGACCCCAAAGTGATTTTGCTCAGGTACCGCGCTGCCAGCAGAGGCTTTGTGCCAGGTCATCTCTGCCCTCAACGGGGGGGATTTTTGCCTTTCTGGAGGCTGTTGTTTCTGCCCCAGAACTCATTTGTTTCCTGCAGTGTGCAACCCCCTCCTCGGGAACGCAGGGGAAGGTGGTGGCTGTTCTTTCCCCACCTCTAACCCCGTCCTTCAGCCGCTTATTAGCCTTCCAGCTGTCTGCAGTCAGCATTTCAAACGCAGAAATTGTAAACTGAATGGTACAGGCAAATTAAACATTTGCCATCTTGTGAGGAAAGGTCTTTAATTAGGAGTAGGATACACTGGAATGCCAAAAGCAAAAAAAAAAAAAAAAAAAATTAAAAGGGGTGTTCTGCGGTCTTAAATATTAATTAAATGGACCAGTCTCCTGCTTCTTCCTGGAAAAAGGCTCTTGCTGGACTGAAATGTGTCTCTTGCTGCAGGTCTTGTTTTGCTACTGAGGTACAGTTGTTGCATAAGTAAGTTCTTGCATAAAGCGTGAGATGCTGCCCAACAGAACAGTATCTGCTTTCTTGACAGAGCTTTTCAACACACTCTCTCTGTATGACTCTGCATGTGATAGGGGTCAGCTCATTATCATTAACTAATTATAATAAATAAAGAGAATAGAAGTTGGTTTGTTTAAGAAAGAACGTGTTCTAATTTAAATTTATTTGTACACAATCTGTGCCAAAAGCAATTTAAGATAATTTTTTTTTGCCAGGGCAGGGAGGGGGAAGGGAATTAGGAGTAGGGTAACATGGAAAGCCAAAAAAAAAAAAAAAAAAAAAAAAAATTGACAGGGGACGGGGAAGCAGGAGAAAAGAGAGCACATAAAGTCCTTGGATGTTTTAATAAATGATGTATCTGAGGATTATTTGATGTAGTTGAGACTGCCAGGATGTCTTGTATTTTCAGTACCATGACTGAAACTTATTTAGGATTTAAAAAAGAACCTTTTTGAGGTAAGGAATTTATTAATAATTTCCTGTAACTTCTGTCCAAAATGCTGGAGTAAATTTCTTTTGATAAAATACAGACTTGTGGAAGTACATCGAAATCCCACTGCTTCTGAGGTGACTGCAAGTTGGGTTTTAAAGTTTTGAATTACTATCTTGGTTCTTCCAGAAAGTTTTTGAAAACCTGTCGAGTGCCGGGCTTGTTACTTCCGTGTCTCTGCAGCAGTAAATGTTCTCCTGAATTCGTGAAAAGGAGCAGGTTCCCCGTTGTCCCCAGAGCTGCGATGTCACACGGCTGGTGCCACTGGTGGCAGGGGAACGTTCACCTGAGCCGCTGTCACGGGCCTCTTGTGGTGTCAGTGCTGCTGAGTCAACCAAAGGAGGATGGTCCTTACGGTGGCTCTGTCCCTCCGATGTGGCCAAGTGCCTCTGAAGGCACTTGGGAGACTGGAAGGGGAAGAAAGTGTTCCTCAAATTTCAAAAATACAGAAGATATTTCAGTAGCGTTCGCCAGACCTCGAGCTCTGTGTGTGATGATGTATTTGGTTCTACACCTTTGAAACCATGAGTTGATTCCAAATTTTTGTGCCAGTCTTTTCTGATTATTTGTGCTAAACCTAATCCTTTAATGAAGTCAAACTTCTCTATAATACATGATGCACAGTTACTTTTTAAGACAATAACTCCTTGTTTGTTTGTGTTTTGCAGTGGGAACGCCATACTATATGTCCCCAGAAAGAATACATGAAAACGGCTATAACTTTAAATCTGATATCTGGTCTTTGGGCTGTTTATTGTACGAGGCAAGTATCTTCTAACTTTTTTTTCCCCAGGTTTGTCTTAACCACACAGTACAGTCCAGGAACTGAGTCGATCAGACTTACTGTAGCTTAATTGTAGAGAAACCTTATGAAAAGATAACTCTCTTTGTGCTCATCGTGTGCTTTTTGAGGGTGAACAGCAAAGGGTTGTGCCACACAGCACTTAGTGTTAATTCGGTGGGTCACAGGGCTGCTGAGGACAGATGGACACAGGCAGCTTCCTGCCTTCCTCCTTCCTGCTCTGAGCAGTGCTGTTATTCGGGCAGCATATTCGTAGTTTCTCCTGAATACTGCATTTGTTTCAAAAATAGCAAATTTATTTGAATGTAAGCTACTGGTTTGTTAAATTGAATTCTGACCAATTGGAGTATTTTAATTTTGGGAGCTTTCAATAAGGGAAAATAGTGTTTTTGTGTAATGTGAAATCAGTTTCTCTAACTTTATTAGCCATAGCTGGAATTTTTTCTCTTTGTACCTTGTTTTCTAGCCAAATGCCCAGACACAGAGCGGGCACGCTTTGTATGAGCCACACAGTGTGCAACTTTTTCTTAAAAGCTTTTACATATATTTTGACAATAACTGCTATGACTTTATAACAGTACTTCAAGTTTTGTGATTTCATTTTTAGCAGGGATCAAAGGCTATTGAACAGTCTTTTACTCATTTATAATCTAATCCTAATCTTTTTTTAGAGGTATGCATCTTTGCATTCATGTGAAAGTGCACGTCAACATCTAGAAAGCTTTTTTTCCCAGCCCAGAGAATTAAAAATCTCTGGGATATTTAGTAATAAGACTATTGCTCACATCCTCTTTGCATAATAAATTATGTGAACTGGTGACATTTTGCTTCTTGCTAAAACTTCTCGTAACCGCATGGAATTAGAGAATAAACAGAAATGTAATTTATTTTGTGAGCACAGCAGATGTGAAAACGACTACAGTTAACCATGTACTTCAGCCTGTTGATTAAACTAGATACAGCTGTGGACTTGAGAGGGGTGCAAAAAATGCTATCGGGGAAAAAAAACCTCACCACTGTCCATTCTTTTTATACTCGTACTGGAAGGACTGTCTCTCCAGAGTGCCTCTGCCTGTCCTCGACGCTTGGCACGGCCTAGAGTTTCATTAAGGAAAGGGATTTATCTGGGTTTCTGGTATAAATGCCCTGTAGGTCGCCACGAGCAGTGTAACACCCCAGCATTAGCCTTACTGGTGTCAGAGCAAACAGATCTGCCACAGGGACCATCCCCTCTGGAGACACTGGAGCCTGGTGGGGTCGTATCACTCTTATTGTTGACATTTCATGGGACAGGAGGGAGAGAGAGGGCATGAGACAGTCTGCTAAGTACTTCATCAAAAATATTTGGAAAATTGTGAGCTTAAATCAAGAGGCTTTGTGCCTATCCTCAAGTTCTCATTACCTCTAGTGAAAGAATTCGGGAGACTTTTAATAATTCCTGAGGCAGCAGCAAAATACCATTAAAAAGCTGGTATTTTTTCATAAAGGATGGTTGTGCTTGTAATGCTTCTAAAGAGAACTGAAAACTGGAATAATGCAGCATAGCTGTGTCTGGGTCCGCTGGTGGGGCTTGAAAAGGAATTTGGAGACTCTCCTGTGGGAACAGGGGGAAGGAAGCCTGAGCTCCCAGTAACTCATGATGCTGAACAGTTCCAGGTGCACTCATGTGTTGGGCTGAAGGTGGAATTCTCAGTTTTAGGCTTTGCTGAGTCCAGGGCTCTGGCCCTGCCGAGGTGCCTTGGACTCACCACGTCTGGCAGTAACAGCCAAAGTCCCCCGAGTTGGACGCGCTCCTCGTTTGCTGCTGCAGCGTGAGGCTTCTCTGTCAGGCTCTGAGTCATCCCCAGGCTGAGCTCTGCTGGAGATGGGATTCCAGATTTATGCAGAGAGAAATATTTAGCGTTGTGCTAAGATATGTTTTTGTTGCAGGCAATATGGTCCCCTTATGGCACAGTAGTCTTGGTACTCCTTGTATTTCAAGAAGCTGACTTAATTGCGCACTAAACATAATTCTCTGGTAGGAGTAGCAGTACTATAGTAACATGTGAAAGATCTGGCATGTGAAGCACTTTTAAATTTACTTCCTACGTAGGTAAGCCTTAACTTGGTGAACAGGAGCTGTGAGATCTTGCAGATTCGAAGGAGGACTGGACAGTTACCAATTTTGTGTTCAGTAGATAAACAGCTACTTGACTTTTTAAACTTCCTAGAATTTGGAAAATTAAAAATCAAACTCATATGTCATTGAAGGAACTGTATTTTATCTTCTCTAATTTCTTGTAACGAGAATGTTTTTTCCATTTGGCTTAAAAGTAAGGAAGCGATGTTTGTTTGGTTATGAGTCACTTCTGATATTTCTCCAGCTAGATTGTGTAGATAAGCTGCAGAGAGATTTAATGTACAAATTGCCTTCAGAGACACGCGTGTCCACTGGAATCCACTTAGGGAACATTGAGGGCTTTGGGATGTGATGCCACATAGCACCACTTAACTTTGACATTGATAATCCTACAGTGATTTTTATTAAATCTTATCAATATAAGTAGTAACTGTCTTCATCCCTCACTTCCTGGAGATATCTGTCAGCAAGATCACTTGGAGGGGATAGAAATAAGTTGTTAATTCCCAGAATATAGCTACAAGCAATGACTTCAGCAGTGCTGGCAAGACGATCAATTTAAACGCTAACAGTGATTCCTATGTATATATTTTTTAACCAGTCATACTGCATGGTGGTCATTTTAAATGGAGATCTGGCTGTCCTGCGGTAATTGCCCTAATCAAAATGTCAGGAGCAAGCCCCAAGGTGGCATCACAAACTGTTGTTAGGGAGATGTTGGGAGCGCCCGTGGTCCTGGCCCCCAGAGCTGGCAGTTGTCAGGACTCTGTGCTCTCTCTTTCCATTGCAGTTCCCTGCATTTACCACCCAAAACCTCGCCGTGTTTCCTTTTCTTCCTCTTTTTCCCATGACTGCTTAGCTAGACTTGGAGAGAAAAGTTAATGGGAATTGAAAAATCCCTTTTGGCCTTACTGGCATTATTGATGTTTGTATTGAAATGTTGGAGACCTTGTTTAACCTTTGATCGCCTTCTGTGCCTTCCCTAATGCGCCCATTAATGTTGTGCTTGGAAGGTTCTGCATGCTGGGCTCTCCAGTTTTATTTTAACTGATTGAGAGCAGTTAAAAACTCAAACTGATTGAGTTTGCTATCCATCTCTAATTGGAGATTAGAGTCTCTAATTGGAGTCTGTAATTTTTTTTCCCACTGATTGGCTTGTTACTGTTATGACAGTAATGAAGTTACAGTGATACAACTTCACCTTTTACCTTCAAAAACTTCCCAAAGAGCAGGAGGATGGGGCTGTCGGGCTCTCGCCCGGCCTCAGGCTGGTTCCTGTGCCTGTCGGGTGACTCTTCAGCCTTGGGGTGGTGAGGAAGAGGTGGGTGATGCTGCTGGAGGCAGTGGGGAAGTCCCAGCGAGGTGGGAATGTGCCTGTTCCTGGTGCCTTTCAGGATATCTAAGAAATCCCTCTGGAAGAGCTTCCCGAGAAACATTTTATTGTGGTGATACATGAGGAGATAACCTTGGAGACTTGGCCAGAATTTATTTTATTACTTCTTGTAATGGCTCCGACTCATTGCAGAGGGTTTCTTACTTCTGCAGGGCTATTTTGTGCAAGGGACCCCCTGCAGCTGAGGTGTTCCTGCTCATTTAGGAGTAACCAATGTCTCTTGCACATAAACAAGGAAGAAATGTAATAACTTCAAATTATTTTAAAGATAATTTTATTTGTATATAATATTTTTATTTATGACTTAAGGCAAGGATAGTTTATCTTGCTGTATCTTGCATTGCTGAGCAGTTGGCTGCGTGTTGATGGCAACATGGTGTGGGTCAGACACCCCTGTGGACCCGGGGGGCAGCTCGGGGTGCTCGTGCTGGGCCACGTTACTGCTGGAAATCCAGCCCCAAGGCAGCGTCCCCAAACCCTGCCCCAATCAAACCTGCTTGTCTGTCACCAGAACACTAACACTCCATCAATCTTGATTCCTAACTGCAGGATAATAGAGTGGAGGATCTAGTATTGACCCTTTTTAATTCTGCTGGGAGCTTGCTGTGTGTGTCAGCAACAAGACAGGGTTCTTCAGATGGCTTTCACAGCGCATGGTAATGAGGAAAAGACTAATAATCATCAGATAACCCCCCATTAGAGCCGTAGTGAGAAGCATCAACTTCAGCTGGCCTCGGTGCGAGGGCCTGCCCGATTTGATGCGGCTCGTAGCAAAATGGTTTATAAGGATCTGAGCAGTGGGTAGTGCCCACAGCTGGCCCGTGGTGCTTCGTTAGGAGGAGGTATCATGGGGCTGAGTAATGCCCTGGACTAACCCTGGGGGGGCCTGGTGGCCTCCAACGGGCACAACCAGCCCCGTTCTCTGGGTACAAAAGTGCCCGTGTTGCTACGGCTGTTTTTGTGAGTCTCGTGTTCAGGCTTTGTTTAGCCCTACTGGTAGAGAACTTGCAGCATAAGTGGTTTTCCACACACAAAGATGCAGTTTCCTTCCTGAAACTTAAGTATAATATAAACACATCTCTGTGAGGAGGCTCCGTGTGCCCCGGAAGGGATCCTTCCCCACCCAGAGCCTGCCTTGTGCTCTCCTGGCTGGGTGTGAGCAGCCCCTTCATCCCTCACATCTGTCACTGTTGCAGATGCAAATACTGGATTCATGAAATGGAATTGAAAGAGGAAAAAGACTAGATCAATCAGGAGAAGTTTCAGTAGTTTGGCTTCCGGGTCTGTCTGGGATACTCTTTCCGAAATAGCAGATTTCTGGAGGAGAGGATGTTTGTTTTGAGGTGAAGTACATTGCTCACAACAGGATTCTTCATATTCTAGGTAGCCAAATGTCCCAAAATAATCAATTTATTCCTTGTAGCAGACTATTAAAAATTTCCTAGTCGCAGAGAGCAAATGAACTGCTTGTTCTGAAAATGATGGTAACAGGAAGGTTGAAACCACGACATTATCAAAGACAGAAAAGCTGCTACTGTTTAAAGAGATGATCACATTTATGAGGGTCTTTCATAGTCATCTTCAAGCCAGTTGGTTTCTAACGGATTGCCCAGCAGCCTCAGCATCCTTTGTCTTGGTTTTGGAAAACAGGTACTTTCTGTGTACCTGTAGCATTGCCTGTGTGCACCCCGTGCCCACCCCTGAGCTTTTGGGCAGGAGGAATTGCAGCGATGGGGGAACGTAGGGACTTTGCTGGGCTCAGGGTTGCCCAGGGGGGGATGTGGTGGGCACAGGGGGGTGCAGTGGGCAGGGAGGGGGCAGGACGGGGTCTGTCTCTGCTGAGGACACGACGGGCTCTGCTGCGGCTTCACTGGGAGCAGGGCACTGAGTGGTACTGGGGGGTCAGGTCCTTTACATTTCTGAACTGGTTTCTGTTTTTTTCTCTGCAGATGGCAGCTCTTCAGAGCCCTTTCTATGGAGATAAAATGAACCTGTTTTCTCTCTGCCAAAAAATAGAGCAATGTGACTACCCACCTCTTCCAGCTGAACATTATTCTGAAAAGGTAAATGGGGAGTGTTTTGGCAGGGGGTGCTGGGGGGGTGCCGTGACGTTCCTTCCCCAAGTGGGGAGAGGGAGCCCAGGAGAAGTGCCCCAAGGGCAAAGCAGAACAGGAGATGGCCAGAGGGTGTGAGTACCTGGCTGAGGGCACTGCCTGAGGAAGCTCTCCTGATGTCTGAAAACGGCCAAGCTGAATTAAGACAGAAAAGAAGATTTCTTAATGTGGGGAATATTTTGAAACTGAAAGTCTCTGATGCTGGCAAATCCCAACAACGAACCATTTAATGCAATAGCATCTGTACAGCAGCGTACGGGGGCTCTCTAAAGCCTGGATTTGGTGCAGATGAAGGTGGGGGGGGAGAGCAGTAGCTGAACTGGAGTATGTAAAAAAAAATTATCAGTGCATGCTTGCTCGGTGATGTTTCACTTCAGCTGCAGACATGAGTGTTGGGTTTGTTCATGGCCTTTTGAGCTTTTTTTTTTTGCCTTTTGAGCTTTTTTTTTAAATTCTTTTTTTCCTTACCTAGACAAACCAGCTGGTTTTCCTTCCCTCCTTATGCAGTTACAGTTGCTTTCTATTTGCAAGGAAATGGCTAATGTAATTTTAAATGTTCACCGTATCCTTTGGGGTTTTTCTTTTGTTCTCCCTCAGAGTTCTGAGGAGCAGGAGGTGGGATGCAGGGGAAATACCACACGTGGCTGCAGCAGACGGTCTGGTCTCCACCCTGAGGGGGACCCTGCACCACACATTTTTACATTCTACTTAGTTTTTTTTTACTTACTGAGTAACTCATGCAAAAGGTTATTTGAGAACTGTTCTGGAAAAATGGATTTTTTCCAATTTTTTTTTTTTTCCCCGAGCTGCCGTAGCAGCGCGTCCCTGCTCTGTGCATTCCCGTTTCCGTGCTGTTGTAGCATCTCAGGATATGCCTGCTGGCAGCAGGAATTAGTGTAAGTTGACAGATGTGTTTCCTGTCTTTACAATTACTGTCTGTTTGCTTCCCTCTGGCAGTGCTAAAGAGTGTGTGTAGTGTGGTGATACGGGCTGGGGTGAGAAGGATGGTTTAAAGCTCAAAGGCGCCGGGTCCCAGAGAAGTGGGTTCCAGATGGTGTTCATGCACTATTAACGGGACGCGGGACGCGGCTCGGGCTGTGCCCTCGGCTGCAGCTCATCCCGCGGCACCGGCTGCTGTGACTGACACCCCAAAGAGCTTCGGCTTTGTGAATATTAGAATGAGTCCACCACAAACAGTATTTGTTTTAGGATGGAGCTGTAAAGGTTGGGGTTTCAGGTGCTTTAGGAGTGGGCAGGTGATGGGGAAGGTGTCCTGGTGCCTCCCAGCAGGATCGGCCCCGGGGGCAGCTGCTGCAGCGGCGTCGCACCAGAAGGGGTTTGTTCCTCCAGCTGGGGGGGGGGTGGCTGTCTCCGGCCGGACAAATGCGTTTTTCTCATTTTTAGATGGAAAGGGCAGAGTCTCTACAGCCACTGTAACACCGTCGCTGCCACGGGGTGAAGCCTTTACGCCCCCAGGCTGAGGGCAGGGGTGAGGCCCGGGCCCTGCCACGCTGCCGGAGCCTTTGGTGATGCTCCAGAGCCATTGGCATGTCCTTCCTTCACCTCAGTAACCCGGTCTCAGAGCAAACACCTGCTGCAGGCTGACTGCTGACCCCAGGAGTGATGTAGTTGCAGCATTTTAGATGAACAAGGCAGAGAGTATATTGAAGAATGGCTGCTTTGATGGTATTTCCCTTCAGTGATGTTCCTTTTTGTAGCTGTTTGTGGCCAACCAGTCCAAATCCTCCCGTGATGGACTGGTGTGCTGCTTGTAGCAGGAGGAGGAGCCGGGACTCCAGCCGGGATTAGTTTTCTATATTGGGAACAAATTTGCTACTAATTGGAGAGGGTGGTTGTTGGTGCTCGTCAAGGCCTGGTCACCAGTTCTGAGGAGATGGTGGGGAAAAGCCCTGGTCCTTCCCAGAGGGCAGGACTCCCCGGGCTGTGTTTGGGCGCTGTGTTTGTGGGGGCACAGCTACTGGTCACACAAATTGTACTGATGGTGCAGGCGCCGTTTGGAGCTTTAGAAGCATTTTCATTTGTTTGTGGGCATTTTGTGGTGATTTTTGTCTGGTCAGGGTTCCATTCCCACATCAGGCCCTCGCTCCATCCTGAGCTGAAACCTCACTGGGTGCCCTCGGTAAAGCAGCTGCAGCCGTGTGCTCGATAGCTCTATGGTCATGCTTTTAATTACCATTAAAATAATTGGCACTGTGGCTACTGGGAGGATGTGAGAAGATCAGAGGCTCAAGGCTGTTTCTCCCGGTGCCTCGGGGGTACCAGCAGCTTTCAGTGTCTGTATAATTAAAAGCTACAATCTTTCATGTGCACAATAAAGAGGGTTGGGAGGTGGGGAGACTTCAGCCTTTCTGCATTTTATTTATTAAACATAATCAATGACCAGTCTCTCTTTTCCACAAAGGTTTTTAGGAAGCGGTGGTGTCTGACAGCCCTGTCCCAGTATCTTTAAGATACACAAGTGTGGGTCTTTCTTACATTAAATACCTTAAACTGGCTTCTTACCAGGGCCTGGTGTGGGGAGGGAGGTGCACTCGTACAGGAGAGCAGAGAGGTTTTAAACCCTTCCCTCTACTTGCCCCTTTCCTCAGTGTCCATTTTTACTGGCAAATCCATCCCAGTCCATCCCAGTCCGTCAGCTCTCTCAGATCACTGGGGGAGATCTCCTTTTTCCTTCCTTCATCTCCATCCTGCTCATGACCTGACGGTACTGGTCATCTGTGCTCTGGTTCTCTGAAGTGAATCAAAAATCCCCCAGGAAAAAGGATAATTTTTTTTTAATTAAAAAAAAAAAAAAGCTTTGAAACTCCTGGAGCAGAGGTGGTGGCTTCATTCTCTGTCGAGAGCAGGGAGTCCTGAGGTCGGTTTGTGCAACCGGCGTGTTGTAAGTGGCGACGTAAAATCCACTGGGGTTTGTGGAAGATGATTCAAATCTCCAGTGCTGGAGTTTTGGTGGAAAAGGTTCTCCCTGGCCCTTTGGGAGGGTGGGGGGGGACGCAGGCGGG
>NW_015090846.1:5778269-5804607 GCF_001431845.1 Calidris pugnax
GGGGGGACGCAGGCGGGTGGGAGGGAGGTGTGCCTGCCCTCTGCCAGGAGCAGCCACCTACAAGGGCTTCCCAGCTCCTGTCGGGGGCTCCAGGGGTGGGACAAACATTCCCGTAGCCTTTCCCAGTAAGAACTCAGCGCTTTGGTTGACGTTTTGGTGCCTGTTTTCCTCTCTTTCAGCTGCGGGAGCTGGTCAGCATGTGCATATACCCTGACCCCGATCAAAGGCCCGACATCGGTTACGTGCACCAAATAGCCAAACAGATGCATGTCTGGACCTCCAGCACATGAGCGGCCGCGGAGCCAGCACAGCCCAGTCTTACTTGAATCTGATTTCTCAGCTGAAACCGCCTGGTGCCCAGTCTCACCAGGGAGAGGGTTGAGCACTCAATGGATGCTCCATTATTTCTGCAGGTTATTTGACAAGGACTCTTACAAGGTGGTCGTGCTTTAACGTGAGGATTCTGTGAGGTATTTGCAAGTGATTTTTTTTTTTTTTTTTTTTTTTTAAGGCCAATAACATGTTACAGATGTAGATCATTTAAGGGTCTTTTCTTAAAACTGTCGTGTGTAATCTAGGCTAGATGATAGCAGCGGGGGGGGCGGAGCGTTTGACACACCCCTTCCCTCTTAACTGTAATGTGAAATATTGAAATAATTCCTTCAGTGAAATCACTTTATACTAATGTAAGAATTACAGTAGATTTTGTGTAATTTGTATAACTGCTACTTTGCCTCTTCTGCAAATGGTTAATAGCAAATTCAGTTTTTACTTCGTATATTTTAAAGCAGCCATTTATGTGTTTTTATTAATTCCCTCCTCTTCAGCCTTAGGAACCGGGAAGGGGTGGGGGGGTGTGGGGTGGGAAACACATTTCTTTCAAGATATCTTTTTCTTTTTTTTTTTTTTTTTTTAATTGAAAATTTAGATTGATTATTTTGCTGATGCATTTCTCTGTTAACTCGGCTACGGCCGGTGAGCTGAGGTGAGCGTGTGCCTGGGGAAAACCACCCCCAAACCAAGCCCTGCTTCTGCAAATCGTTTCTCTTTAAATGTATTTTCCCACCTGGCAGGAGTCTTTTTAGCCGACAGGGTCTTGTTACAGACCGTGTCTGTCGAAGCCAACGAGAGGTTGGTGAAGATGCTCTTACACGTTCAGTGGTACATCAGGTACTACAGGTAACACTCCAGAAAAGCAGTGTTTTAAAACACTTTGAAAATTTTTTTAAAAAGAAGTAAAATGCTTTGTGTATCTTGTTCTACATGAGGATCAGCCCCATCTGTCGAACTGTGAAAGCTCATTTACAGAATGTGAATTTTTATAAAATCTCAACCTGATCTGAAGGAGTCATCGTCTTTAACTGCATGGAAATTTTCAACCAACTAAATTCATTCATTGAATCAATGATTTGTTTCTTTACTGGCGATGGAAAATCTTCACTGCTTTAGGAACAAACGTGGATTCACGTTCAAGTGTTTCCATTTCCGGGGGCTCGGCCCAAACTGTAGAGTTGTGTGTGACAGTTCAAATGCAGCCTGTGCCTGGGTTTTTTGTTTTAGTTTTTTTTTCTTAAGAAGAACATACAATTCTTAATTTTTTGGAAATAAGATTAGGGTTAGAGGGTTACATACATATATATGCTTTTAGTGGATTTTTTTTTTTAACCTAATTTGCTCTACTTAAAGGAAAACTGCAGTGCCTTCTTCAATGACTTCCCGTCAAATTTCAAAGTATTTATATAGTTTAGCAAAGAAAAGCTATTAATTGCTGTGACTGATGTTGGTACCATTAACACAAGGTGCCATTTCACTGAGAGTTTTCTCCACAGAAGGTTGAGCTGCTGCTCTCGGGAGATTGGGGGAAATTCCAATCAGGAGAAGGTCGCAGAGGCACCAAATGCCTTCCCTGCTCCCACGTGAAGGTGTGTAATTTATACCCAGCTCCTTCAGCGACCACTGGGTGTAAGACCAAGGACTGTCACCTTCTCACTGCAGCTTTCCTTTAAGCCGTGGTGGCAGCTACACCTCGGGGGGGGGGGACAGGTTGTGCTTTGCCTCCCGCTGGGACAAGGAACAGGAGCTGCCAGGGGGGCTCAGCCCAACCTCCAGTGGCTCCAGACGTCTGGTCACTTTCTTGCTACATGAAATTTATTAGTGCTTATGAGTAAATGTATTTCAAAAAGGTAATTTTTTTTGCAATTGTGCATTTTTAGATAAATAAAAAAATGATTTACAAAATGAACACCTTTGTTTAAAAAAAACAAAAAAAAAGAAAAAAGGCCAGTATAAAGGAAAAAGTTAAAAAAAAAAATAATAATGAAAGCACTGAAAACAGGCCTAAAACGTGTGTGAACTGGTTCCTTACAGCTGTCAGAAAATGGACACACAGACATGAGCTCAAGTGTCTTCACCCTTGGCCTTGGGGCAGCTCCACAGCTGGTTTGTGGGTGCTGCTGCAGATGCCAGGGCTGGGGCCTGGGGCCAGTGAATTGACCTCTTGCAGCTGAGGGGAGGTGACGTCACACACCTCACCTTTTGCCTCAATGAGAAGATAATTCTGCAGGTGGAGTCCCACCTGGCTTTCCTGAGGGTTTTTGGTGTGGTTTTATTGAGGTTGTTGTTTACTACTCATTATGTGGTTTGAAACAGTTTGACATGAGTTTATGTCAAATAGTACAAGCTGAGGATTTTAGGGCAAAAAAGGTTCAAGTGGAAGCTTGTAGAAAAAGCCAAGCAAGTAATGAGACTTTGAATTCTGCTGCCTTCAGTGATGTAACTGAGAAATGGAAACGTGTGTATCAGTGGTGGGAGGGTGGATCTACTCCCCAGCCTGGCTCTAGCTACAGAAACCAGGGAAGAAAACTCTTCCCTGTCACGCTAACAGTATTATTTCCCTGCGCTAACAGCAGTAGGAGTCTGCTGCAGGACCTGGCCAGCAGTTGGGAACAACCCCTGCTCACTGTTTGGTAGGTTTCCATAAAGAAAAGAACATGATGTCAAATCACACCCTGTCCCGTGGGGCTTACACAGGACAGGTTTTCCCTCATGGTTTTGTTCTGGAGTGAGGTAACAGCCGGACTGTTGGAGGTGGTGTCTGTGCCCTGCCAGCTCCTTCCTGTGGTCGACAGGGCTGGGGGGGTAAAGAGCCCCCAACACCGACGGGGGAAGAGGCCAGGTTCTGTTCTACATGAGCCTCAGGATTTCAACAGTGTGAGAAAGGAAAAGCAGCAGCAGAAACCAGCACCAGGTAAAACACCAATTAAGAGAATGGTCAGAACCCTCTTTATTCTGGATCGGCCGCGTGTGTCTCCCGACGCTGGAGGCTCCAGCGCCACAGAAGGGCAGCAGCCTTCAGGAGGTGTCCATGGTCTGTACGGTCTCATCCACCACCTCGATGTCCAGCAGAGCTACGTGCTCTGTGAGAACAGCTGTGGTTCCTTTTTCGCACTTGTACCTCCCAAACCTGTTGAAGAAACAGTTGACCATTAAGCTGGACAGCAGCACTGGGTGGGAAAGCTCTCCTTTAAGATGTCAGAATGAACCAGCTTTCGCTGGAAGCTTCCAAAACTAAGTTTCTAAAAGGCAAAAGTAAAGGCACTGTGCTAACTGCAGACTCTGAACTGATTGCAGTAACTGATACAGCTTCACATCAACGACCATTTTTAGGAAACACATCCTTAAAAAAAATAAATTACCACGTAACTGTAAGGCCACCTTAGAGCAATGAATGGGATCTCATTAGTGCGTTGGACATTCCTGCTGTGTGCCCTCACTCAAACAACAAGCAGTTTATTTATTTTTTGCAACTCTAGAATAATTTTACCAGTGTATTAGCTCTGGGTTTCTGTGCTAAGATTAGCTAACATTTAACACACAGCCTGCCTCTAATGAAGCCACGTTTCTGAAATCTTGACTGCATCTGATCAAAGGCGTTGTCACCCTTTTCTTCCATTTATGCAGCAGAATCCAAAATCTCACGTAAAGCGAGTAAGAACAGCTCTGCTCCAGCCCCCGAGGGGTCTGTGCAGGGGGAGGGTGGTGCTTATGGAGCTGCACAGTGAGAAAGCCAAAAGCCCTTTAACTGGAGCAGGGCAATTCTTTGTGGCTTTGGCCATAGTGGCTGCCTTTGAAAGAAGGAAAAAAGCAATTTCTTTAAGCTCTACTATTTTGGCAGCAGATGGAGAAGTTGTACAACTTGTTATATGTAACACAAAAGTACATATTGTGAAATCCTTGAGCTGCCCCGGGCTGTAATTTCCCAGATTAGGCAACGTACTTCACTGAGCAACACACCTGAGTGTGCAGAAGATCTTCCAGTTCCTCTAACACAGATTTTGTGCACTTGATTTCATCCCCTCTGTGTCCTGACCAGTGTCAGTGTGATGAGACCACACAACACATACTTACATGTAACCCTTTCCAAAGAGTTCCACCCTTGCATTGTGATAGAAAATTTCAGAATTACAAGTGACAAAATAACTTCCCCTCTGTGAAGGATTTAGTGTCACCCCCTGTGCAACCCTCCCAGGTGCTTTACGGAAATGTACTCAGAGCAGTAAAATGAACTGAAACCTGCCTCTGCTCAATCACAAACACAAAACTTCATAACTTCCTCAAACTGCCTGAAATTCAGGAACAGTCTCCTGCCGTGGAAAAGGGGTGGCAGGCAAGAAAGTAATCTGTTTCCATCACACAGCTGTAGGTGCCTCTGGCAGCCTCTGTTCAACTGCAGGTACAGTCACTAACTTTTTCTTGTTTAGTTGCAATTCAATACACAGATCTAGACGTTACTGTGGCAAAACTTAGCATTACAGAAAACAAGACTTGCTGGAAGAGCACAGACAGCACACAGCCTCAGGAATACTAACCTCTCCCCCTTTCTGTTGGCCACATCGTACGGACGGATGAAATCCAGCTTGTTCTTGCTGATGACACAGATATCGATGTTGCTGCCGGAGCCCAGGTCATTGTATATGCCGGCTGCGATGGCATCCCTCACAAGCTGTTTGGCTTCCTCTTCCTGGAAAAGTTAAAAAAAGCTGTCACTGCACAGTGTTGGCATTTCACAGAAATGTTTGTCCACGTGAGAGTGGAAGCTGTGAGCTCTCAGAACAATAAATGAGATCCCAGCGCCTCTTTAATCACCACGGAGCATTAACGAGAGTCGGTTCAACAGCGGGACCAGGGGCAGGGACAGGCTTTTGTCCTGGGCACGAGCCACCCCCCTCAGGACAGATCAGCCTCAGTGATGACAGTCAGAGAAATTATTAAGATTTCTCTCTTAATGAATGGAGAAAACAAATTTTACAGTTTTTATCTTCCAGGCTTTTGTGCATTACACGGTCCCTGCGGTGCCCTCTGTGCACCCGTTGCATACCAATGAGAGAGTCACTCCAGTTCAGCGACACCACCTCCCTGGGCAGGGACTATTTAATCAGCCTCTGTAGAACCAAAATGATTTCTGTAATTTTGTAACAGAGCTGGGTTTGCAAAAATTATTCACCTCATTGTAACAGCAACTGTGTCACAAAGCAGCTTTGCTCTGTGCTGAAGGGGAGCGGGCTACAGCTCTAACTCCAGCCCTGAACACAAGTGCAGGATATTGACAGAAACCTGAAAGCGCTGCTCAAACAAGGTAATTCCAAATGGCAGTGGTCGGACAGAGGTAAGTTCTTACTATTTAAATGGAAAAAAAAAAGGAAAAGTAACTACAGTTTCTTTTCTGCTGTACACTGCAGAAATTCCATAGGTAGCTAAATATGTATTTAATATAGTAAATTTACTGTATTTATATATTTCAAAACCATGTATATTTCTAAATTCCTTAGGACAACTAATACAATCATCTTTGCAGCAAAACTAGAACAGAAAACTAGAACAGGAAATAAAGCTGGCTATTCTTTATGGCTTCTGAAACCGTGCATTGTCCTACAGAAGCTCCCCTGTTTGCTTTCGTACGGGTTCTGTAGAGCTACTTGCTGTTAAAAGGGCCCGTACGGAGCTGCTGCTGCTGCTGCAACAGGCACGGGGCCTGAACTGAGAAATGTCCTGGGCAGAAGCTGCCTGAAACTACGGCTCAAAGACAAATAACATGCAGATGAGTCTTTCACAAGGAAACATTTCTAATTCATCAAACTCTCCATTAAAACACCACAACAGATCTAATCATCTTCACTGCCCCAACAAAATCTGTGAAGGGTGTTGATGTGGAGGCACCAGAGGTGCCAGTTCTGGACCCCGATACCCTCCTCCCCGGCACATGCGGCTGGAGCTGCGCTGGCTCCCTCTGCAGCTCCCGGGGAGGCTTCATTCCCAGGGCAGCTCCTGGAGAAACCCCTCAGACTCTGCTGTTAGAAACCACCTGCCCCGGCCAGGAAAGCCCTGAAGATGCTGAGTGTGACAAAGTGTGGCAAAAAAGCCTTTCTTGCCCCGTGGAAATAAGGACGCCAAGAGCCCCAGCAGCTCCCAGAAGGTCTGACTGGGAGCAGCTGCACAAGCCCCAGTGTCCAAGTGCCCCTGAAGAGGAGCCCAAAATTAGCTCAGCTCCAACCCCGTCTGCTCCCGGCACATACTCCACATTCTGCCCTGGCCTCCCAAAAAGAACTTGTAATAACAGTGTTCCTGCTCTAACAGCTTCATCAAGGTATTGACCAGGAGGGGGGCACTTTTTCAGTAAACTGTAAGAATTTAAGCAATTTCTATTTCCCTGCCAATTTTATTAGCATTACTCTTTTTTAAAAAGAAACAAGAAGCAAAACATTGACTGACACTGTCTGCCAAGGTGAGTGGAACAAAACAGCCACGGTCCTTCAGTGCGTTCGGCACAAAACCCCAATGAGCAAGAATGTCCTCAGTCAGCTGATAGAAACCAACTTCACTGATTTGGTGCACACAGATTTTAGCACTATTGCACATACTAAAAGACAAAATCACGTGTAGATATATTTTAAAAATTAAACAGTAGTAACACCAGAGTAACTCTAAGCTATTATGTGAGCTGTTAGTGTAAGAAAAACACCACAGCTTCCAAAAACTAAAGGAAATTGTTGGGGCTTTGTTCCCTTCCCCTTTTAAATTTAATATTTTTTAGACAACAATGCAAAGCTTGCAGAGTCACGCTACACCTTTAATCAAAAGGCTTTTTTCACTTTTTAATGAGCACTCTATTGACCTACTGTTATCAAAATAGTTCTAAAAATATCCAGAGGAGCTCAGCTGTAACTGCACCGAGGCACCCGCAGCACTGAGCAAGTCTAAAGCTGGGCTCATTCCCCTGGTACAGTGCAGCCCGGTTCATGAACCTGGAATCATTTTAATTTTAGAAAACCCTGCTTCAGTCCTGCGTTTATTGCTCCTCCCCTTTTCATCATTTAGAAAGATAACCAGAATAGCCACAAGAAGAAACCCCACACCATTCCTTGTCAGACCCTGCACACCGAGTTGCAGCAAGCACCACTATTTTACACCCAGAAATAGGGGGCTGGCAGGGAAAGTGCTGACACAGTTTTAAGTGCAGGGGCACAAATGAGTCACTGTAATAATTAATCTTAAAAAACCCTAAAAGTTCAGAGTATATAAGAGGAGCACTTCCTGCTTTATGGTTGCAAAGACCGAACTAACTGGGAATATCATCCTCTGGGGTCCACGCTGCTCCTTAAATGAGATTAGGGCCGGGGTGATGTAGTGCAGCGCGGGGCGCGGTGACAGGCAGCGCTTTATGGCACTATCTGTCTGTCTCCGTCACGGCAGCACACAATGTGTCCCACGACTCCAATGTGCAACTCCATTTACCGCTGCATGACAAATGGGCAGCACTTGTACAAGGCGCAGAGAGGTCCAGCTCAGCCCTGTAATGGTCACCCCAGCTGTACCGCGGGGCGGGGGGACAGACCCCCACCTTCATTAAAGTGACCAGTAATGGGTCTCTCAAAACGCGTCTTAGGAATAGTACAGTAAAGGCTAAAATAAATAACTCAGCATGGAAGGCTAATCTGAAACGGTGTTTGATAAATTATTTATAACACAGACAATTGTCTGCATTTAATATCGGCGCTACTGGTAGCATCTTTAAAAGATGATTTATGTGCTGTAATGCCATTAAGCTTTATATGGGCCCACTGTTAGCTATAAAGTCTGCTGAGATTTAGAGAATGAGTTTTAAACTGTCACTGCAACATCAGAGTAGATAGAGCCTGTATTAAATCTTTACTTTAAACCTGTTATCTGGAGAGTTGCATTTTGTAGACCCTCAAGAACTGATAGATTACCTCTCCGCGGCCGCCTCGGCGCCAGTCCCAAACAGCACCAATGAGGAACTTTTACACATCACTCTTGTATATGACTTGAATCAAGTTCCTCTTCTCACTTAAGCGATTCCCAGATTTCAAATGCTACTGAAGGAAAAGAGAGACTTCCCTACAGAAGATGTGGATGTTTCTACATCATATTAATACCACCTTTACTAATAGCTTTTAAACAAGTTTATCATTATGCCTCTGGCAGTAAAGGCAGCAGCTGGAATGGCTTTGCAAATATTATTTCCTCAACATTTTGTAACTTTGCAAGGAAGTTAAACAGGAGATGCCTTTTCCAGATTTAAAACCTGTAGACAGAATTTACTTTTTTAAAATTTCTTACAGAAGTGAAAGGAATCCCTTTGCAGGCCAGCAGCGTGCTGCCAGCGCTGGGACACACGGTGCAGCACCCGACAGGACGCATCAGCAAGAATGAATCACAGAGACGGGTCCGGGGAACAACCACCCCTTTGTGCCTAAGGAAGAATGGGCACAACTTACCACAATATTCTCAGCATGTGATGGAAAAATGAAGGTATCTAAAGGTATCTAGGACTAAACCTGTGCCCTGTCTGGCTACAGGGACAGCATCGCCTCCGTTCTGCTAAATTTCAACCATACTCTATTTTGGAACCATGTATGGTCTAGAGCAAAATCTAAAATCTAGAGGAAAATATGTCTCCAAATATTACATGCAAGTTTACTTAATTTTATTGAACAGCTGTTAAAGACTAAGATAAACAGAAACTTAGTAGTTTCTAAAGCAAAAGCGAGGAGGGAGAAGTGAAATAACAACTCTATTACCCTGTGTGTTAAACAGCTAAGTTATTTTAAATCAAGGTAACGTGCATCGTGTTATTTTCCAGTTCAGTTTCCACAGCCACCTTGAACAAGAAACTGAAATGCTCCAAGTTCTGAAACATTACTTTCATTCACTTGCAGGGAGGCGAGTGAGTGACTCAATATTTGCACAACAAACAGCATCGGAGGACTCAAAGACTATTAAATATGATCAGAATTTTCTCTCCAGAATACATCCTGCCCAAACACTGTGGAACATGCCTTCTGTTTGGAATGGTAACTTGAAATACGTTGGTCTAAATTCTAACTTTCCTGCAAGCTTTCAAAGCTGGACTTCTATGGGAAAGGAAGGAAAAAGGAGCCCAGGGCAGTTTCCATCGGGCACATCCCCGTTGTGCCCCTGCCCCCTCCCTCACCCCCCCCCGGGCACAGAGCCCGGCTCTGCCACCACCACCCACACAGGGCAGGGAAAGAGAAACCCCAACTTCCTTAAATCCCTGGATTATGAGCACATGGGGGTTAATGTGCTGCTGACTTCACACAAAAGAAAACCCAGAGAAAATGGGTTTTGTTGGGAGTAGCGAGCTGAGCTTCAGCACAAATATGGCACGGGCAGGAAATTATGCAAAATGAAGTGAGAGCAGAGCACTGACCTGGCAGGTCTTGTTAAAGCTCAGCAATTTGAGTTTTTACACACATGTACCCACATTCGTTGATTAATAGATCATAGAAGCATAGATCAGGTAATTATTTACTGCATTTGATGTCAGTTTTGTTGTGAATAAATGTGTTTATTTTTCTAACTGTTTTCTACTAAGAACTTTCCAAATAAAATGCACCTTAGTCCCTAATTATTATTCTCAGTGATTACAGTTTTTTCCTGTTGGGCTGGTCGATGCCTGCAAGCCCAGACTCATCCCCACCTCCCCCTCTCTGATATTGTACACCACACAAGTATAATAAACCATGTTAATATTTCATACCAGTGTGAAATATGCTGGAGTATCAATTCAACATCTGCTGTCTTTAGGGTACTGGCGTCCCGCAGAGACACTTTCAATTTGTAATTGAGTTCTATACTGAATTAATCAGCAGTTTATCTTTTTTAGTAAAATAACGTCTTCCCCACTAACCTGGATTTACATTAACAATTTATGCCAAATTACCTGCCAAGGAAAGAAACTTATATGATCCAGAACTGCTATTCAATAACATTAGTTCCTATATGTCATTCCTTACATGAAGATTAGTACAACACATATTTCCAATGGTACAGAATTAAATTACAAGCTCCTCTCACAACTATGGGATTTCTTTTAACACTACTCCCATACTCTGAACTAGGAATGAATACGAAAATTCATTTAATCCATCTATTATTATATCTGGGTGAAGTTCACATTTTATTAGGGAACTGATTCTCAAAATAAAAAGAACTTGGTGAACAGTAGCAGAGCTGTAAATCCTGCCCGGCTGCATGTTCTACCAACAGTGTGATACCCTGGATTCTCTGTACAGCTGCATTGCTGAACAGGAACAACTGAACCAGCAAGTACCCAGATATGGAAACCACGCAGAAGATGACAATTAAAGTTGCTGTACATTATTACTGCATATCAAAAAAATAATATCCAGCACTAACACGTCTGGCTTCATATAAAGCAAATTGCTGTTCATATGTTACTTCACCTCTGAAAAAAGGATGGGAAGGAATGATGGTCAACATTTTACTTGGAAAAAGAAGTCCTGGAGCCTCTGGTAATTCTTCCTTCCTAATACACCAAAAGGCTCCATAACACTTACTGGCTGGAGGGAGCCCGCCCAGCTCCCACCCTCTGCTCCTTCCATTCCCTGCTCCGGCAGGAATTGCCCTCTGCCTCCACAGCCCCTGGGGCTTTGGGCCATGTGAAATATTTCCCAGTGTGTTTTGCCTGTGTTCTGCAGTTACGGGAGATATACAAACCGAAACAATTTAAACTGCAACACCTGCTCCTGAGAAATGCATCAAAAATAATGACCTGTCCTACATCCACCCTGTGCAGGGAAATGATCTCTTAACACCGAGCCCTGCTTCCGACCAACTCCTCTACATTATTACGCACAAAGTTTAAGTGTTACTTTCATAAAGGTGAAGAAATTGTTGCTCTTTGTCATGCAGAAAGGCCCAATTTAAATGAAAGTAAAATTTATTTCCCTCAATACAGTCCATAAACAGAAAACTAGAAGAAGGTGCTACTGGTTATCGTGGGCAACTCAGACCGATATTGTCAGCAGATTCCCACGTGATCTCCGCACAGAAATTGGGCTTTGATATATCCAGAGAGCACTCCTCAAAACATGTCTCGGGCAGTCCTAGCCCTTCCAGAGCACATCTACCCAGCACATTTTAAATCAGCCTCATATTTCCTGTTTAACACTAGTTCCGCAAAGGAAACCAATCCAAGGCACAATTCCGAGAGATGAGAACAGTGCTCCCTGTCCAACGTGTCAAACAGGAACCAGGCTGCCATCGAATAATTTTAATCTCATCTAAAAATAAGAAACAGCATGATAAGCCTTTATTTTCTGGATGACTGTCTGCGCTAAAACCCTGATATCTACCCACGGAAATTCACATCTCTGAAGGAGACAACAACACAGGTCTGTAAGGAAGGCAGGAAACCTGCATCGCCATGAGCTCTGTCAGAAAAGGCAGCGAAGAAATGCCACTGTCTCAGTTATTGTCACCGGGTAATGAAATAAACAGATACACAGAGCACCAAGTACTTATTTTTGTTCCTGGAGTCAGGTTCTCCCCCCTCCCCAATTTACTTAATCTCCGTGTTTGACACCAATGGGGGTTCAAGTACCTCGGGCGGGCTCTCCAGCCTAACTCCCATAGCCCGGTGATCCCCATTGTCTGCCCCCCCCGCGCCGCCCCCACCCCTCCCAGTGAGTGGGCACCTTCCCACCGCGTCGTTAACGCCGCCGGTGTCAGCTGGTGGGATCAGGCAGGGCCTCCCGCACCTGCGCCCCGCGGCGCGGACACGGGCAGTTTGATCACCATCACTAATGAATACAGAATTCATATGCAGCTTGTCAGCGCTCTCGAGCCTCGAATCACACAGATGCAGGCTAAATAAGACTGATGAGACAACTATTGTTGAAGATTAGAGAGTTTTGACAGTTGCTGAAAATAGCGTGGTATTATTGTCAGTAGTTAATAAACAAAAATAATACCACCATATTGGGGGACAGTAGGAAATACGAGCACAGGAACATTTGAGTGATCCCTATCTCAGCTGTTTAAGAATGGGAGAAAGTGACATGTTTTTGTAATATTTTTCTACTGCGTCTGATGCATTCTTTAGTGCTAGAAGAGTTACACACCAACAACTGCATTTAGACCACTCTGACACAGCACAGACCTGGAGGAAACCATCCTTTGTGCCACGGTTTCTTTGCTCCGGGGATACGGGGCTGCTCAAAAATCAGTGGCAAAGCCAGAAACAGAACTGGGGACCAGAAGAGCCCGAGTCTGCACATTTTGCAACTTACAGTCCTCTGCTTTCCTATAATTTCTTTGTGAACACATCTTCTCTGGCAGCTGGAACTATTCCCTGGAAAAGGTACCCCCAACTCGGAATGCCCATCCGCCCGACACTCCTCCTTTTATACAGAGATCGCTCCCCTTTGTCAAAACCAAACAAGTTGGCCAAAGTGATCACTGCAGAATGATGACCAAAGCAAACCTGGCCACAGGGGAAGGAGGGCAAGTCTCTGGCAGGAGCCAGAGGCAGTTCCTGGATGGCACAGCGGCTGCGCAGGGTCGGTGCCTGCGCTCCGAGGGGAGCACGGTTACAACAGCCCCCCTTCTCTTTTTAATCTGCTCCTACCCCTCCAGTCTTTCTGTTTTCATTCAGTACCACTTCATTTCCTACCACACTTTAAAAAAAATGGCAGAATAAATGACTGTAACTATAATCTCACATTTTTGGGGTGATCTATTTTAACAATAATTATTAAATATCTGCCAGACTACCTCCTTCCATTTTTTCCACCTATTCTGTGCCCCTGAACTCATTACACAAAGATTTACTTCCCTTTCCCTGCAATAGCTCTGCTTTCTGTGGCTTCTACCGATTCCCTTTCTTCTGGATCCTCTTTCTATTAAACCTGGCTGTTTTGATGAAATACAGAAAAGATATGAAGTTACAAGCAGCCCATTCCCTTGCTTAAACACGAAGCTCTTATCAGACGGCTACAACATAGCCTCGCTGTACATCAAGTAATTCTATTGCAGACAAAAAGCTTCTGCTTTTCAAACAACAGAAGTCAAATAGCAGAATAAAATATATAATATCCCCCTAATCACCCTAGGAATTCAACCAACACAGTAGAGATATACCCAGAATTTAATATTGTAGACACTTTTTTCCCCAGATCATGATGGTTTCCATACCCACTGACTCAGAGTATTTCTTTACCATTGTTTAACACCAGAAGGCATGAATGCATTTGCAAAATCCCACTGTAAGGTTTTAAAACCATGTGGCTACTCGATTGAAACTCTATTGAAAGAAAAATTGGCTGCAATGGAAGATCTAAGCTCAAAACACTCTATTAGATGTGCTGTTCTTCCACTTATGTTTTTTAAAGTAGATCTATAGCTGCCCACATGACAGATTAATATTGTTCCACAGTAGTTAGGTGCTTGGCATTACATTTTTGAAGCATCTACAGGCCTTCAGGGCTGAAAGTGTTCACATCTTCAGCAATCTATAATGGTTCCTCTAGAGGCCAGCACTTGCTTCATAATGAAACATGCCTCCATAAATCAGGCTGCAGAAGTGGCACTTGTGTACGTCACCATCTATCTGCACAGCTTCTCTGAAGGATGTTGGGTAAAGATCATCTCCCGGCACCGCAACCAGGGAAAGGACCATCACAGCTGGCATTGATAAAGCATGTGCTACTTAAATCTGAAGACACACTAAGTCTATGGAAAAAAACACATCCTGCTGGTGTTAGCACGCCTCAGGCAGTGGGAGAAGCTTCAGCAACTCATCTTCAAAAGGCAGAGAGCCAGGGCTCTAGAAACCTGCAAAAATTGGCTAAGCCTGCAGTCTTCTTTTTTTATTTTTTTTTATTTTTTATTTTTTTTAAGTTGAGCATCTTCAAAGTCTACGATTCTAACTGTAGGGCACAGCAGCTGCCACTGCAGATTTGATCCTCTCAGCTTTTGGCAGCTCTCAACTTGAAATTCTAGCAAAAGAATTTTTCAAGTTGCTATTATTGCCTGTCACGGATTTATAAATATTGTGCACTATCTGCTGTGGCATGGCTCTCCTGGGACACCAGTGCATGCCAAAAGCATAACAGAATGAAAAACAGTTCCTATTCTTCAAATAAATGCTAATTTTTTTAACTGTGCTCACACGATGCGTTTGGTGATCAGCTTCAATAGTACAGAATATATATCAGAGGCAAAAAAGCTGATTGTCTTTTCCAGTAGTATTCAGCTGCTACTTTCATTAAGCTTGTTTAATTACATTCCAGATGCTAATTTGCAAGTCGATACCAGAGGGTGCAGGACAGTTTGCCTTTGAATCATTTTTCTGTGATGTGATGGTCTTGAAGCACACCACTACCCTCCAATAGCCCTAGCAAGATATTCTGACAATTAGTGCAAAAGAAAGCAGTATTGATCCTGACAGAAAAATATTAATCCCCTACCCATTTTATTAAATTAATCTCCGGGAATTTCAAGTTTATCATCATTGCCATTTCATAGCAAATTTTATGTAAAATATACTAGTGTACTTCAGATGTAATTTGTTTTAATTTCACTAGAAATATAATTTATTATTTTGTTACTTTACTGGGGAAAAAACACCCCATATCTGACTCAAAAGGTAAATACCTTACGCGGGCAGCCATAGCAGGACGTGAAGAAGTGTTTAAGACTGCAGTTGAGCTTTGTCACCTAAAACTTTGCTGGTTTAATGAATACAGTTACTAAATTGTGATTAGATAACAGAGTATCTAGTAAAAACAAAGGAAGGTTAAGGTGCACGCAGGTCTCAAGGATCTAAATATCCATTTCAACAAGTTGGTAGGCTGCGTTTTTACACGCTTGTTATAACAGTGAATATCTGCTGCCATTTATGGTTGTGTATGAAGACAATTTAATGAGGATGACCTTTCTAAATAGGAAAAGTTGGAGATTTACCAATTTCTGGTGCCTTTTTTGGTTGCTCTTACACAAAGAACGACTTAAAATACAAGCATAAAAACTAGCTGCGAATAAGATGAAATTTTTAGTTTCCCAGCACAGCGCTCTGACATTTGTATCTCTGAGAGAGGACTATTACCCTGTAGCTGTTGATTCCAGGGATTTGCAGTCCATGTTTTCAGCAGGAATCGCACACGTGCCAAGTGCACGGTCACGCAAGAGGCTGGAGAGAGAGACTGCCATCCTTCCAGCAGCAGGAGGGGAGAAGAACCACCTCTATCTCATGGTTCCTTCTCCCAGTCATCTAGAGTAACGCTGCTTGTGGAAGAAACTTGAGTGCCCATTAAAAATATTCCAGTATTTCTGATGACATTTATAAATAGCCTAGAGGACAGAAGTCCAGTGTCTTCAGGCATCGCACAAAACATTGCAGCAACACAGGAATCCTACTTTTACTGCATTTGCATCATTTTGCACAGCTACTACTACTTCATATGTACTGACAGAAAAGGAGCCAGTTCCAGGAGTAACTAGAAGACTCTGTTACTAACTCTTAAGCAGTTTAACTACTGGAAAATTCTCAAAACCTGTTGTTCGGGTTTTTTTAAATCAACTGATATTGCATGTCACATTTCTTCATGAAATGTAACAGGGTATGACACATCACTTTAAAATTTAAATCTAATTTTGTTTAGGTTTGAGAGAGGAACTCAGTGGACTTACAGAATCATCACCTGAAAATATACTGCAGTCACCCCAACATCTGAAGGGGAGGAAATGACCCACAGTAGCTGCATGTATATATATCCTTTATAAAAGATAAGGAACATCTGAACATCTTTGCTGAAGTAAATCGACTTTATCCTTTTTTATGTTATCCACTGATAGTGAACAGCTGCAAGATTTGTTGTATCTGCATTTTAGGCTGCAATGATTGCAACCGTTAGCGTTACAAGTCATTTTTAACGGGTTCCATTTTCAATTTGGTGTTCAATACTTGGGTTTTTCTTTACTGTGAAATTATTAATCAATTTTGAATGAGAAGCAGCACCCACAGGAAGTCTGAAGAGATTAATGTGGTTTAAAAGAGGGCTTGACATTACTGAGGCATTTTACAAAATCTGGTCACAGAAAGCCTTTTAATTGTTTTGGGTTTGTTTTCATCAATAGTCTTGTCTGCAGATAACTGGGTTTTTCATTGTTTAGTTTAGCAGGCACTGAACATGGTGTAACTAAGGGGAAGGAAATACTACGGCTAATACAAAAATAGTGTACTGCACACAGTCATTAAAAATAACTGAATAACTTATCCTGATCTTCTTAATCATGACACTCCAGCTTTTAGCTCTTCTGAATGAGTCTCCATAATAAACAACCAGTTTCCAATTTTTATCAAGATCACCAACAAAACACAAACAACCCACAACCTCATAAATCTTCTGATAATCAGCTTTTAAGCAGATATTAAAAAATAAAAGTGCAGTTACTAGTTCTGACCCTGACCAATCAACCACAAATCTAATTGGTTTCATACGCTACTTGAACATTTTTTTGTTGCTTTTACAATTGAGCATTCTCTTTTCAAGGTTGAGAGAAGGACCAACTGAGGGAAAACCAGCAACAGTGACTGGGGAATTTACCAGCCCTTGTGTAAAGTCAACTATAACCAGTAAGTTCTGTGTTTTTAAAGCTTTCACCTACGTTCAAATCACACAAGTTTTCCATATATAAACTCGCAAGAAACTATATCTCTTTAAATTTATTTTACCCATCAACTTCTACAGCTTTGCAGTAAGCTGACATTAGTACATTTTAAGTGCAGGGAAACTAGAGAAGACAACTTTTTTAAAGCTTCAAACCTCTGAAATTCTTACAATCACGAGAATTATTGACGGAAGAAACACTGAGCTTGAAAAAAAAAAAATATCTTACCTCCATGTCCTGTTTGTATTTATCTTCGAATACTGCCATAGCTGCTAATGATCCAGAACCTACAGTAACAAAATTAGGACACTTATTTAGCCAAGTCTACCTTAGCTTATTCTACACTCTGGAGCGTCCACCCTCTTTAAGTCCAGCACCTAATTTAATCCTAAATTTACAGCTGGTGTACACACACTTGTCACAGACTCAGTTCTCACTGCCTTTTCCTTACCATTTTGAACACCAAGATATGAAAATGAGGTTAGAAAAAGAGAGTTAACTGGATGCCACAGTTTGTAATTCCTACCCCTCCATTCCTCCTGTCCCACCTTGTGCCTGGGCATATCAGAGGGTATGTCAGTGCATACTGAGACACCCGAATGACTAGATTGCTTTAACGAGCTGCCCTGGCACAGTCACCTTAACGCACGGGGATGGGTGACCCAGCAATGGGAACAGGGTAACTGGCTGCTGCCATCAGGGCATCTCCCACACCTACTTTAAGACAGTTTTTTTTATGTACTTTGTGCCGTTATTTTTACATTGAACAATAACAGCTGAATAGACAAAATGACAGATAAGAAAACATGAGTTTTAACGTTACTTCTCTTAGAGGATGCAGTGTAAGTGCAGTGATGGAACAGAAGCTGTCTCTACCCAAAGCGCTGTAACTGCAGGTGTTATAAATGTGCTTTCCGTAAATTAATACGAAAAGCAGTATGATACTATTTAAAACTGTAAACTTGCTTTGTTCAGAAAGAGTGAATCTTCAGGAAGATGCCTGTCTGTGGCCCTAATCATATTTCAGATCGTGCTACTTTTGGGGAGTGAATAAAGTTACCTGCAATTTTTTACTCCAATTAGAAGATTTTTTGGCATTTATTACTTTTTAACTTGTTTTGCATACTGCTATCTGTTTAGCTGGGTCACAGAGAAAGCCATATTTTCTATTTAAAATGATTTGTGTATATCGCTTGACCACCTCAATGGTTTAGTGAAAGAAAAAGGCAGCGATTAAACAGTTTCAAATGAGGTGTCCTGCTGATTTTATCAAGTCTGCTGAATGTATAATGAAAAAAGAGAAGCTGACAGTGACACTGTTGAGAAAATACAGACTACCTTATCTGAACCATTTAAGGAGGTCCAATTATAGATCAAATTTAAAGGGTAGAAACAGCAGATTTACAGACACAAATCAATGAACATGGTAATCCCAATGAATATGACAGATATTCCTGTTAGAGAATATTGCTATGGTTGAGGATCATTACCCTTACAGTACCAAATACATCACATCTAAAAGCAGTAGGACACTCTAAGTGTGTACTTGTATTACAGGCAATGACTATTCATTTACACCTTGGAGCAATACAGGACTCCATTTTTTAAATGCTGAAACTGGGAATAAAGATAATTTTTAAGCAACTAATAGCAGAAATGAACTGCTGATATCACAGAAGAAATCACAAATAAAAGGAATTTTACTGATCCTTCGAACAAGGTCAAAATAAGGTGTGTTCCAAAACAAATACAGGACTTGAACCATAAAATAATTCTTCTTGTGGAATGACATAGGAACATTTCTAATGAGAGGGGAAAAAAAATAAATATGAGATATGGTCTCAAACGAAGACCACATTCTTACCATACTCAAATAAAGGCTTACCATAAGCAGAACAGGAAGCCGCAAAACTAGAAAACAATCCTAACCTTGGAGAAGGGCTCTTCGAAAAAAAATATCTTTGAAAAAAATTAGAGTATAAAGACTAAAAAATGTGCAAGAATGAAAGTATGCAAAGCAATATCTGACAAATTACTGCATTAAAGCTACTAGTTAACAAACAGTAGTCTTAATTTTTTAAAACTTGTACTGACAAATAAAAGTTATCAATGACACAAATATTGCAACAAGCTCATACGTGGCTTAGACTGGATTCATTCCTCCAGCTCCTTTCTAAGGAAGCTCCCAAGAGAAGCTACGGGCAAGAACTCAGCAGACTCAGAAAGAAGAAAAAGGAAAAAGGGAGGGAACCTTACATTACATGAAATCCTTTATGCATAAAGAATTGTACTGTTAATTATTTATCTCACTATATTACCAAGGTGAAAATAAATGTGAAATTTAGTATCAACTTCAAATAAATAAATAAATGCAGACAGTCCTATAATATATGTTTTCAGAGAGTTGTTGTAGGTTTAAATAAATTAAGATTTACATGTAGACATTTACATCTAAAAACCACAATCCAAGGAGGTTGTAACAGAACAGGAAGTAAAGCTGGAAAAGCTTAATAAACTCAGAGGTTTTTTTTTTTCCTCTACTGCTTATAAATCCTAAAGGTAAGTTTTATAAGCCTAGCATTCTCTGAAAGAACAGATTCTTGAACCTTAAATAGCACAATGAAAATTCTTTACTCTTAATAGCACCAGATGTAAACACGGTGTTTTTAGAAACATAAATAGATGTCTATTTCTGAGTTCCTGCATCAAAACAAATCATCTGCTATTTGACAACAGTAATATGAACTATTTTGAAATAAACTAATGAAGTACCTATATTCACCTGTAGCACACTGACTAAGAAAACCCACCAATCCCCTGTTGGCACTGCCAGGGGACTGACAGCCGTCACTTGGCCATGCAGAAATGCAGGAAACCAGGAGTGGGCAGTTGCTCCTCAGCCCAGTTGGGAACTTCAGGACCCACTCACACCCACTTCCCTCTACCTGCCAAATCCCACAGAGAATCCACAAACCCCACAATGTTCCAAGCAATTCAACTGAGCTGTGAAAGAGATGCATTGTAACAGGAAAGCCAGCAATAAAGCCTGGGAACTTAAGTAAACACTGAAAGTATGGTTTTCTTATTGCAGTACCTATAAAAGCACAGAAAACTTAGATATTAAGGGTCTATGGAGAACTTGCTTGTGTATGGGGAAACAGCTGGTCTCTTATCCCTGGATTCAGTGCCCACCAATAATTCATTTTTAACAAGCACGCTTTGCCTTTATGTAGAAACAAACCTAACAACTCCCAAACATAATGTCTGGAGAAAGATAAAATCCAAACCATTGCAAAACACCATCCATTAATTAGGGATAGATATTCCCACCTCAAACACACAATAACTGGTTTAAGTCACCAGCAGTTAGGACTCAACATCACTAAGATGCAGAAGTTCAACCTCTAATCTATTAAAACATTCAGGAAAGCTGTGATTATTAAGATGTGTCATTAACTAGTGTCTTTAACTGAGCCCAGATTCAAAGTCACACCAAATGAGATACTTAGCTCAGATAACTTTTGTTTGAAACCTTAACAACACACAACCAATGCAGAAAATTTTCTTTGTTAGATTTTGGTTTTTAAACGTTGGAAGTTCATAACTGTTCTGCATGTGGGCAACAATTAAAGTATAACTGGTAAAGTCATCATGTAGTTGTATTCTATGAAAAAAACCTTTTCAGCTAGATTTTTAAAAACCACTAACTGCTATGAATGGTTACACATTGGGAACAATCATTGAGAAAAAAAATGCCATATCAAATCCAAAGGATTTATTTTGCACACATTTTCAGTAAGCTATGCTTTAGAAACAAATATCCAGGAAGTATTAACCTCACATCTAAACATATAAAAATATTGATTGCCAAATAATTATAAAGAAGTACAGAAACTGAGATGCAAACCTGTATTCTGAGGCAAATTCTTTTCAGTCTGATAATTAGCATGAACCAAGGAAGTTATGGGACCACAAGAAATTTATTAAATTTTTTTCTTTAAGAAACATTGGTCGTTTCATAGGTTTTCACAACCAAGTTATTAAAAAATTTCCTGGACTCAACTGTAATAAACTCACTTTAAAAATCCCATTTAGTCTTCACTTGAGCAGTTGTACCACTTCAGTATTGATTTAAAGTGAAAGATAATTATCGATACACAGCAAAAAATCCAGCCAACAATGTTTTCCACCATGTTTTGCAACTGCAGTAGCTTTTCTAAAACAGATAAAGTGGCTCTTTTTAGCAGAACGTTCACTGAAGACAACTTCTTACTGCTAAGCACAGTCTATTTTCATCACCCAAGGACCTGTTTGCTACCTCCGCCTGCCAGGGGAGAGGATGCACAGAGTCTTGAGAGAGCAACGTTTAGCACTTGCCCATCCATCAGTGTCGGGGCTCCCTGACAGGGCCGTTACTCACACGCTCTCATTGTTATTCAATTTGCTGTTCACTCCAGATAAGAATTGGGAGATCTCCCCAGCCCCATCGATTGGGATCATTTTTCAGGCGGGTGGCTGGCGGCGGGGCTGCGCCTGGGCAGAGGGACTGCTGGCTCTGCAGGACGAGCTGATTTATGAATATGAAGCAACACGGGTACCAGGGGACTCGCCGCAGCCACCGGGGACTGCTGGAACGCACTGACTGCTTCTGAAAGCTGAACTACAGACTTCAAGTGCTTTAATTTTATGCATGCATTTCATTATAAGTCTTGGCCAGAAGCTTTCCTAGACAAGCCAAGCAATCAGACAATCTTGCATCGTTTGCTGAAATCCAATTTTGTCCTTTGTCAGCATAAACAGTTTAATTTGATGTTTTCACTCCTGAGTAAGCACTGAGGATCTTTTAAATCTCCCTTACAAGGGAGGATACCACTCTGTCCATCCACAAACACACTCCAGCACATTAAAGCAAACAAAACCCCAGCACCTCAACTACCTTTCCTATTTAATACTGAATTTCCATAAACTAACTGGCCAAAAATATATACCCTGATTTAATGAACTGCCTTTAGAACACGTGGGAAAAAGAAACCAACCAAATACAAAACCAAACAACAAAAACCAAACAATATTTTAGTCTAAACAAGATCAAAATAAAATGCCAACTACTATTTCCGAATTGACCTTTGATTCATTTTCTGCTGTCTTAGTTCAAGCTTTCATTTGTATGCATAAGCAAATCTTCTTACTAAAACACATCCCAGTCACTGGAGGAAGTGTGAGTCTACACGGACCAGGTGTAGAAGGTAAAGGACAGTGATGCTGAGAAGGGCTTTGTCTGACAGCACAGACATGTCACATGTCAGCACCAGCCCCAGACCTGGTACAGCCCACAGCAAATCAAGTTTAAACTACAATGAACTTAATGTGTTGATATTCTACTTCCTACTGGTTCCAACTTACTCTGCTACTGTGTCAATTTTGTGGAGGGAAAGGGGAGTGGCCAGGATTTTCAGAAATGCCACATTTTAAAGCTTTTAAAACACCGGCAGGAAAGTAACCCTGTAGGTAAGGGAAAAAGTGACTTGACTTGGGTAATCAGCTACTAAGAGCTGTCAGCACGGAGCCAGAGTTTTACAGTTAACTACAACATTGGGTATAAAGCAATTATAACAATCAGACATTTACTTTCTTTATATATCAAAGGCTAAACAATGACATCACATGACTGTTACACGGATTCACTTGCCAACTAAGTGATTTGCCGGTTCCTGAGGCAATGGCACCATCTATCGGTCCGATACCACCTCTGCAGAATTTCTGCAAGTTCATCCCCTTCTCCTTAACCAGATCATTCAATTTTAACTGCTGCAGTTTCAGGAGTGCAAAAATCCAGAGGCAAAAGAAAAACCTTTAACATTTCCAAGAATACACTAAGTAGGTGTTTTATCTAGAGATGCCAACCATGCACATAAACAGATTCATTAAAATTAAGGTTATATTTTGCCCATCACAGTCAGTATAAAAGCTGCACCAGACATGTGCTGAATCCGATTTACTAATCTGACACATTTCATTTTCAGATCAATTTTCTTTCCCAATATATTTATTTGGACTCTACATTACACTTTCATAGCTCTACCAAAACCAAGCTTTCATTTAAAATCATCCAAGTCTTCAAAATGAAACACAAGCCTGAAATGATACAGTGTCTTCTTGAGCAATCAGAGAGCAAAAGTATTTGCAACCCTGGTTACATCTGGAATTTTACTTTTTCCAGATATATGATAATCTCAGTAGGGCGTTAACCTTAAAAGCCACAAGCCACAAATGAAACTGTGCAGGTTTATTAGCAGCTCAGAAGGCATTAGCTTAATCTCTTACCATTTTTTACCCTTTACTCCCAGATTACTGGCTATAGATCACACAAGAATTCAGAACTAATCAAACAAGCTCTAGACTACTATTGAGAAAGAGTAGTTTTGCTAAAGATTGGACAAGCTCTGTGATATTTCAAGATGTGTGTGTTGTTCCCTTCAACAATGTATGTGTTATTTCCCTTCTCAAAAAGAACTTTGAGGACGATGGTGATCACTAAGGCTCTCCTTACAAATATGGGTACAACTTTATCTTTGAAGTCTGGGATCCCAGCAAACAATGGAATTTAAGTACTAATACTTTAAATAATAATTTGAAACATTCACCCTTTTCACCAGTTTGTTCCAATACTGAGGGAGTGTCACTTACCCATGGTAACGTAGGGCAGTTTGTCAGTCGATCCATGGGGATAAATGCAGTAAAGGTGAGGTCCTGTGACATCCACTCCCCCCAAAACCAGGGCGGCACCAATGTAGCCTTGATACCTAGGAGCAAGGGTTACACCTGAATCTGACAGTCCACAACAAAGCTGTGGTTCTTAACACAATGAGACATTTGCAGATTTGTCCATGTTTACACCAGGTACATCTCTGTAACAGGAAGACTAATCTTATTATCTGTGAGCAACAGCTTAAAGCAATAAATTTACTAAAATACAGTATATTTCAGTGTCATGCAGAACAAAAAAGCACTGGACAAGCAAGCAGGCTGGATGATACAGTTGCACCAACCATTCTATATTAACAGCTGTGGGCTTCAAATGGTTAAACATTTTATTCTTTTGAAAATAAAATGTATTTTGAGGTAGTGATTCTATTACAAGTCACACGAAATTCTCTATTTTACAAGTTTGCACATTACAAGATCATTACTGGTCCAGCCATCTCACCACAGAGATACACAACAGTTTTCATGTGTACAATCAACAGTTTATTAAACGTTTATTGCCACAGAAACACTGGCAACACGGTACAACTACAGTATTGATTCTGTAAAACCCCCTAGACCTCTTTTCCACCTCAACCCAAAAGCCTATGAAGCAAAGAGCAATTATTAAATCTCTCCTTAAGCCTTGTTATGAAGGTTAAGCAGGTTGAGGAATGACACCCCACCACAGGAGCTTGAAACTTCTCTGGGGGTTTTAACAGTATTGTTAATAAATAAGAAACCCATTCAGTTACCTGAAAAGCATTTGCTTTAGCATTCGATTAGCTGTGACGACTCTTGGAAGTCGTCCAGTAGACAGTGAATGGAGCTCCAGATTGGAAGAAATCAGCTGAGTTGTCATTTCAGTATCTGCAGCTGTTCCCGCGCCACAACAACTGAAAGATATTACAAGCAAATGAGGAAGAGGTGGGGAAAACAGAGAAGAGGCATAACTCTATGCAACAAGTAGAAATTTTCTCGTTGTAAAAGTGCAGAACTTAGGTTCTCATACAGTCAATGTTTTCAGATACCCAAAATCCTCAAGCCTTGCTAATAAATTATTGTTTTAAAATAGACCTTAATATTCGCTGTTAGTAAACAACATGGCTAAAACCCCAATACTATAACCGATAGCATCGCACCACAAACATTTAAAATACTTACTAGATATTAGGGGAAATGAAGTGTATTTTTGAACAGTTCTTGTCAGCAACAACCATTCCCTCTGTTGCTCTCGAATCTGCTCCGAGGACAACACCATCCTGCAGAAAGACAGAGTTATTCCCAGAGCCTCGATGTCCAAAAGGGCCCTTCCTGGCACGGACGGGGACACCGACCGCACGGCCCGGGGCAGCTCAGGGAGGGGGCCCACAGGAGCCCGGCTCCGCACAGGCCGGGGCCGCCGTGACTCAGCACCGCGGAACCTCCGCCACGCTGGGCGCTGGGCCGCCGCTTCCCGAGGAGGTGCCCGCGGGGCCGAGCGGCCTTTCCCGGCCCCCGCTGAGGGGCGAGGGGCGGCCGTGGCCCGGGCCTGCCCGGCGGCGGAGGGGCGGCCCGCTCGGCCCGGCCCGGCCTCCTGCCCACCACCCAGCACCGAGGGGACGCGCCCGGCGCCCACCTCACCTTGTAGACGATGCCGGCGATGGTAGTGCCGGTCTTGCGGGGGGCGGGCAGCCGCAGGCCCTTCTGGACGAGCTCGGCCTCCAGGAGAGAGTTCCTGCAACGGAGGGGGAGAAGTGAGGCCAGGCGTGGGCCAACCCCCAAGGCCGAGGATCTTCCCCCGGCCGGGGCCCCCGCCGCCCGCTGCCGCCCGGGCCCGACCCCGGCGTCCCACCCGCGCCTCACCGAGCACAGTTGTCGAAGCTGAAGCCGCCGCTCGGCGCCTGCAGCACGGAGACCGCCGCCATCTTACCGCTCCGGAGGGGACGGGCCACGCCTGGCGAGTGCTTCCGGGTCAGCCGCCGGCGCGCGCCCCGGGGCGGGGCCTGGGCCGCACCCGCCTCCGCCTGCCCGCGGGGCCTGAAATGGCGGCGGCGCCGGGCCCGGGGCAGCGCCGGGGGAGGGCGGGAGGGCTCTGGGGTTACCGGCCCGGGGGCTCGGATATCCCAGCGGAGGGTGCGTCTGGTTTCGGCTCTGCCCCGCGTCGTGTCTGCATCAGCCCGCTGTGCCTGGGCCTATTGGCGGGCGGGTACCGACAGCTTTGGACAAAGTCCCTGGTTTCTAGGGCAGGGTCTGCGGGGGGCGGCAGGCACCGTGTGTGGGGTGGGGGTGTCACTGGGGTGTGGGACACACGGAGCTCGGCACAGAAACCCCAGCCGGTGGCACATTCACCACGGGAGGGGCGGGCGGTCCCGGTGCGGGGCTGGAGGTGGCGGAGCCCGGAGCGGGCAGCGCGGCCCGAGGGAGCGGGTCTGCCCGGACGGACCTGCCTCCGCGTGTTTATAGCGGGGTGTTGGTGCGTGTCTGTCCTGTGGCACTAAAGGAGCTGCCTTACCCCGGTCTGCCTTCTCATCCCGCTGCGGGATGGCTCGGGGGCCGTTATTCCCCGGGGACGGGACTGGCGGGGGGGGGCGGGGGGGCC
>NW_015090846.1:5804617-5806208 GCF_001431845.1 Calidris pugnax
CTGTGCTTTCCGCTGTGAACGGGGCTGTCTTGGTCTGCCTTGCTTTGCTTTACTGTATTTAAAATGGTACTAATGCTGCTCTACTGGGCTGCAGGGCTTCTCTCATGGGGTTTGTGAAAAGCTTTGAGGCTTTCAAAGAAAGTGAATGGATGGGTGAAGCATAAAAAAAGGAGGGGGGGGAGAAATACCAAACTCTTCTGTTTAGATCTTACAAAGACCTTCGCATGAGAAGGTACAACCCTGCAATTGCTCTGCTGTTAATGCAATGGTGATATAGTGAAAGAAAAAGGATAAATGCCCCTTTTCAAAAATTTTCCAGGAAGTCCTGATCTAAGTCAAGGAGGTCGGTAAAATTAATTTAGTATTTTCTGGGTAAACTACAGCTGACCTCCGTTTTAACTTTTCCTCCAGCTTACTGACCTGTTACATGGAACCGCCTAACATTTCTGTAGAGAAAAGAACTTGCAGCAAATTCTCAAGAAAGGATGCGTTTTAAAGCAATGCAGATGTGTAATTAGATTTTTCTACAGTCTATCACATACTTAATCTGCTTTCTCAATGTATAAACACCTGAAATTAAAACTCTTTTGATTAAAAAAAAATTGTTACTTGTTCCAAATATCAAATGCTAATTACGAGGCCCTCTCTCTTCCAGAACAACAGGAGAATGTAAGTAGTGCTTTGGCTCCTTGCCTAAAGGAAACTTTCTCCAAGTATTTTACCGAGTCCAGGTGTCTTTCTCCCGGAGGCAGCTCGTGCTTGCCCCTCGCCACGGCCACGTTGCCCAGAGGAGCTGGCGTTTCCCTCCAGGAGCAGCGATGGCTTTTGCATCAGGAGTGAGTTGGGCACTGTGCGGGCTCCCTCTGAACAGAACCCAATTAGCAGATGGCCAACAAATGAAACCAGCATCCCATGTGTCCGCACCGTTCTCCACTGCGGTGCTGCTCGGATGGAAGTGTGCAAACAGAAACGGGGTGGGTGGGCAAAGCTATTGTGCAACGTCTGCTTTTCCCTCCAGTGCTCAAAAATGCTTGCCAATGGGAGGGAACAAAAACAGCCACAGGGAAGGAAACCAAAACCCAGCCTCTTTCTTGACTGTGCCAGTCTTGCAGCAAAACCCACCAGCAGCAGGTTTGGGCAGAGGAGCCACAGAGGAGCCAAGGTGACTGGTTTCCTCAGTGCCCTTTGGTTCCTGTTAGCCACCAGGAAGCCTCGCTGCTCTGTCCCAGGCTGGGGGCTCCTGGGGATACATTACTGGGCTGGTGGAGCTCCAGAGATGACCTCTTTGGCACAGGACAATGTCCTGTGTGCGGATTCATCGTGGCTGTGTCCTGTAGGGCCCAGATGAACCTTGGCTGCCTGGTTTGAGTTGGAGCACAATGTTCTGAAAGCGTTGGTTCCAACACACCACGAAAGACCATCTTTAAGATGAGCACACAGAGAACCTGTGCTCTGTGCTCTCTTCTCCCCCTTCTTTCAACCCCTGAGTAACTAAAATCCCATTTTTCTTGTACACCGGTTAGGCTGGGAAGCTGTCTAGGAAAAAGAATATCCTGCTGCCAGATGCTCTTTTTTTTTTTTTTTTTTTTTT
>NW_015090846.1:5806523-5815297 GCF_001431845.1 Calidris pugnax
GCTGGGAAGCTTCTGAGGAAAAAAAATATCCTGCTGCCAGATGCTTTTTTTTTTTTTTTTTTTTCATTCTAACACAGTTGTTTTTCTCTTCACTTGATAAAGTTAAAATAAACAGTCTCTGGGGTGAATTACTGGTGTCAGAATTGGATTGGCATACAAACTGTAGAGCAGTTGGTGGTTGGGAGTCTGGGGAAAAAGGAACAGCAGGTTTTAGCTGGAGGGGACAACAGCTTTATTTCCCTCTTGGTCCTTGACAACTAAGCAGATGTCCTACAATTATTGGTTTACCTTCTAGTAATATAGTGTCTTTTCCTATCCTCCCAGGTACGTGGCTGGCCCTTTTGCAGATGTGCAGGTACATCTCTGCCTCAGTGCAAAGCCACCTCAGTGCACCTCTAGCTCCATCTATTGCTGGGTAATGGCCAGCTGAGATTCACACAAATGCTTGTTTCTCCCTCTCAACTTCATAGGCTACTTATTTCCAGTCCCATTTCTGTGGATATAACTGATAGTCTTAAGAATAAGATGTTTTCTGAACATCTTAGATGGACTTCTCACACCTTTGCGTCTGGGTGTATCCACTGGATACACAGATGTCTTCATGTTTTCTGCAGTCCTTCAGAGTCCTCAAGTGGGGGTGTTACCAGGAGCGCTGAGCCCTGTCGCTGCCCTGCTCCTCTGAACAGAGGACGGGGTAATGGGTGGTGTCACAAGGCATGACCACTGTTGTTGGGTAACCAAAGTCATTGGTTACCCACTCTACCAGGTTGGACAAGACATAGCGTGATGGTCCAGTTCTGAAGAGCTTGGTAAGTCTAAAAGTATTAGAGGAAAACAGAGTGGGGAACAGAGTGTCAAGTTAAATGAATTTTTAAGTTTTGGGGGCAATATATAAAGGAGTGTTTGCATGGTCTCCTGGCAGACATGGGCTGTTCTGCAGTTTCTGTTTTGCATGAGGAATTTTATCTGCAGTGTCTGAAATAGCTTCTTTGAGAGTCTGGGGGTACCTCCTGCCAGGGCTCACCTTCGCCTGGTGTGATGAACGGTGCTGAAGCCTGAAGAATGCAAAATTTCCTCTCTTAGTTTCTAAAGCAGTCCTGAAGTCTGTTTCTAGCCTTAACAAAGCTGCAACCCAGGTTTGTCATCCTACAAGACATCTGACAGGGAAGTTAAATAGCACTCCAGGCACGTTTTTTTTAAACTTACTTGGGATACGAGGAATGTTAGTGTTTTTCTCAACAGGTGGGCATTCAGGCTGCAGCCTGGGTCTGTGCAGTATGTGTGTACGTGAGGCATCAACTCCCAGGTATTTTCGTGTCTGCTTTCATACCCTGCCTGCCTTCCCCGTTTTGTGTTCAGCACTTTCTTTGTGTGTGAGTGCCAAATGACATCTTAAATTCTTGGACCTTGTTTAAGGAGACATTGGGTAACTTGGAACGTTTAACAAAATCATCTTCAGTACAATTTTACTCTACGAAGCTTGCACCTGCTCTTGCAGCATGAACGACAAACGTGCTGATTCTTCAGGGTAACAAGTGTAAATCATCAGTCAATTTTTTTCTCTCTAGAATGAGGGAGTTGAAAAAAGTAAAGTCTTAGCAGATGAGGCTTTGGATCCTGCAGAGACAGGGCTGGGTTTATGCAGTGGGTTGAAGTGATGGACGGAGGGTTTCCGTTGTCCCAGCACTCCCTGGTGAGTAACGTGCCGCCTGGCTGGTGAAGTTTTCCAAAGGACACCTGGACAGCCCCACCAGCGACAGCCCACCCAACACCCTGAGGCAGCCTGAAGCCTGCAGCACTGTGAGGTAAAGTCAGCAAGGATCCCAGTATAGCACTGGTGGGAGCGTGATGCCCAGTAGCTTGTGGCTGTGGGACTGGTGCCTACAACCCTTTGAAATGAAAGGTGACAAATCACCCCACGCACATGTGTGTGAAATAACGGTCAATTACAGAAACCTAAGAAATGCTTTCTGGTGCTGAGTAGCCCCACGGGGATCTCTGCTGCCCCAAGCCCAGGGAACTGTGTGGCCGATGGCCCTGGGCTCACCCTCTGCCTGCAGAGCTCCCGGGAGAACATACCGGGATCCTGCACCATCCAGCCTCCGTGGCACTAGTTTTTGTGGTGGCCACAGGCAACGCACATTGTCGAGAGGCTGAAAGCAGCACACCTTGCAGTGGTGCCTGAACCCTGGTCACGGCTGTGTCTTCTGCATGTTCAAACAGAGCTGCCAGTTCCCAAACTAAGCAGCAACTCCTGCAACGTCCCAAGGTGAACTTGTGTTAGGAGAGGAGCCAGGCAGAGAGATAATCACTGAACTGGAGAATAAATGCACCATGTGTCTCTCCTGCTCAAAACCACTCTAATTTCAAACATCTTGCCTCAACAACGATCTGTTAACACACTGCAGGCCAAGAATCTGTCAGAAGAATTTAAATACAATTCTGACAAGATCAGAACTAGATAGACTAAAACTTTACCAACCTGTGGCTAAAACAAAGCTAATTGAGGGGGTGCTTGCCTGGGTCGGGACAGAAGGTGATCTCCCAGGGATCTTCTCTGTAGTGCAACTGTAGCTTCAAAAAGCAGGAGATGCATTTGAGATGTTTAAACTCATTACAGGAAATAGAGAGTTGGCCTGAGTCCAAGAGGGTGTCTTCATTACTTTGAAAACTGAAAGAAGAGGTTGAAGCCGGGAGCAGGCGTGTGTTGCAGTCAAGGGGATGATGCACTGAAATGTGAAGCAAGTTCCCAAGAGTTTCTGAAAGACCCATTTTCTGAATGGTGAGAAGGAGCTGGCAGAGGAGTAGACTTCAGAAACAGAGGGGGACAAATGAAGAACCCGCGGAGCCCTTTGCTTGCTTTCAGCTAAATGCTATAGGGTACCAGAAACTCGAGAAAGTCCAGTGCTGATCTTACGCTATTTTCTAGCATTATGATACTCAAATCATTATGCTACTGTCTATCACTTGTCAATACTGTTTAGGAGAAGTGCCTGAATTTCTGCTGTTCTGTTGACAATTGCAAAAGTCCTTCTGTTAGTAGCATTGGGATAAGTTTTCAGCTTTATTTAGGTTCTGGCAGAACGAGCTGGCAAAACTACGCAAGTTGGAAGAGGAGGAAGAGAGTTCCAGGTATGAAGAAGTCCCTGTGCCGCTCTCTGAGATGCTGCTGCGTGTCATTACAAGGGGTGTGAAGTGGGGAGTCTCCATCTGGACTGTGAATATGCCTTCGAGTTGACTGAACACGACTGCAGAGGTACAGCCGTTATTAAGACAGGTTAATCTTCCCAAAATAGGTGTTGGTAACCTGGTGTGCTCCTGTGCGTAGGCTCACGTCTGCCAGCCCGGGTTGTTGGATGCGTGTGTTGATGTTGCACAGCGTGGGAGAGAGAAGAAATAAGGGGGAACCTCTTGCAGCTGCCTGTGCTGGTCTGACCGAAACACGGCTCCGACGCTGCGGAGACACCCAGGGCTCAGCCAGACGCTGCGCGCTCCCTCCTCCTCAACATCTGCACTCCCCTAAGTCGATGTGGAACTGCTTATGCCGGTTGTTTATAGGCCCTCCCTTCTGTCTAGTGGCTGACGTGAATAAATCCCACGCAGAGATGGTTTCTGCATTGCCAGGCTCCTGCAGTGAGAACGTGGGCCATCTGCTTAATGGTCTGCTGCCTTCCTGGCCACCGGTGCCGCAGCACGGGCTGGGGCTCTGCTGCTGTGCAACAGCCGCGTATGGAAAGCTTTACTCTTTAATGTGAAAAATGGGAGAGACAGATGCAATCTGGGTCTAATACCGCTCTTGTACGTAATCTTCCCATCTCTCAGGAGCTCCTTTGCTGCTGCTGCCTTTCCTCACTCCCCCTGAGCACCAGAGCCCCTCTTTTTACCTGATAAAGCAGGCGCAGAGCTACTGTCCCCCGAAGCGAGCTCCCTGCCTCGGGGCTGTTACTCAGGATCCCTGGAGGATATAAACCATCTCTCCACAACGTTTGTGAATCTGAGCTTGTCGACTGGCCCCATCGCTTCACCACGCACCGCGCAGGAATAATGGTTTGCAAACTTTTTGGTGTGATTACAGGTTAAAGTAGGTCCACAGTGGGCGTCTGGTTAAACCAGCAAAACCCCTTTATTAGAAACCTATGGAAAAAAAAGGATATCAGAGAGATTTAGTGTTTCAAAGAGGATCAGAACCAAAAGCCCTGTCTTGCTAGTAGGAGGATGGGAGATTTAGGAGTAGTTAGTATCTTGAGGGAAAAAAACCTCACAACAATGATGAATAATAAAGGCAGGTCCTATTTTTTCTATTAAAAGTTTCTAGGCTACACAGATTTGTTCTAAATGATGGCACTAAATAACCAGCGGTGCCCAGGCTCCCCTGAAAGGCTCTCTAATACCAGCAGCTGATGCCCTACTGCGCGGGGACACAATTGGGTCTGTTCCTCCAGACAATACACCTGTCATTGGGAAACATAAAGCTGGCAATTAGCAGAGGAGGCTCTGTGTTGTGCTTTCATCCCAGACAATAAGAAGGGCCTGGAAGAGAGAGATTAAGCCTGGCATGTCCGCAAGAGATTGTTGGAACAAACCTCACTGAGACTTTGGGGCGTTTAAGAAACAAAAACAACAAAATAAAACCCTGGTTAAATCTAACTCTACAAACAGGTCTAGAAAGCAAAATAGCACTGGAATAGGATCATTGGCCTTAGAAATATAAGCCTGGGGTTGTGGAGGAAAGACTCTCCTCTCAGCTGAGATGTCCTGTAGCTGTCAGTGGTATATCATAGGAAATAAACACCAAGTGGGTTCTGCATCTCTTCACCAGGGCTAGGACTAAGCACCTGCAGCTGTGGAACAGATTTTTTACCCAACTAATGCAAACCCTACGCCCTGGGCAATACTCCACACTTGGCACTCTGAGTGTTTAAAAGCCCCCTCAGACCTTGTGGAGCCCACTATTAGAATAAACCAATTTGGTCAGCAAGTCTCCAACTTTTTTTCTGCTGGTGCAGGAGTTCTCCCAAATTGTGGTCATCAGGAAAGCCAGAGGTTATTTAGGACAATCTTTTCATTGCTATCAGGTGTACAACTCCTGATTGCCACTTGCCACCGAGCCGTGTCTGCTGTGGGTCTTCAGGGATGGATCCCGTGCTGTGGTTTTGGGGGTTCCCAGAGCAGGGAGAGGAGACAGAGGCACTCACTGGCACAGGTTCCTCTTTGTGGGCAGTGAGGTGTGATGGGTGAGCTGAAGACGGGCCATGATGCTGCTGACAGGGGCACGGGGGGTGAGGGCTGTGGGGTGAATTGTGTGTTTTGCTGTGGAGGAGGTGGCACAGACAGGCTCCTGAGACCTACGTGCTCGGGTCACTCTGTCCCCTTGGGCAGGCATTGCTCTTCCTGCCTCTGAACTTGTGCCCTCTCCCCTCAGCTTCCTGGGGGACAAATCCCTCACCTGCCAGGCTCTTGATGAGAAGCTCGTAGCATCAGGAAGTTTGGTCGAGCCTGATGTGACAGACTTGAAAGGAGAGGGGGAGAGGAAATTGAGAGAACTAGACAAATAATGGGATTGCCAAACACGAAGGTGTCTGGCTGTAAAAGCAAATCTGTGCAGACCTTTAGTGCAGAATTAAGGATGCTTGTTTGGAAGCTTGAAGAATTAACTTGAACATGTGTTGTCCTGTCTCTCTCCTGCAGAGCTGTGGATGTGAAACTGCATCCACGACCCAAAGCCTGAGGAGCAAGTCCTGCCCCCGGTGACTACTGTGCTGGTGTGGGTGGTCAGTGGTTGTTGTGTGGCTACAGCCCAGTCTTCTGGGCAGTGTGTGTGCGGAGGTTCGGTGGTGATGCTGGGGCTTTGTCCAGGGGAAGTGGAAGTGTTGTCCAGACTTTTCCAGGCACTGCTGCTTCCGATAGCTCCATCCATGTGAGAGTGACAGCCTGAGTTAACAGCTCGTTTGGGGTGACAGACATGGGATGTCCTGGACTGACACCTCCCTGTCGGCCGGGACAGCAGGAAGTTGTGCCGTGACCGGATCACTGCGATGCGGTGTTAATTGCTTCCTGAATACTGATGAATCTTTTGGGATAGCTGACCTGGAGGTCCTGCAGGAGCAGAAGCCATCAGCCTTTCAGTCAGCAGGAGTTCATGGGACAGCAGGCTCCCGTTTCTCTCAGGGGAATCTCAGGGGGGTGGGAAGGAAAAAGGAGAGGAGCTTTAGCAGAGAAATCCCTGTTCTCTTCTCCCACTGCCTCCTAAATCAACCCTTGGCAAACCCTGTCTCTGCTCAGAACCAAATCAAATTCAAACAAAGTTTGGGTGACATTAAACTCCGTGAGGAGGAGCTGGGTCAGAGAGAGGGTCAGTTTTGTGCAGTAAAAAGTGGGAAAAAAACAAATGCTGGAGTAGAACATCTACAGCTGGGCTAGGGAAATGTTATTTTGAAAAATAACTCTGCAAGGGACAGGCTTGCAACACGACCCAGTGATCTCTGACACACACAGCGCTTTGTTCCATGTTTCAATGCATCTTCCTTAGACACATGGCTTTCTACTCCACTTGGCAAATATTTGATTTATAAAGATTAACATGTTGCTAGCCCATGTGCTGGGAAGCTCTTCCAAGGGTTGTGTGAAAGATGTGCCTCGAGGGTGGCAGATCGGGGTTTACGAGCTGGTAAGGATAACACTTCTTAAAATGCACCTGAGCTGATTTTTTAAATTGACTGCATGTAAACAAGATTGCAACCTATTTTAAAAAAAAGCTAACCCAGAGTGACAGCATCACCCAAACTGCGCAACACAATTTGCCCTTTGCTCAGCTGCTTATTACAGAGATTTACAGGCATTAAAAGTACGTTGGGATTTTGCCATCTAACCATCCCAAGGTCATATGTCTGCTTGCCAAGGTCTTCTTGCACTTGATGGACACCTCTTAACTCTAAGAACTCTGTTATTTCTAATTTATTTTGAGCTATATGAACAGAGGCTGACCTCAGGAGCTGCAGTTGCCCTAAGGAGACAGCTGAGTGGCTGGAATATTTGCTTTGTGGGAATTAGTGCCGATACAACCATGAATTACCCGCACTGGTGGCAGTGACTCTGCTGCCATGGTGAGGAGCAGATGGAGTGCCCGTTGTGGTGGCAGGAAGCCCTCTGGAGAGCTGGGAGGTCCAAAGGAAGCATCCAGCAGGCCCGGCGCTGCACCCTGCTTTCTGGGCTTGCTCAGCAGCCCGGGAGCCTGTGCTCTTTGGGAGGTTTAGGTGTGATTTTAGGCAAAAGGACAATGAGGTGCCAATTACTAGTTTCCACTGTGTAGGCTGTGACCTTTCCCTTGAAACACCAGTGATGTCTTCTTGTCAGAGTGTCCAGAGCCGTCCCTGGTGCCAGGCAAAGCATCAAGTCTTATTTGAAAGTCCAGTGTGGGATTACGGAAGTTAGTTCACATTTAAATGCAAGGAACTGGTGTAGGTGAGGTTAGAAACTCAGGCGGCATTCAACGTGCATGGGAAACTTTCCTTCACCTCTCTGTGTGTGCCCAGAGGATGGTTTATTTGTATGGCTGCAGGAAAGAGGAGTGATGTGTAGGCTGTGGGCTGGATTCTGTTTCCAATGCTACCAGAAAGCTGCATTTAGTGCTGTTGCAAAAGTTGTTTAATTCTGTCCAAGACATGGGCATAAAGAAAACAGTTTACTATCTGCTGGAGAACGCGTAACTTCTATTAAACTTAATCCAGCTGTAAGTTTGAAAAACACTTTGAAATTTTCCTCTGAAGGTCTTTGGTGTAAATGTGGGGTTTGCTTCATACTCTTTGCTCCCTCCATCACCAGGGGAAGCAGGACCCGGTTTTGGCCAAACCACAGCGAGTTGCAGAGCCCTCTCCCGGTGCTGCCAGAGCCTTTGGCGCTCCGTGCCGCGCTGTCGGGGAGTGCCAGGCTGGTTCCCCACGGGCAGCGGTGACTAAGCAGCCGGGGGCAGCTGCCTCCAAGGTCCATTCTTCTGTGAGAGATTTACTGCAGCGAGCAGAGGCGCTGGGATGTGATAATTGCCTTCATTCCCGGACGAAGACCCTGAAGAACAAAAGCCAGTTGCCTGTGAATCCGTGGTGTGAGTCAAGCATTCGCTCGGAGGGGAGGAGTGGGAACTGGGTGCCTGTTGCTGTAGCAAAATTCAGTGGGCATTAATCAGAAGAGCTGCTCTGCCCTGGGAGGTGGGCAGCACTGCTAGCCCATGGAGGTGGCCTGGGCCCTCCAGCCTTCATGTCCTCCCCGGGGCTGCCGTGGGCCTGGGAATGAGGAAATGCCAGAATGCTGAAGGCACTGGTGAGGAAATCCCACGAGGGACGTGCTGGAGGTGCCCTGCAGAGCCCCGTCCAGTTTGAGTCTGCCTCTCAGCCCTGCCCCTGCTCGCTGTGTCACCCGGGGCTTTTCTTTGTCCTCCTGGACATCTCCTCCAGAGCTGACCTTCACCTGCACTCCTGAGCACGCAGACTTGAGACTCTTGCTGCTGTGAGGAGCCCCAACAATCGCCCGGTTTCCCTGCCAAGTCCACAGGCCAGATTTCCTGGGAAGCTTTATCGGTGACTTCCATGGAGAAGTGATTGCCTGGGAAGAAGATTCCCCCTGCTGTGAGTAGGGGTCGTGGAACAGGGAGGACCGTGAGTGCTTTGCTGTTAGCGGGGGGCAAGGGTGTCGGGAGTGGGGTGTGCTGGTGGAGGCAGCCTGGGATGGGGATGGGGGTGCGGGATGGGGGTGCGGGAGCGAGGTGTGGCTGGGGATGGAGG
>NW_015090846.1:5816469-5861370 GCF_001431845.1 Calidris pugnax
GCGGGGCGGGGAGCGGGGCGCGGGCGCGGTAGCCCTGCGGAGAGGCGCGGTAGCCCCGCTGTCCGTCGGGGCCGTCGGGGCCGCCCAGCCGGTTCCCGGTGCCCCCCCGGCTCTCGGGCTTGTTCCGCCGGCGGCTGCGCTGGAGGAACCCCCCTTCCTGGAGACCCTTCCTCCCGGCAGACCCCCCCCGCCGCCCTGTTTGTTCTGCCGCGACCATCTCCAGGTGCCCTGTGGCAGCATCTTCACGGGCTTCCACGGAGAAGTGGCGAACGGGGGCTGCAGCTCTGGGGGGCAGCGGGAGGTTGGGGGTGCCCATCTGGCAGCAGGGTGCCAGGCTCCGTGGGCAGCCATCCCCGGCTCCCATTGCTCGCTCATCGGATGAGTGCAGGGCCAGACGTGCAGCTCCCCAGGGCTCGGAGCGACGTTCCGTGGTTATAAAGTCGCTGCTGAACTTTGGAAGACTGTTTGAGAGCATATTGAGAGTCTGGGCTGCAGAACCCATCTCCTGAGTCCCTTAGCAGCAAAGTGCTCGAGCGCGTGCGTTGGCTGTGCACACAGGAGAGCCCCAGCCAGAGCAAAGAGATTACTCACGGCTGGCGGTGTCCGTGCCGAGAGACAGCTTCTGGTCTTGTTTGCACTGGAGATGGCATTGCCCGTTTCCGTGTTTCTATCTTTACATAACCCTTTTCTCCGACTTTACTGGGTTTTCTAGGGCGGTGCAGCCAGGCTTCCCCTGCAGCGGAGCAGAGGTGCTGTGATGGGCACTGCCCACAGCGTCCTGACCGTGGGCACGCTCTGCCATGGCCCCGTGGGCCTGAGCTCTGTGTTTGGCCACTGGAGCTGGATTTACTGGTCTGCAGGTTCTGCTCTGGGGCTGCAGGTTCTGCTCTGGGGCTCTGGGGTGTTCCTGTGGGCTTTGAAAGAAATGGGAAAAGCCGCCTAACTGTTTAACAGTGCCATTTATGATGGCTTTTTTATGTAGTTAATGCAGATAAAGAGGCTCTGCCAACCCGCCTGTCTATTAATATTGCACATCTGTATATATTTTATGATTAATTATTCTGTATCCTGGAAGCAAATGTTAAACTGAGACCTTGAGTTCTTTAAGAAGAACTGAGAATTATTTTGACAGGTGTTTTAGAGAGAGTCCTTTCTCTTTTTTTGATTCAAGACTTTCTGAGGAAAGCAGCCCTGCCTGAGAACTGGCTTTCTGCAGAGGGCTTCTGTCTCTGCAATGCATCTCTAGTAATGTTCTGTTTATTTTAGCAAAGGGTGAAAGCTTTCCAGCTGGTCAGCATGTTTAGGAGAGACTTGAGACGTGATTCTTGGTTCTTCAGCTTTCTGGTGAGTTTTACAGTAATTTTTATAATTTGGGTATTTGAGATAATGTCAATGCTTCATATGACTGTTACAAAACATCCTCCCCAACAGGTCGGTAGCCTGTCCAGGAGTCTCTTTGCCTTTGCAGCCCTTGCCAAGAATCAGACTTCTAAAGGTTAGTATTTTTATGAGTACATCTGTATGTTTTTACAAGCAACATTCAGCACAGAGAAACAACACATAAAGAAAATTTCTGTCCAGTGGCAAAAAGAAAGGTAAAGAAACTTTCTGGTACCCTGTTTTGTGCTTGAAATTATATTTGTATAGCTAAGTATTTGCTTGGCTAAGTATGAAATTATTGTCTAAAATCAGGTAAGTATTGCTCGTCTTTGTGCCGCTGTATCTGCGAACAAAACAGATTGTTTTGTGCTTGCAAATTGCCCCAGGCAGCATTTCCAACTGCTGGGGGATGCGGCAGGAGACTGACCCTGTGTGTCTGGAGCACGGAGGTGGGTGGGAGAGGCTTTCTGTTTCCCCACATGCTGTCTGTCTTTCTCCAGGTTTTGCTCCTGTCACCATTGAGACCTCGAGGCACGTGTACGAGTATGTGGCCACTGCTGTGGACTGGTGGCACGCGGACAGAGCCTGTGAGCAGCGCTTTGCTCAGCTGCTCTTCGAGCCCCAGGACAGTGAGCGAGGTTCCTTCAGCAAACTGCTGCAGACCCACCACGTCAGAGGCTCTGTCTGGCTGAACGAAAGGGACGGGGTCCTGCACAAACCCAAGTGGAGACGTGAGTATGAGTGGGCTTGGACTGTTTGGAGACGTGTTCACTGCTGGAGCTTTTTCATCCTGAAAAATTAATCTGACTGAAAAAGTTGGGCCTCTAGTCACAAGGGGGACTGGCAGCACGACCGACAGTGATCCCAGCACATCAGCTGGGCACTGGCAAGGTTTTTTAATGCATTGCAACAGAAGGGAGTTGCAGAGGGGCTCCCCTGCTTTGTCCTCCTGTACCATCTCCTGCCCAGCAGGTCTGGCTCTGCTCAGCCCGGCCCGTGTGACCTGCGGGTCCTGCAGAGCCCTGGCGTTGGAGACAGGACCAGGAGAGCGGGCGTTCCCCAGCAGCAAGGCACCACATGGCAGGTGCCTCAGAGGTTTTATTTGGCTGTGTTCTTGGTTGCTATAGCATGGGATACCTGGGAACATGCTGTCCCTCCCATATTCATTGTTTGCAATCCTATTTGCTTGAAAACGAAGTTTCTGGAAATGAAATTGCTGAAATGGCGCAGACTCAGCTTGCCTGCCTCCCTGCTTCCCTCCAGGGAGGGAGGAAGCAGAAGCCTTGCTGCATCCTTACAGGATGTCCTTGCCTGCAGGGTCCATGAGTCCTTAGCTTGAGTGGGAGGCAGACAAAAATGATGGTTTCTTCCCAGTGGAACAGGCTTTGGCCCTTGCTTCTTCCTTTATTCTGTCTGAAATTTCTCCTTCTAGGGGACCACATTGTACCTGTCCTGGTGTTTGGAGACAAAACAGACACAAAATACGTGAAGGTGCTCTCTGACTTCCCAGCACTGCCTGCTGTCACAGCCTGCGCCCACCTCCAGTGGGACACCAGGACCCAGGAGATTGCTACCATCTTCTCCTACGCTGTGCCGGCTTTTATTAACGAGTTCCAGCTCCGAGGCTTTGTCGACGAGGAAGGCTTTGTCCGGTTTGCCCTCATAGTCCACGGGCACCATTCCCCATACCTGCCCGTGTTCCGTGCTGATGGGCAGTGGCACCACTTCTGTGTGACCTGGCAGCAGGAAAATGGGACCTGGGCCATCTACGCCGATGGCAAAAGGAGGGCGTCTGCCAGCGGCTTGTGTGCTGTGGGGCCGTCTGCCCCCCAGGCCATCTACGGCCAGGGGACTTTCATAATCGGGCAGGATCAAGATTCCCTGGGGGGCACCTTCAGGGAGAAAGAGTCCTTCAGCGGGAACATCACCGACTTGCACATCTGGCAGAGAGTCCTGGGCGCGGAGCAGATTGAGAAGGTTCGGTCGTGCTGGGTGGTGGAGCAAGACCTCGTGTATGGGTGGAGCTTGAACACTCTGGAGGTTGAAAGCACCGTTGAGGAGATGACCGCGCGGTTCCTTTGCCCAGGTAGGTCTCATTCCCCTCAGTGCTTCGGCTCCCTCTTGGAGTGGGGGGGCCAGAACGTGGGGATGGTCCGAGAAGCCAGTCCCATCCTTAGAGAGGGAATTCGGTGCAGTTTGTAGAATGATGCTTCTGCTTGGGGAAGGAAAGCAGAAGCACATTCAGAGCTGGGCTGGGCAGTTTACAAGTGGTACTTAAAGGCACATCACTAACCCCTTGGTCATGGAAGACCCCTGCAGTGACCCTGGCAAAGGCAGCTTTTCAGATGCCCTGGGATAATTTATTACTGATAAATCACAAACTCAGACCTGGCACTGCCGCCTCCTCCGAGTCCCTTCTGGAGAGGATTTACTGCAGTTTCTGAGCCCCGTCCCTGCTCTGCTCTGTCCCCGGGGCTGTGGAAGGAACAGTCCCCAGCTTTTGTCTTCATGGGGGTTTGTGGATTGCTGGAAGGGAACGTGATGCCTGCCAGGGATGGCGTGTCTCTGGGGGACCTGGGTCTTCTGTTTGTGTGTGTTTCCACAGGGCCTGTCGAGGAATGCCGAGTTTTTGAAGTTGGCAGCAGTGGATTCAGTTACGCGTCTTGTTTGCAGTCTTTGCCTTTTATGTGTCGCTACAGAAAGGGTACAGCATCTGTTCTTTATTTATTCATTACTTCCACGGCATTCGCTCCTGGAGGTCCTAGCTAGGATGATGGCCCGTGTTGCAGAAGCCTCATGTCTGCTCTTGCAAAACCTGCTGTAGCTGTGACTTTGCTTCAGTTGCATGCTCTCTGACGGGTTACTTTGCTATTCTCTAGTTGAGCAGTGGTTGTACATGTTACATGGCTTCTGGATGCAATGCTGTAGAGTGCCTCCAGTCCAGTCATCTCCAGACTCGTTGGCCAGGGGGACGTGGGGAGGAGACAGAAAAGAAGTGTCAGACTGTCTCTCCAGATGGGATCTTGTACTAGAAATAAAATACAGCTGTTAAGCCTCCTTGCCCTGACTGTCCTACGAACTTACCCACCATCTGAGGACCGTTCCTCAGGCTTTGAACACAACACATGTTCACCATGCTGCTGGACACCACACAATGGTTATGCCTGTGTTTTATTCTCAGATGCATACCGGCAACTGAAAAAAGCTCAGCTGGAATCCAGGCATTCACTTGTTGGCCGTGTGAACACGCTTGCAGCGAGGACTGTGGTGAGTCCTGCAGCCCCAGCAGCAGCAGCAGGAGCTGCTGGGGTAGACTTGCTGGCACCTACCGGTGTTTGAGGTCACTTTGCCAGCAGTTGTGCCTGTGGCCTTTTCCGAGTTGCTGTCGGAGAGTGTGTAACTGGTGCTGTGACCAAACAAGCTTTGGGTTGTCTCATCTCACTGAGGTTGAGACTAGACAAGAGAGTTCAAAGTGTCAAGGCAGACTCTTTTCCCTAAGATACCCCTGGTTGGCCAAGCAAGTGTCCTCACACCAGTGAGGATGTGCAGGCCATTGCCAAGGCATAGCTGGTGATCAGGCAGAATGAGGGCTCTGCACTGAACTAAAACGTCTTTTCCGTGGCAGATTCCTGAGAACGTCTTCACAAGTGATGTCCAAGACATGAACCTCTCTGTTGCTCTCGGTGCTCTCGATGTCTTAACAACTGTTCTGAGGGAAGCAGAGACACCCGTGCTGGAGTCCTCTGACCTCCTTGCGGTGCTTCAGTTACTAAAGCAAGTTTCTGATGTGGAAGTCCAGGAGGGAGAGGATCTGGAGATGTTGGAGCAGTTGGGCCAGTATTACGTGGAAGTGATGGAGTTAATCTTGGAAGAGCAGAATGTTGAAACGTGGTCCTCAGTCAGCCAGGTAACGGTGTTATCAGCTCTCTGTGTGTCACATCTGCTCATCTTGTGTGTGCAGCTCCTTGGCCTGCTGTATGACCACAGGCTGGGGACCTGGCCTTGCATGGTCACATCTAGGTCTCTGGCTGTATTCTGGAGCTTGTGAAACTGCTGCAAGCATGGGCATAGAGCCTCTTTGACAGCACAGACAAGGGCCAACTGCCTTACTGTCGCCCCAGTTGTTGGACATGCAAACAAGTTCTTCTGCAAACCAGTGCAGGCGAATGGTGCCTTCCTTGCAAGCCCCTCCAGTGGTTGTCTCAGCTCTCTTCAAGCTTCTCCGCTCTGTCAGCCTGGATTTACGGGGCTACACACAGTTTGCAGATTCCTGGTGCTTTGTGGATTCTTTGCTCCCACGTCCTGCTGTCTCTGGCAGGGCAATGCCCTTCGCTTTATGGTTTGTTGTATTTTCCGTGGGTGGGCTGCCAAGGAGCTCTCTGTCATCAGCCCCCACGCTGTTCAAAACACCGCCAGGCTTTGTGTGAGGGATTTCCATCATCCCGCCCCCATTTCTTCATTAGCATCTTCCCTTCTCACGTGGGTCTTTTGTGTCTGTTGTATGGTCTGCACTCTCCACTTGTCTCTGGGAGATGTGTGACAGTGTCTGGCCTGGCCAGTGCTCCAGGAACGAAGCCAGGGACCTCCAGAGATGAAAGGATGCTGAATAGTTTGGTTTACCTCATCGCTTAGAGTTGCTTGGGTCTCCGTGGCCACAATTACTCAGAGCTTCTTGATAGTGGCATAGAACCAGCTCTGGCCCCGTGTAGCTGGTGCAGCAGAGGTATCTGCTGAAGGAGAAAGGCTTTGAGTTTGGGTGGTGCTCGTGCTGCCCAACACATGCAGGACCTTGAGTAATGGGACCCGTCACCCACTGCCCTTCCAGCAACAGAGTCTATTTCTGGGTGAAACCTCTTCCAGGAAGAGAGGATGCTTGTTCTACAGCTTTCCAAAAGTCAGGAATCAGGTCTAAAAAAATCTACCTTCTTTCCAGAAGCTTACTTATTTATTTTCATGCTGTTTTGATGACTCTGTATAAAGACCAGCAAGTGTCCTTCATTGCCAGTCTTGTCTTTGTTGCTGAAGGAACTGGGAACATCCTTTATTGAAGAAATCAAAGAAAAGAAAAGCAAAAGCCTTGAGTCCCGACTTCTCTTTTTTTTTCTACCAAGGACCAAGCATTTAAGAAAACTTGTGAGCTGTGGGCAGCGTGAGCCGGTGGTGCAGGTGCTGATTTCCTTTGCTTTCTCTGTGTTGGCAGGTTATCAGAGGGCCCATGGCTGTTGTTGAGCTCTGTGACAGGATGGTGTCACACTTAGCCCCACTGCTGACCGCAGGGAGGACAAAGATCACGATCCAGCATGGGAATGTTGGTGAGTGGCACTGGCAGAGCTTGGGGAGGGCATCTCACCAGGATCCAGCTTGGTCATCCCGTCTACATCCCAGTCCAAGTCCACTCCTGGCACCTCTCCTCCTTGGGCTCATCTCTTGCTAACCCTATGGCCTTCTCCCCGTTCCCTGTGTGCAGAAGTGTCACAGTGTGGGAGACATCTCTCACACTGTGGGTTGTAAGAGGATTGTAAGGAACGTTTGGGCGCAGGAGACAAACTGAGCCTGGACGCACATGGTTTGCACTGAAAGGGATCTGGCTGCTGCTGCTGCCGTGGGTCTTGGCTGGGGATCTGGTGTCCTCGTGGTACTCTGCTGCTACCTTCTGGTAGCAGAAGCTCTGGAGGAAGGCTGAACCCTGTTTCAGTACCTGATTTTACTTCTCCCACAGGGATGGAGGTCAGGAAGCTGGACATGAGCGGGCAGGAGCTGAGCAGCGAGGCGTACCTCGTCCAGAGCCCTGAGAAAGGCAGACCCGACCTCATTGAAGTTCCTGCAGAAGAAATGCAAAGACTGAAAGCCAGAGGTAGGTTATGAGACCTGTGCTTCCCTGGGTCCTCCCAGGAACTCATTACCCTACACACATGCAATTTGGAGAAGTGTGGGGAGGAGATGCCCATGGTGAAAGGCAGATGGGCTGTGGGGGAGGGATTATCTACAGCCTCTCTACAGGCCCAGCTTGGAGCTGGGGGTGCCCTGGACCCTCAGCATCACACCCCCCCCGAGGGCAGCGGTGCTGGAGCAGGGGCTGCTCAGAGCTGCCCTGGTGCTCACATTCATCCCGCAACGCTCTCTCTGCCCAGGTCTCCGCAGGGTCATGGTGAAAAACATGTGGTTTGGGTACAGCTCCCTGCAGCACTGCCTCTCCGGCGCCCGCAGCAGCACTGTCTTCCAGGACATGGCTGCCTCCGACGGGGGACAGAAGTGAGTGAAACAAACCCCCCCTGCACCCCTGGGTTGCCCCCTTAGCACCACAGGGTGAATTCATTTCCAAATCTGTGTTGAGTATCTCGGTGCCTCTGTTTTGGGGTCACCTCCACCCTGCTCCATCCCACCCCGTTTGTCCTTGTCCCTGCTTTCTCCAACATGTTTGTGGAGACCAGACCATGGGAAGGTGCTCCCGGGGCAGTGCTTTGTGGAGGCAGAGGCCCTGTGTGGTGTGTGTCCCTGTGCACTGGGGTGACTCTTCTGCCTGCTCCTCCTTCTCCATCGAGGGTACCTGAGGCAGGATTGGGATGGAGCCTGGGGTCCCTCGGGCTGGGGCAGAAGCTGCAGGAGCCGGGGTGCCTCCATGGACAGGGCTGTCAGAGCTGGGTGGGAGGCAGAGTCCTGCTCCCGGGGAGCTCTGAACACTAGGTGGGGATGGCAGCCCACACATCCCGCCACACAACGCTCCTTCTCCGGGCCTTCGGCTCGGCTGTTGCCACTGCTCAGCTGCCAGCCGCTTAGGATGCTCCTGTGGCCATGGGGGGAGTGGAGCTGTTTTCTGTTTGCCAGGTAATCTGGGGTGCTTTCTGCCCCGTGCCTTTGCTGGTGGCACCGAAGCGCTCCAGAAGTGGCTCCAGATCTCTCCAGCTGTCTTGTATAATGTGTGACCCGGTTTTCTTGTGGTTCCCGTGCCCGTGAGCAGCGTGCTTTCCCTGGCAGGTACCCAAGCACCACGGTGGGCACTGCTATCATCTCCTCTGCTCTGCTCAGCGACTACCAGGAGATTAGCACGTCCGTGCGCTACCGCCTGCAGCACCGCATCCAGGTACCCCCACCCGGGGCCGTGCTCCCCAGCAGCATCGTGCAGCCTGACCCCGAGGCTGTGTCCAACCTTGGCCCAAGGATTCCCAGAGCTCCTGGACTTAGGGGTGTCTCCCGTGCCCAGGTCTCTCACCTCAACTCCTGTTTCCCTGGGGAGGTGTTTGTCTTGTGCTGACAGACCTTGTTGCAGCCGAGTGAGTGAACAGCATCAGTCCATGTCCAGTACCCACATGGCTGTGTAACCTCTTCTTCTCCCTCTCTGCCTGCAGGACCTGCCCAATAACCTGCTGGGGCCCGTCTGTGCCTTCTGGAACTTCAGCCTCAGGTGCCTTGTTTTGGTTTGGGTCCCTCCTAGATTTATGAGCTTTTATTTCCACTGGAAAACCAAACACAACAATATAAATGTAATGGTAAGGGCAGGGATCTGTAATTCTTTGCCTGCTTTGCATGCTGGCATCCTCTATCTGCCGGAATAGAGCGTTCTCCTGGGAAGATTTCATTTGGAAAAGTCACTCACAAGCAAGTGACCTTTAGTGATGTATATACAACTGAAATGGAAAGCCCTAGTTAATTATGATTGTTGCCTGCAACAAAGAAGTGTTGGTCCGAGATATATAGCCCAACAGACCTGCAGGACTCCCAGCCTCATAAATACTGCTTGGCATTGAGATGTGTTTTGCTGAATGTCACTGCAGTGAGAGCGTGAGATTGTGATGTATTATGGATCAGTAATTAAGTCATTCAAGTGCAAACAAACTCTTTAGAGTCCAAGTCTTGTAATCGGTTTGGGGAAGGTGGGAAGAGGGTGTTTTCGGAAGCAGCTGGTTACTGCACAGACAGTTCCACTACCCCTGCTCTGAGTTTGATCTTCCCTTGATCTCAGCAAATCTGCTGAGACACAGGATGAGCCAAAGCGAAGTCCAGGTGAAGACCTGGCTGATATCCTCCTCTATCTCCTTTCAACTTTGCTTCTTTTGGGAAAATGAAATTCCCTTAATGCCTTGGCTTTCTGCTGAAGTGGGTGGTAATTTCCATGTGTTTTCTCTGGGTTTTTTTGCTGCACGTTAGCCCAGATGCTGGTGGGATGTGGTCCACAGCCGGCTGCTCTGTGGTGACATCTCTCCCGGACTCCACTGCCTGTTTTTGCAACCACACCACGAATTTTGCTGTCCTGCTGCAGGTGTACGAGATGCAGGTCAGTGAGGAGCCTTTCTCTGCTGCCCTGTGGAATGGGGGCCAGAACTGCCAGCAATCTGTGGTTAATCTGGGGGGGGGTTGTGTCTTCTGTTATTTCATGGTTGGAGCAGAGGACCGCCAAGGAGGAGCTCACGCTGCAGACCCTGACTTTTATTGGATGCGGAGTTTCCTTCTGTGCCTTGATGGTGACCTTCATTTTATTCTTGGCAGTTGGGTAAGAAAAATCCAGACACTCGTAGCCTTCTCTGTATTTTTTGTTTGATATTTTGCTTCAGCACAAGTATCCAGGTGAGGTATCCTTTGTCAGTGTGGGGCGATGCAGGTGTGTGGGGAGGAGTGGGGGGCTGCACTGGTGGTCGGTAACAGGGGGAGGGAGGGGAGCAGTTGCCATTGGCTTGGGAGGGGACCCGCGCTGGTTGTTTCTGTGGAGGTGCTTGTATGAGCTGTGCACACACCCGAGAGTCCCTGGGAAGACTTCTATCAATGACCAATAATGTTTACCATAAAAGCTGCTCTGCTGGAGTTAATTTTTATAAAATAAATGGAGCGAAGACTGTTTCTTCAGTTGCCAACTCTTCTGTGTCACTTGGCAAGCACAGAGATCTGCCTGGTGAGCACGGCAGTGTCTCCTCCACCTCCTCCTCATTGCCTGTTCCTTGGAGCACTAGCCAGGGTCTGTGAAGCTGTGCCCAAGCATGTCCCCAGCACCAGGAGCTTGCCCAGCAGGGCAGCCCCTTGCCTCTTTGGACTTGTCTCTGCAGCTGGTAGCGGTGAGATGGCAGGTCACCCAGGCAGGTCTGCACAGCCCAGCAAGGACGCGGGCGGACCCTCACACCCTCTCATTTCACCCATGAGCAGCACGCTCTAGTGGGAGGTGTCCCTGCCTGTGGCAGGGGGTTGGAACTCGATGATCTTTAAGGTCCCTTCCAAGCCAAACCATTCTGTGATTCTATGATTTGACTGCAGCTGAGGGCTTTCTCTCTCTGTCCTCAGTGTCCCCAAGAGTGAACGAACAACCGTGCACAAGAACCTCATCTTTGCATTAGCTGCTGCAGAAGCTCTGCTCATGTTCAGTGAATTGGCCAAGAACAACCAGGTAGGCTCACCACAGTGTCCTGTACAGCCAGCGGGACAAAACCTGCTCCAGCATCATTGTCACAGCAAACAGAAGTGTAATCCCTTTTATTAATGTTTCGTTAATTACCTGTTACTTGCATCTGGGAAAGAATTGTGTCTCTGTTTGGAGATATGCACATATGCATCATGCAATCTGTCAGGAAAATTCACCTCCTGACAGTTTGTTTCTGACAAAAAAGTAATTCAGGAAATCTATGTAGTTATAAAACAGCAACATACAGTTCTGTCCCCTTCTGTGTCCTCTTCCACATCCTGGGGCTGGATCAGGCAGCTCTGAGTTGAGAGAGCTACAAGGGAAGTCCAAGAACTGCAGGAAAAGATGCAGTCAGTTCCCTCTTCTGTGGTTTGCGATGGTCACACACATGAAATGAGCTGCAGCAGTCATGTGTTGCAATTTTAAGAACTCTTCCTGGGGCTTGTGGATGTTTAAATACATTTTTGCACATTCTGCAGGTTTGGAGGTTGCGCTCTTCCTCCTGACCACAGACGTGCTCCTGGAGGACGACGACTCCTGAAATGGTGTGATTTCTTTTCTCTCCAGGTGTTGTGTTTCACAGTCACTGCCTTCCTCCATCTCTTCTTCATGGCAGCCTTTTCGTGGATGCTGGTAGAGGGGCTTCTGCTGTGGAGCAAAGTGGTAGCCGTCAACATGAGTGAAGACAGGAGAATGAAGTTCTACTATCTGACAGGCTGGGGTATCTACAGACTGCTCTGAGCTGGGCACTCAGAAAAATGTGTCCATTTCTTCCTCTAGCAAAAGTTTCAATAGGAGAGATTCCAGAATGTTTGGTTTGTTTCCATATGCAAGTCGGGTACCACTGCTCTGCAGAGGCTTTCTTACCTTTATGTGTCAAATTGCTGGTCTTAGGATGTAAGTTAAAAAGCATTTCTGCTATTTTTCTAAACCCAAAAGTTCAATACAAAAGAAACTGCAGAAGAAAGTTTATGGTAAGTTCTTGTTCTGGGATAGCTTTACTAGCCTGATAGTGATCGAAATATAAATATGGTCCAGACTAAGCACCCTTTATTCTGAGTGCAACCGTTAGGGACGTAGAATTCATTTGAATAAATTGAGTTTCATATCAAAGAGGAGCCTCTTCAGGTCAGTGCTCCTTGCAAAACACATGCCTAGTTGGACATGGGACAACTGGTTCAAATATTTTGGATTGTTTTATGTCTATGATTGTCCATTTCGTTAAAAAAGCAATCCGAGGAGTAAATTGCTTTGATCAGGACTCAGGACTTGGAATGCTTTGTACCTCAGAGAGCGATGCTGACAGCGTATAAATCTGGTCTTGTAGAGCTGGGAGAGATTTCAGCCGCAGTAAATTGATGTTGCTCGTGGGGTTTCAGAGGCTAAGCTGCCTCACGCTGCAGCGTGTCTGGTCACGGGGGGTTTAAAGCAATTGTCTAGAGCATGGCTGACCCGCACGGGTCATCTCTGCTTTTTCCTGGGGTTTAATTTGTGCTTTTTTTTTTTCCTGCAGGCCTTCCCATCGTTATCGTGGGTGTGACCCTCGCAACTTCCTTTAACAAGTATGTGGCAGACAACCACTGCTGGCTGAACGTTCAGACCAACGTCATCTGGGCCTTTGTTGGGCCCGTTCTCTTCATCCTGGCAGTAAGTGCCAAGACCTGCCCAGAAGGTGGGATTCCTTCGTGCCTGGTTTTAGGAAAGCGTTGCAGGGTCTGGGGGGTCAGCACTTCTCCAGCTGAGGAGCTTGCTTTGTTATGCTTTATATAGACTTTCACAACACAAATAAACCTCGTGAGACACGGCAGCTTTTTTTAGAGAAAAAAGTGCTTTAAGGAACTTTGCTGACCAGTTCTTGTATTGGCTGCTAGATTAGGAATGTAGCTGAATGTGTATGTTGACTGTGACATTGCCTTAGCTAAAGGCCTGGTTTTAATATGGGAACATCTACATTCTTGAAGTAGTATCAGTATCATTAGACAACATGGTAGCAGAAAAAGATGCAAAATTTAGGGGGTCTAGAGTAGACACTGAACCGGGAAGACATCCTGAGGGAGAAGTTTTGAGATAAGTTTTATAGATTTCATACCTGTGTGGATAACTCTTTGGAGTATTTTACTCACTGCTTTCTCAGGAGTGATACGTTTGTCCCCAAGTTCTGACATGTAATTATTGAGTTCCTGGCAGAAAAGTCTCACCCCGGTGGAGCTGAGGTAACAGAAAGTGACTGGGTCCAATGGCTCTCCTCTGTCAGGTGAACACCTTCGTGCTGTTCCGGGTGGTGATAGTGACTGTGTCCAGTGCTCGCAGGAGATCCAAGATGCTGACACCCAACAGCAGCCTGGAGAACCAGATTGGAGTTCAGATATGGTGAGCAGGGAAGGGGTTTGCTGTGGCTGGTCTGGGTATGAGTTGGTGGAATTATTTTTAAGTTGAGAGTCTTTGTGTTGGTGAAGTGAAAGACCATGAGTTGGAGGAGTCAGGACAGAGAGGATTTTCTCCTCCAGAGTAACTGCATCACCCAAAGGCAGTCTGTCTGCTGCAATGCCCGTGCTGCTGAGAAACCCAGCCAGAACTTTCAGTCTGGGGAACCTGCTGCTGGACTCCCACGTGTGCACTCACGCTCCTAATTCTCACCACTTTGGGCTGGGAGACCCTTGGCAGCATCTGCTGAAATCAAAGCAGAAGCACCTTCTCTCTTCTTCACAGTTTGAAGGGGCCATAACTGAGTTTCTCTCCCACCCGTCCCCTCCTCAGCACTTGTGTGTGCCCCTCAGTGGGATGCAGTGGTAGAGGGTGCTGGGGTTTGGGCTGTTCGCCATTATAAAAAGCATTTTCTAGATGAGTTTGGGACTTGGTGGATGGAAAGTAACACTGGTGGGGAGAGGCGGTGTGAACTTCTGTAATCAGTTGATATAGAGAGACCTCTAAAAATCTGCTGCTTGAGTCATTACTTTATCATCCTCTGTGAATCTTTATTGTTGTTAGCTGGCGCCGGATACCCCTGCTAGACACGCATTGTTCCCCTCTATCATAAATAAATTTTCCCAAATTTACAGAAGCACGAAGATAGGGTGTTGCTGGAGGGCAGGGTGACATCTATATGCTAATAAAACAAATACTGAAAGCCATCCTTGTAGCAGCAGCTAGGGGGAAAATAGCTGTTTTCTCATGGCTGATGACGCCAAAGAGCTCCCTTTTTGCTAACTCTCAGTGATAAATAAAGAGCTGGGCTGGCACACAGGGGGCTGAGAAGTGAAATGTTTGGTTTCCCCCCTCTTAACTGATTTTGTTTGCAAAGGAATTTGTTCCATAGCTACCATCTTGGGTGCCTCTTGGTGGACACGTTGTCTGAAAAGCACTTGCTGGGGGAGGAGAGCTGTCTCCAGCATCTTCTGCAAGATACAGGCCAGGGTGCTCCTAAACCCCTGGAGGTTTTCCAGGGCAGATCCACTCAGTGCTCCATAACCTAACATAGATGCCCCAGACAGATCACGAGGAGACCTGGGGCAGGGTTTGCAGAGCCAGGAAGGGTGTTTGCCAGGACACCCTGGGTTCAGGGATGTGGGTCATGACAGGGACCCCCGTGGAGAACTGGTGGCTGGGAGGTGGGTGCCAGCGCACAATGTTTTGGCTTTGAAGTGTGCCCAGGTGACTCTGAGCTCTTCTTCCTGGCAGGGCCACAGCCAAACCCGTCCTGGTGCTGCTGCCCGTGCTGGGGCTGACCTGGGTGTGCGGGGTCCTCGTCCACCTCAGCATCATTTGGGCCTATGTCTTCATCGTGCTGAACTCTCTCCAGGTGAGTCCTCTACCAGGTGGATCCTCATATCACAGCCAAGCAGGTACCTGCGGTTTCTTGTGCTTCAATGTACTCTACATGTCCTAGTAGTTGGGGACATTTGTCGGCTCTGAAGCCCAGCCAAGCTTTCCCAAGCCACTGTGCTGTTTTTTCTGAGGAAACTGAGTTCATGCTCCCCGGAGATGAAATGCAACCCTGGAGACCTTGTTCATCTAATGGTCCTTAGATGCACCAGTCTCAAATGTCTTACTGGTGCCACAGCTCCCAGTGCCTGCTAAGAGCTGCACTGGAGGCCGGTGGGTGCAGGAGGGACAGGCTGTGGGCTGGTGATCAGAGCCTCACACGGGGAGGCTGGGAGTGTGTGTGCTGTTTCTAGCTCTGACTTGCAAGACCTTGGGTGAGTACTGCCATCTCCTTCTGAGTACTGCCATCTCCTTCAGCCTCTTCGTTCCTCTTTAGGCAGCATTATTTGGCTACATTTTTAAGACTATTTGCTTGTCTTGGTGTCTTCCAGGGCCATGGCTGTGACTACCTTACTTCAGGGATGTTATTAATATGTTAGTATTAATAGGGATCTCTATAGGGCAGAAAGTGACCCTGGTGTGTAAAGCAAAACTTCAGATTTGCTTCTATGTTTACTGATTTCATCAAAAGAGTTTAAGCAGCCTGTATGTGGTTAAGACAGCAAAGCAAATTGTATTTGACACAGCCCCCAGGAGCACTCAGTTCTGCACTGAGGTAGGACAGTTCCCAGGACCTCGGGATATCTGAGACTCAGGGACACATGGTGACAAAAAGTCCCAGAGCATGTGCTCTCCACCTGTGATTCAAAGCATCAGCCCCCTTTACTGGCAGAAGCTTTCCAGACCTGGAGAGAAAGCAGCTGTAGATGGAGCTAGAGAAGCACCAAAGGCCACTGCTGCTGCCATGGCAGGAGGGGACGGTCCAAGGCGGGTGGTGGAGGTCCCTGCAGGCAGCTCCTGGGGACAGGGACCCAGCCAGGGGCTCAGCCCAGACCCCGGGGCTCAGACTATGCCAGGATAGTACCTGGGGGTACCCACCCCAAGAACAGTGCCAGGGGTGCCCACACCCCCAGGATGGTGTCTGGGGATACCCACACACTCAGTCCTGTCCCTTTGCACTGGGCATTCAGAGTTTTCAGAGTCCCTTGCCCAGTGTGTGGGGACAAACCCTGCTCCAGGGGATCCAAGTCAAGAGAGCAACTGAGTACTGCCCTCCAGACCATTGGGATCCAAAGAGCTCCTCACCCCCATCTCCCTGTTTTTTTTCCTTCAGATTTAGTAGAAATTGGCTCCTGCTGTAGCTTTCCCTTACGGAGCAGCAGAGCTCGCAGTGCTTCCCTCTGGCACACTTGGCGGGTTGCAGCGTAGCATTGGCCCGGCTCTCCAAGGGTGAAATGCGGGCGTTATCACCACGTGCACCAGATGGGTGGTTGCTCCAGGGATGTTCTGGCTGTGGCTGGCGCGGGTCCAGCGGCCGGGTGCTGCTCACGCACATCCCTCGGCTCTCAGATGGGGGTGTTCCAAGGCCAGACAAGGGACGCCTCTCCACATCTCCGCCATTAAGGATATCAAAGGGTGGCAGGAGGTCTGTCCTAACTGTAGTTAAATATAGCATCAGTTCTCCTTGCCTCCTCATGCTATGCTTAAGTTATTGCACAGAAGAGAACTCGAGGCTCAGTGTTGTGATGAGGTGAGCCTGCGTCCAGCCCAGCCTTCATCCTCCGTGGGTCACTCGGCCTCTGTTTTTCCCTGGTACCAGCAGAGGGGCTGTGGGATGCTGGCTGTGGCAACATGGATGCTGGGCACATAGGTTTTTTGAGAGACAAGGAATAACTCCTGAAATGAATAAACATGTCCTCTGGATGATACATCTCCTGAGACTCCTTCTCACAAACCACGACAACGTCCACCCTGGGTGAGATAGGAGCTGAGGTGTTTTATGGATCAGGATTTATTTTCTGCCCTTGCTTTCTAAGTTATTGCTGCTTTTTGGTTTTCTTCTTTCTCCTAAAGCTCAGTAGGAGTCGTGGCTGTTGTGTGGACAGTCGAGGTTTGCCCATGAACATGCTGTGCTTGTTTGGCTCTGTCCCTTTGTTACCACCTTCAGGTCAATTCGCAGGTTACCCCGGAGGAGGAATGCTGGTGGGAAGGTGTGGAATTGGGAGAAAGCAGGGACAAAGCCGTCCCATTTCAGCCCCTTTGCTGACTGTCTTAGGGATCGCCTTGGAATTTCCTTTAAGGCCGGCGTGCTGCTTCATCCCTGAGCCTTGTGCAGGGAAGCTTTGCTGCTGTGCTTGTTTGTTTGTTTGACTGCTTTCTGTTTATCTGTGGAAACCAAAGCCTGTCTTCAAGGTTACTCTGTGCGTCGACACCAAACATGACAACTTCTTCTCCAGCCAGGCAGGAGGGGAATCCAGCCAAGTGATGGAGCCGTGCTGTGGTGGTGGTGGCTGCGGTGGCCACCCCTCAGGCTGGCGAGTGGGAACCTTCCCTCCAGCCCAGGATTTCAGAGGGAGCAGCACCGACACCCTGCCAAGCACCCACTGCTGGGTGGAGGTGTTAAAAAATGTGTAGGTAGAACCCACCGGCTTCATTTGAAGTCATAGAGCTGGAAGGATGGTCCTGAGGCTGGCTCAGGGCAGGGACTTACAGAGCCACTCACTGTCTCTGGTGAGAGGGGAGCAGGAGATGGTGCTGCTCCCAGCTGGGCGGTTTCTGGACAGACGGACTAGGCAGGAGCATCCTTTCTGCTCTGTGGGCCCCAGAACGTGCTATGCTCTCAATCATAGCATCACAGAATGGTTCGGGTGGGAAGGGACCTTAAAGATCATCGAGTTCCAACCCCCTTTCCATGGGCAGGGACACCGCCAACCAGCCCAGGTTGCTCCAAGCCCCCTCCAACCTGCCCTTGAACCCCTCCAGGGATGGGGCAGCCACAGCTTCTCTGGGCAACCTGGGCCAGGCTCTCACCACCCTCACAGCAAAGAAGTTCTTCCTGAGATCTCGCCTGTGGCCGCCCCGTGCCTGCCCTGCCGTGGGTGGGGAGCAGCTGGGACTGGGACACTGGGGGCCCTGGCGGGGGAAGATGGCAGCAGGAGGGCAGGCAGGAGGGCAGGCAGGAGGGCAGGCAGGAATGGGCTCCTCCAGAGCAGCATCTCCGCTTCCGCCCGCCACTGCAGCTGGGCCTCCTCTCCTTCCTCGCTCCCCTCCCAGCCGACCCCGCGGCTCCCCCCTCTCCCCGCGCTCATCCAGAATGATTATTTCAAGGAAGACCTGCCTTGGCAGCCCGACCAGAAATCTGGTCTGGGGGAGTGACCAGCATTGCTGGCTGAAGGACAGGTCATGGCACGGCGCCAGGGGACTGCTACCATTACGCCTGCCAAGAGCTCGCAGATGAAGAGCGAGGCTCATTGAAGACAAGATGGATTGCTCTTCTTGCTGCGGCTGATTTATCTAGCTGCGATAACAAACACCCCACAGATATAACATAAATCTGGTGGACCAGATAGGGCTGCCTTAAGGCCAAAATCGTTGGTCTGGAGCTGTAATTAGCCCCAGGCTGTGGCCTCCAGGCCCATGGGAAGGGTTGTCTGGATTGGGGCTGAGCAGAACCCCTGGGTCTGCACCCCACTGGATTTGTGTCAGAGGGTCCTGTTAACGCTGTGGTCTGTCACTGTGTGGGACAGAGGGACTGTCCCTGGCATCATGTGGCACTTGGTCTGTGGGAGGTTGCCGAAAGCCCCCCCCGGGATCGATGCTCGGTGGGAAGGGAGGTCTGCTTCCCAGATCTCAGCTCCCCTGGAAATTACTTCCTGGTGGTTTCTGGTTTTGAGGCCTGAAGGAGGTGTTTCCTGAGGGATTTTGGATGCACGAATGACCAGGGGCACAGGAGAGCTTTGGGAAGCCAAGCGCCTGGTGAGAGGCGCCTGTTCCCCCCGAAATGAAATGGAGGAAAAGGAGAAGGAGGAGGGACGGGGCATGGACTGTCTCTCCTTTGAACTCTCTGTGAGGAGCCTGGTCTCAAATGTCATTTTAAGGAAGGTTCTTCCCGCCCAGCTGTCCCTGGCTGTGCCGTGCCCACCCTCTGTGCCCCTGCCCCTTAGCCCAGGTCCTTGCCCATTGTAGGGCTCATCAAACCCATTTTGTCCCATGCCAAGTGGCACAAAGCAGCCGTACATCCCTAACCCTGCCTGTGCTCTCTCCTTTTCAGGGCCTGTACATATTCCTGGTCTATGCAATCTATAACAGCGAGGTAAGAGGTGCCCCTGGCTGGGGCTCAGTCACTCGTCACAGCAACAGTTTATTAGCAGTTGGGGGGTAGCTGGGGTTGTAGTGGGTGCAACAGGCAGCGTAGCCCCGACTGTGCTTCTGGGCTAGCGGTTGTGTTTTCTCCATGCCTTGCTGGAGGATCTCTTGCTCTGCTAGAGCTCCTGTGGTCCCCTCTAATGCCCTTGTTTTGCTCCAGGTGAGGAATGCCATCCAGAGGATGAAGGACAAGAAGAAAGCCCTCTCGTTCACAGTGAGTTGCAAGGAAGCCCTGCTGCCCCTTTGTTCACCAGAGGAGGGCAGATGTACTAGATGTACATTTGGACTCCTTTGAGGAGATGATGTCAGAAATAAGTCTTATTTTTCTCATCTTATGGGGGGAGCGTGGCAGAATCTTGTCTCTTTGCAGTCCTGTTGGACAGCACAGACCCAAAGATAATCTACCCTGATGAGGCAGCAGCCTGCTGTACCTGGGTGGGATGGCAGTCAAAGTCTCAGGGGCCGCAGGGCAGATGAAATTGATGTTGGATCTGGATCTAGCGAAGACTCATGTTGCAATTTTCACTGTCCTGTACCTCTTCCCTGTCATTACAGAACTGCTCTCATCCCATCAACTATTTATCAAGTCCAAGAAACACAACCTCCTGGGAGACAGGGAAACTGAGCCCTTCTGCAGCTGAGAGTGCCTTGTCGAGCCCTGTGCAGAAAGACCCTCCAGTGAAGAACATCACCAACAAAGGTAAAGAGGGTTGCCATTGCTGTTGGCCCAGGCCGTGTGATGAGGCCACAGTGAAATGTGGTAAAATTACTCATTTGCACGCTGTGCCTCTGTGAGCACTCGGGGTCTGGTGCTGCAAATGCACCACGGGATGAAGGATTCGCAGGAAAGGCAGGGACCATGATGTGGATCTCAGAGGGACCAGGTTCGTGCCTGCGGGCTGGCTGGGTGTGGGCATGGGGGGTCTCACCAGCATGTTACGCACCGTTGCATTCTCTTGAGGCAAGAATCCATGTCTGTGTCTTACAATGAATTTTCTGGGGAAGGAGAGGCAAAGGTGGCAGTAGGAAATAGGGGTTTTAGCTTCTAGAAAAAAAGGTGTTGTGTGCTCCAGCCAGTTTGTGGGTGCAATTATGCAGGTAACCTGTTTGGTCCCTTTGCTCCAGTGGGAGATACTTAGGGGACACAACGCACTGAGTTCTTGGTAAAGCATGAATATTTCTACTCCCTGATCTTCAAACTCATTGTGCTGCTTCACCCCCTAGGAAATTTTGGAGCCAAAATTCCCATGGGGATTTCATCAATTATGTCACCCGAGAGACCGGTATGTAACGTCTTCTGTTATTCTTCCACCTTCACCCATACCCAGAGCCCAGTGGTTAGGTAGGAATGGTGCCTGGTGGTTCCAATGAGGGGCTGGGACTGGGGCCACCTGGTAGCGTTACCAGCTCTTGCACAAATGCAGTGGTTTGTGTTCAGTCCACCTCAGAAGCTGCTTGACTTACCCACCCCATGCACAGACTGAGGGTGACACCGATCCCCTCTGTCCCAGGGTGTCAGAGAGGTTGCTGGGTGTTGCTGAGGGACCGGGCAGCGCGTTGGCACCACAACCCTGCTCTCCTACTGGGGGTCAGTCCAACACACCGCCTGCCTGACAAAACCAAGAAGGTTTTGATACACATCCTGAAGACTCTGGTTCGTTAAGATATGTACTCATTATCAGCAGTGTATTGATTTAAGTCATTTAAATAATTTGAGATGTATGTTTTCGTGCCCATAGGGGCCACTCCCGGTAGTCAAACCAGATGCAACCGAGTGTTTGCTGTCTTCTGTAGGAGCATAAGATGGAGAGCAAGGTGGGCTACTGGCAGGAGCTCCTGGCTGGTGACCTGCCGTGGCTGTGCTTGGCTCAGGAGGTGATTGCCAGAGCTGGGCAGGGGCAGGGAGAAGAGGACAACAGGGGAGAGAGCACATTCTGGGGGCAGGAGAGGAGGGGGTCCCAGAACAGCCGATTTCCAAGGTGAGCTCACCCCTGAGTCGGTGGGGAACCATCCCCCTGCCACCGGGAGGGTAAAGAGAAGGACCAGTGAATTTTGGCCAGTAAAGCACCAAGCAGAGGCTGGTAGGGACCAGGGCAGAAGACTTCCCCAGGGACAGCAAAGGAGAATGAGGCAGCAGGGACTCGCTGTCCCTGTGGTGGGCGAGCTGTGTCCCTCTGGGGAGGGCAGGCTGGGTGTGCAGGAGTGTGATGGAGAGCTCAGCGAGGTAGGGCCTAAAGCAGGGAACAATTTTAATTTGACTACTCTGGTACAACTTCCATCTCCCACTATTGAAATGATCATCAGTCCTTGTGCACTTGACATACAAGTGCTGTAATTTCCTCAGAATAAAATCCAACACTACTTTCATATGAGTCTCTCGCTGAAGGATCTCTCTCTCCCTCTCTAATATTTATCCTTTGAAAACCTGTGTCACATAGACAGCTCTTATTTATCCAATAGATAATACTTCTATAGCTGGCATATCGTTTTGAAGCCACTCAATAAAATCCATATTTTCATCTCTTGTGATTTATATTGTGGTTAATGCCGTTCCTCCCCTCGTGCTGAGCACCCACCGGGATTCACTCACAGGTGATGCTTTTCTCAGCCAGCCAGCTGCTGGCTGTGTAAACTGGGACCAGGGCTAAGCCCCTGGCACCAGGTACGAGACGTGGGCCCATGGGATTAGCCCAGGGGCCTGAGTTTCCTAAGGCAGGGAGCATTAGGAGGCAGCAGATCCCCTAAATGCCAAGGCCGTGGCATTTCCTCACAGGCAAAGACAGAAAGCGCTTTCCTCTGTGTGAGGGTCACCGAGGACTTTGCTGGATCTTTGCTGCTTAAACATTGAGTTTTTAATATACGTGTTTCCTTTCTAACTAACATGGCTGCATCAGAAGGTGAAGCTGCTGCCGGTGCCTGCCCGGGGATGGGGGCTCAGCCCCGCTGCCCATGGGGCGGCAGCGTGAGGGTCCCTTGGCATCGGCATGGGGGTCATGAGGGCTGCGGGCAGTTTTCATCGGCACAGCTGAGCCCCCAGGGGTGCCACCCTCCTCTGGAGAGGTGCTGCTTCCCCTGCTCCTTCCTTACACAAGTCAGTGCTGTTTTTCCTGCTCCCCGGCTAAATGAGTCACGGCACTCGCTGGAGGAGCGGGGAATGTCACTGGCAGCTGCACAATAGTTTGGATGAAGAGAAGATGCTACTTAAAAACGTTTGAAAACACTTAAAATGACAAAACACTGAGTGAGTGAAGATACAAACACAGACGAGATGTTCTTTGTATTTCAGCTTTTTTAAATGTTGTTTGGTGATATTTGTTGCTGCTGGGCTGGGAGCAGGAATTTCACACCTCGCAGAGTATTCGCCATCACTTCAGCACGGGGTGCAGGCTTGTGCATGCTCTTTCCACTGCAGCTCTGGGGGAGAAAGTTCTCTCTCCTCTTCTCCTGGATTTTCCTTGGCTGTCCAGCACGGTCTCCCACCCGCTGGGTCACCCCAGAGGAGGGGTCCCAGAGAGGGCGCATGGAGCAGGGCACAGCTCACTGCCCCGGCACTGCTGAGAGGTGCTTTGTGTCCAGGGACACCCCACAAGGTGCCATCCCTTGGGGACTGGGATGAAGGCTCTGGTTCCCAGCCCGTGCGGTGGCTCGGTGGTTGGGTGCTGGGGGAGCCCCGCTGGCCCCGGGGAGGGTGCTGGTGGGTTTCCTGCAGTGGAGCAATCAGAGGTGTGCCTTCTGCTAACAGATGTTCTCCCCTCTTTCAGGCTGTAGAGCTGACAGCGTTCAAATCCTCAGGTAACATTTGCCTTCATCATTTTCTTTAATTTTTGTTATTGCTCATCCTGGTTTCTGTGGTTGCGTGGTGGAGTGCTGCCCAGAGGGCACGTGAATTTTGCTCAGGCTTTGGGAAACATTTTATTTGCAAACTGCCCCGGTGGGTGCAGTCCTGGCCAGGCTGTTGGGCGATCCGTGTCCCCCTGAACAGACTGAGGGAGGGTATGAAGCCCCAGCAGCTCTGCCAGTGCTGCCTGTGCTGCCTCTCCCCGGCAGCCCCGGTGGCTCAGCCCAGGGTTCCCAAATCACAGCCCCCACCTAGCTTCTCTCTCTGCACCTTCCTTGTTGCTGCTGGTGGGTGTTAGAAGTGCCTTGCTCCCAAAGAAGGGGTGTTCCAACGGGGCTGGATTTATGAGCTTAAAAGCAGCCATTTAGCTGCTTCTGTTTCAGGTTGTAGAAAGGCCAATGTCACCATGGAGGTGGGTAGAATTAAAACCAGAAATCCCTCCTAAGCCCCAGACCTCTGCTCGGTTGCAGTGCTGGGGGGAGGCTGGCCAGACACAGCTCCCTGCTCCGGCCCTTGCGTTGGGCGAGGCACCGGATCCGCCGGGTCTGGGTGTAGAATATTTAGCTTTATGGGTTTTTTAGCAGCCACTGCTGAGTGCTCCCAGCCCTCTCAGTGCAGTCTCTGGATGGGGCCACTCAAGCAGACAGTGCAGTGAAGAATCACCAGGGATGGCTTGATATTATTTTTTTTTTCTGCATTGTTACATTTTCTTTTGTCAAAGGAAGCAGTGCATTAGCAGGTTTCTGATTTTGCTCCACATCAAGTGTCTAAGCAGGGCATGCTTAGACTATTTTCGAGACGATGCCACCCAGAAGCATTGCAGCTTTCCTCCCCACAGTGGACACACGAGCAAGGCAGGAGCGATGGCATCCAGGAGTAAATGTGCTGCGGCATTTCGGGTGGGGAGTGGGGTCTCAGAGACAGCGAGACCTACACCCGGCACGTGCCTTTGTGCTCTGTCCCCCCTCACTTGCTCCTGCACACTTTAATCCAGACACACGTGTCATTAAACTCCAGCTGTGCAAAGAGGCGGGTTTGTTTAGTTTGGTTTTGCTTTCTCAGGTAAGCCCTCGGTATATTTGTAAATATACTGGAAATATACTGGGTCTGCCCAGAGGCTGGTGGGGACACAGGGCTGGTCTTGGTGCTGCTCCCTCGGGCACCGGAGGATGCACAAGGGCCGTGGAAGCAGCCGGTGGGCTCAGGGCAGCGTGGAGCACGGCCACCCTCTTGGTGAGCACCCAGAGCGGCTCCTCGCGCGCCCCAGGGCAAGGGAGCCCTCGCTTGGGCAGTCCTTCAGCCTGGGGTGAACAAGAAGATCTCCTTGAACCAGAAGAGCACTCCTCTGCACACTTGTGTACGTGCAAGCCGGTGTGCAGCACAGTGCTGGTGCCGGCGACGCTGCGCTGCTCCGAGGAGCCAGGCTCAAAGACAAGTGCTTCCAGCTATTAAAAAAAAAATATTAAAAGGCAGTAATGCCCGGCTGTAGTAACGCCTGGAAGACCCCAGGGCAGCGCAGCGTTGCACAGGCTCCCATCGTCACAGCTTGTTCAGCAGAGCAAAATGCTGTGTAGCTCCTGGGGATAACAACTGCCGGGGGAAGCAACCCATAAACCTGTGTGCTTGGTGATGGACGAGAGACAGATCATTCCAACAGGCTCCGCTTCCCTTCCTCTGTTTGTTTTCTCCCATAATAGTTTATTGAAGAGATGTATTTTGCCCCAAGCATCTTTATTTGAAGGTTTCCAGGCAGCTCTAATGAGAATTGGGGTGGTACAGCAGGAGGCTGGCAGGAGCCCTCCCGCCCCGCAGTCGGGGGGAGAGTGGGTGGGCAGGGGGAGCGCTGGACCCCGGGCACCCGTGGGAGACTTGGGGCTTAACTGACCTGCTCGCAGCCTCCCGGGAGAGCTGTGCTGCATCTGGGGTGGGATCCACCTCCCCCCTGCTCCAGCCCCTCAGCCAGGCTCCCGTGGGAGCTGTGGGCATCGCGCTGGCTCCAAGTGTGTCCCTGGGGAAGGTGGGACGTGCCCCCAGCAGTGCCTTAGCACGTGTGAGGACGAGGGCAGATGAAATGCAGGTAACACCAGGCCAGTTTGGGAACCACAGAAACGAGGAGCTCTGTGGCACAGCTGTGGCCGGGAGGCAGCGTAGGCTCCCTCCCCACCCCCAATATTAGGGCTCCCCCCCAGCAAGGACTCAATTCACTCGGGGAGGCCGCCCGTTTCCGCAGTGATGAGCTCCAGCCCAGCTGTACAAAGCTGTGCGCGGCAGCGAGCGCGCTGCCCGGATTCATTACAGCCTTTATGTAAGCAGGGGCTGGCCGGGGGGGGCGGTTCACATATTTGCACAAACAATAAGTACCGTCCTCCTTGTCTTGGCAAACAAGAGCTCCAAGAGGCTTCCACATCCTCCATCTCTTCAAGTGATGGCTGCTTTGTTTCCCCACGATAATTTCATTATTCTGTTTGAATACATTTATATGTTGCTAAGCCACACATAGCAACATGGATCTTGTCTCCACCGCCCAGCCTTTCTGTGATCAATATTGAGTAATTCTGCAACTCTCGTCATACCGCGTTAAATAAGATTGGTTTTGAAATAATAAGGAAATTGTGGATCTTTGGGATTCAAAGCCAGGACAACACCTGAGTGCCGTGGGCACTTGGAGAAACGCAGACCCCCCTGATGCTGACCCCTGTGGTGGGATCACCGCTGCTGCCTGTGCCACTGTCCTTCCCGATGGGCAGAGGTGCCCTGTGCCCTGCAGGGAGGGGGGTCCAGCCCGTGCGGTGTTGGTGCTCTCTGCCACAGTAGTGCTGGTATTTTCATTAAATCCCATTTAAACCTCATTCTTCAGTGCTCTCAGAGCTTGGCACTCTGCAGGGTGGGCTAATTACTGAGCAGGGGAAGAGGAGGTTTCTCCTCCTCAGCTGCAGCCCCACGCAGGGAGGCTGCTTTGGCTCCCTGCCGTAAGGACGGTATTTCAGAGACCCCTAAAGGGGCAGGGGGGGCCGTGGGCTGGCAGAGGAACGGCAGGGCAGGCTGTGCTCCATCCTACGTGCTCTGTCCTGTGGCAGGTTTGGGCTGAGCTTTCTTCCAGTGCACTGTGGGACCCCCACCAGTGCATCCCCCACCCCAGATCCCTGCCCTCCCCTCTCTGCCGCCGCAGCTCAGCCCATCTCTCTTTTGCTTTAGGTTTCTGAGAACTTTCTGGGCCCACAACGTCGAGACTCTTCCAGCAGCCGGGAGGACGGCAGGTCTGAGGAGCTGGCTTCCATGTGGAGGGCTGTCCTAGCCAGGCAGAGTTGTTAGCCCTGCACGTCTTCTTGGCAGCATGTACAGACAAAACCACAGCAGGTCTGGGGTGGCGTGGGGGGGGTCTTATGGGGCTTCGACTGCTGCTGAAGACTGACCCACTCCTCTCCAGGGGTGGGCAACCAACAGGCAGGTATCGCTGTGACTCCTGCCCAGCCTGCATGCCAGCCCAGGGGTCCCCGTGGCTTGTGCAGCCTCTGCTGGGGTTGCCAGCCACCCCATGGCACCATCAGCAGCCTGGCTGTGTGTGGTGGCTGTAAAGCTGGTTTAGCCTGGGGGGCCTGGGGCAGCAGCACGGGATCCAGCCCAGCTTTGCCCGTGGTGGCCGTGCTCAGGCTCCCATGCCAGCGAGGATAGCCACCTTCCCCTGCCCCACGCTGGCCCAGCTCACCGCCCTGCCAGGACAGGGATGGGGACAGGCCACGTAGGAAGCACATGCACTAGGGCAGACAGCAGCTGGCTTCGAGTCTTTTCTAAAGCAGCTGATTTCAGTAGTGTCTTTAGGATAAGTCCCTGCTCTCCCTGCTCCTCCTGGGCTCCCACCCGGCTGGCCTGGCCCCTCACCAGCGGCGGTTGCCTTCTCTCCCTCTGTTCTGGTTGTCCTCTTACCTCCTAGTGTTTAGAGCACATAAAACGAGTTGGGTTTTCTGCTGATTACAATGACAGTAAATGCTGATTTTAAAGGTACCGTCCTCTCCTTGTTGCAATGTGTCCACGGGAATGGGCTCGTGCTTGGGCGCAGCAGCGTGGCCGTGGCTTTACGGGGGCGCAGGGAACCTGTGTGCTGTCTCCTCTGCTGCCTTCCCTGCCCCAGAGCAGCCCGGTGTGGGTCAGGAGAGCGGGGTGTGAGAGCAGACCATCGCTCCTGTGATCAGAGTCAGCCAAGCAGCAGCTCCAGGCACTGGGGTCGGGTAGAGCCATGGTGTGGGGCACTTCCCAGCAGGGAAATACTCACAGACAGGGCATCAAACCCGTGGCAGAGCTCTGTGCTTGCCCCCTGGGTTTGCTGCCTGCCACAGAGCATGGCTCGCTGGGGGCTCTCAGCTACAGTGACCACCAAGGGCTACATGAAAAATCCCAAGTCTAAGCTAACTGCCCATAAATGCTGTCATTCCTGAGCTCATTCGCAGAACACTCTATAGCAATTCCTGGCAGCGCTTTGAACCAGATCCTGAGTCACCGATGCCTTGAATCACACCACAGCAGTGACACCCCCACACACAGCCACAGGGTCCTGCTCCCACCAAAGGCAGGCGACGTACCTCGAGAGTTATCTGTGGGACCCGGGGCCAAGCACTGCTGGGACACCAGGCAGGACATCCCAGCCTGCCCACGGGGAGCAGGAGGAGGGGTTGGCACCAACAAGGAGAGGTAGAAAGACAGCCAAAAAAGACAAAGTCTGCCTTTTTTAATAACTGCAAAATTTATTACAGTGGTTTGCTCCTGACAAGGAAGTTGGTAACCTCCTGCCTGGGAAGGAAGGGTGGGAAAGGGGAGGGATGAGAAGGAGAAAAGGATGTGAGAGACAGAGAGAGAGAGAGACACTTAAGGACACTTTTCATTTTCTGAAAATAAAACATCTTTTACCTCCCAAACCAATTTCTCCAGTTCTTTAAGTTCACAAAAAGAAGGTGAAACCGAACCACAGACTTCAGGAGGAAAAATGCACAAACATGTTGAAAGCAGAGACAAACATGCTCTTCTGCATCTAACAAGCTTCCACGAGCTGCGTGGCTCCGGGCGCAGCGTCTGCAGCTCCTCGAGGCGCCGGCTCTGCGTGGAGCCACGGCAGACAACAGCCCCCTCAGAACCAGGAGCAAACACCCGCCGTGGAAAACACACCTGAACCAACCCCAGCCGTGCTGAGGAGCCCCAGCAGAGCCAGGGGGTCTGGCCATGGCGGGGGGGCCATGCTGTGCTGCCCAGTGGTGGGGTGGGAGGAGAGGAGAGCGTGGCTGAGACCAAGAGAAAGCAGCAGTGAGAGTCCAGTACGTCCCAGCCTGGGGGGCTGCAGCCCCAGTGCTACCCAGTGGTGTCTGTGAGCCCCTGTCCTGTGCTGGGAGAGGAACTGGCAGCTCTTTGCTCGTGGCTTTGGCACAGCATTTGCTGTCACCCAGGGACACAGCAGAGTGTGACTCAGGATCTGGGGGCTCAGCTGGGCCTGGCATGAAGCACAAGACAATTCTTATTACTCCTTACCCATGTATTTGGGCAGGTAACTGCAAGAGGGGGCTGCAATGCCCCCCAGCTCCCCGAGTCCCCGGGCACATGCTGGCACGGGAGCAGCTCCAGGCTGTTTGCAGCCTGGGCCCTGCACCTCCCTCCTGCCCCGCTGCTCTGCCACCGTCACCTGCGGGCAGGGGACAGGCTCCATCCCTGTCCCATTCTTCCCCTTGGCTGTTCTCCTGGACACAGCTGATGGCTGGAGCGAGACAGGACCTGCACTGCCTGGGGACACCATCCCAGGGCTCCCCGTCCTTGCACTTCAGGAACCAGCTTGGGTCACGGTGCTGATGCTGCCTGGGCACCATGACCTGCAAAGCTCTCCAGCCGCAGGGGTGTAGTGCTGGCACCAAGGGTGCAGTAGCAGGGCCATGGACCCAAAGTGTCCTGAGGACAGTCCCCTGCTCCTGGTACCAAATCCCTTGGAGCTTCTACAGCAAAGCTTTGACACGCCAGAGACGTGTTGACTGCAGACACCCGTGGGCTCCAGGCACAGTGGCTGCCCTGGGCTGCAAAGCCACGGCTGGTGCCTCCAGCACTGAGAAAACTAATCTCAGCTGAGGGGTAGCACCTCCTGTCCCTGCCTGCCCTCGCTTGGCCAGGGCAGCAGCGGGATGCAGAGCAGAGCAGGCAGCCACGCTGCGGGGAGCCAGGAGCAGGGACCCCGGTACACAAACCTTGGGGTCCTAGCATGGCTGCGTGGGGCTGACGGCTCCAGCCTCAGCCCTGGGGTTCTGCTTGGCTCTGCAGAAATCCTCTGCCTCCATGCTGGGGCCTGGCAACACCCCAAATGCCACAAAACCACAACCCGGCGGGGGGGGGGGTTCACCTCACCTCTCCCCTGCCCTGTGCATGCGGGGCCCTGAGACATGGGGCAGGGTTGGGGGAGGGATGGTAACGGTGGAGAAAGGGCTGGTGGGGGCAGCAGGAGAGGAGCATCAATAGGAGAAAAGCCAGGACAGGCTTTGCCCTTCCTTTGTGCCGCAGAGCTGGGTCGGGCAGGCAATAGCTCGAGCACCGTGTGTGCAGAGGAGCCGAGGGGCAGCACTGGTGATGGGGCAGTGCGGCCACCGAGCCCAGGGCCCCGCAGCCACCAGCCGTCCTTACTGTGTATTAAAATAAACCATCTGGGACTGTTCCAATAGTACGGGTCAAACAGCATCACTGAGACGGGGGGGTGGAGGGGTGGCGCTGGCCCCCCAGCCCCAGGCACGCGTCCTGCCCCCGCCACCCCGCTGGCAGCACCGGGTCTGTGCGGGCGGCCGCGCTCAAGTCCGCTTGGCGTGCAGCATCTCGATGAGGAGGTTGTTGCAGGGCACCTCCCCGCTCAGGTGCTTGTGGTAGAGGTACTCCTCCGCCTGCATGCTCAGCGCCCGGACCTCCGCCAGCCGCAGCAGCAGCTGGCGAAACTTGTCCGTGGAGTGGGGGTAGTGGCAGACCGTGTACTCCAGCAGCGCCGCGTTGGCCTTCTCCTGAGCGTCCTTCGCCAGCGTGTGGTTCTCCAGGTACTTCACATCTGCAAGGGAGGAGGGAGGAGGGTGATACGGTGCTAAACCCGTGTGTCTGCCCCATCTGTGCTGTGCCAGGAGGGACCCACACTCCTGTGTCAATGGCCCTCATGCACAAAAACACAGTGCAGAGGGGTTCTGTGCCCCATCCCTGCCCGGCCACGGGCTCCTCATCCCAGCTCTGCCTCCCATGCTGAAGACGGACACCCAAACTCTGGGGCAGCAGGAGGGCTGGTGCCCCCCTGCCCTCACCACCCAGGAAACTACAAAGGCAAAACGAGTTCCCAGCTGTGCCCACACACAGGGAGCTGCTGCCAACAGCCCCCTTTAATTCCCGAAGGTCGAGGAAGCGGCTGCATTAATTCCTTGATAAACCTGGTCTTTCCAATGTGGCAACCGGGCTCCCCAGCCTGGAAACCCTAATCCTCCGAGCCTCACCAGGGCCAAAGCAGCTCCCCAGTAATCCCACTGCTGGGTCTGGGTGGGGAAGTGGCACAGCAGGCAGTGGCACCAAGGATCCTGCAGGGGCTGGTGCCAACATGGCATTGGCAGCACTCAAGCACTCAGCTGGGGCACCCACGGCCCCAGGGCAGAGATTGTCCCTGGGGATGCCTGGTCTGTAACTGCCACAGCAGGAGGGTGACTGCAGGGACAGCCCAGGCTGGTGGCTTGGGGTTTCTCCAGGACACCCGAGCTGGGATCTGCCCTCTAAGGATGCTGCCTCAGTGCTCAGGTTGCCACCAGCGCTCTGAGAAGGAAGCACTGATTTTTAATCTGTGCAATACGTCGTTAAACCAGCCCTGTGTGCAGATTTCAGTGCTTTAGGGGAACACTGCTGTGTGCCACCCTGTCAGCCAGCTACAGCCACACACAGCCACGGCATCTCACAGAATCACAGCATGATATGGGGTTGGAAGGGACCTCTGGAGATCACCCAGTCCAACCCCCTGCCAGAGCAGGGCCACCCAGAGCAGGTCCCACAGGAACGTGTCCAGGTGGGTTTGAATGTCTCCAGAGAAGGAGACTCCACCACCTCCCTGGGCAGCCTCTGCCAGGGCTCTGCCACCCTCACAGGAAAGAAGTTCCTCCTCATGCTTAGATGGAACTTATGTTCAAATTTGTGCCCATTCCCTCTAGTCCTGTCAACAAATCCCAGCACCGAGTCTGTTTGGGGCCAGTGGCTTTAGTGGATGTGCTGCAGGGCACGGAGGCACCCGGCAGCGCTGCGCTCGCTGCCCACAGCCAGCAGCCCTGATGCACAGCCAAATGCAGGTCTGCGTGGGAGCCAGGACACATCCCACCTGTGGGCTGGGAACGGGGAAATCTGGGCACGGGTTCTGGCCAAGGCGGCTGGGAATTTGGGGTTTATTTCTGGCAGAGCCTGGGGAGCGGAGGTGTAGCCGGGGGAGGGCCAGGGGGCCCCCGGGGAGATGCAGCCCCGGCCGTGCCCATGGCACAAAGTGCCGTGGGTCGTGCCAAGATGCACTTTATCAGATCACCCTTCCCTTTTCACTCCTGCGGCACATTTGCTCCCATTGTGGCTGCCTCCCTTCTACCCGGGTTGTTGTTATGAAATCTCTTTATCTGCATAAGGTTATTGTGCATGTCATTAAAAAAAAAAGAATTTATATTGATAAATGTCAAATCTATCCCCTGAGTTGGCTCAACAATAGCTAGTTCTACTCGATGAACTCACCTGGTTCTCTGAAAGACCCTATTCACTGTTTAATTGAATATTTGAATAATCTTTTCATTCCTGCAAGGAATAAAGAATGTTGTCCAAATAACATTGACTCACTTCATTTAGAGACACTGCAGCAGTTGCAAAGACTGTCCTGTGACAAAGCCTCCCATCACACATACAGATATGCCTGGGATTATTTCTATGCCCTCAAGTGTTCTTCCTATTCACAGCTCCTTTTGTTTGGGAGAAGCTGCTGATAAATTGCAAACGCTTAAGGGAATGTGGGCTATAAAAGCCTCTCTTCCTCCCCTCCCCAAGAGTAGCTGCTTCATGAATGTAAGTCATGAAATCGAATGATAGGTCAATCCATTAAGGCTCTATTAAGCCCTTCTGTAGAACAAAGCTAACCTGTGCCGTCCTCATAAATATTGCTATTTTGAGAAGCCCTAATTTTAATTAAATCTCTTTACCTGCTCAGGAGAGAAATCTATTTAGAACTCAAATGGCAGCTCTTGTGAGCGGGGCTTGGCTTTGATTGTGCTGTGGCAGAGTGGTAAATGTGGAAATTCTCTTGTTAAAGGCAATTACATCCTGCACATAATACACAATCCCATCCTCTACAGCTGAGCCTGCGAAGGGCAAATTACTCCAAGTGAGCTCTGCAATATGGAGAGAAAAAGTTGGATTTGGGGCAAAATGATGTATGGGGAAATACAGCTCTCTGATTCCACGCCCTCCCTGAAAGCTGTTGCTCTGGGGAAGCGGAACCGCAGCCGCGATGGGCACGGTGGTGTGGGGCTGGGGGCTCCGGGGGGACGCTGCTCTTGCTGGCTGGGCTGGGGGCGGTGGGGGGACAGTCCTCACGGGTGCTAAGCCCACAGGGCAGCAGCTGGGGAAGGTCCCAGCTCCTTTATTTCCCAGCCCGGGCACTGTTTGTGCCACACCTTATCACTGCTTGAACAGCAAATTGTCATATCTAATTTCTCTGGATTTCAAAACAGCTCCAGAGGAACAGAAAGCTGCGGGAGGAGATGCTGCAGGTGCAGGAGGGGACGGCAGAGCAGACACCCGCCCTGCCCGGCCCCCCTGCCAGCGGGGACATCCACTGCAAACCTGAGTCAAACCGCCGTGTCCTTCAGACCGTACTGGCCCTGACCCCGTCCTCTGGGATGGGGGAGTGGGTTCCCTCTGCCTGCAGCGTGTCACTGCCCCCCACTTCACCCAGTAACCCAGTGGCAGTGCTGCTCCTGGAGCAGGCTGGCTCCTCAGTGACAGTGACATACAGTGATGCAGACTCTCCGTCAAGCACAAACTACCAAAACACACGGCAGTGCCCACACGGGGCAGAGAGCAGCTCATGGCCCAACTGGCAGGAGCCCCCTGGGGTGGGACATCATGGATGGAGAAGGGCAAGAACAGACTGAGGCACTGGGACAGGGTCAGGGATGGAGACAGGGTTGCCCCAAGCTGGCATCACCATCCCAGCTCGGGACCAGCACCCGGCCGCTGCAGGGACCCAAGCACAAGTTTCCCTGGGGAAATGCCAGCTCCCACTGGGCCCGGGTGTGTGCAATTAGCAGCGGCTGAGGAGGTGTGGGAAGGGAAGCAGCCGCGGTGGCAGAGGTGCGAGCCCAGAGCACGACAGCCAGCTGAGCCCCTCGCAGGCCCCGCCACCATCCTCGCGCTGGGAGGTGAGATCTCCCGCTGGGACGGGGCTGAGGGGAAGGTGTCAGCACCAGTAATGAAGGCAGCTGGACCCCCTGGGCTCCTCGTGGTGCTCGGCACCATCCACAGTTGCACCATCCCACAGAGGGCTGAGCGCTCCAGCGGGAATCCCATGGGCATCCCTGCCTCAGGGTGATGCCTTTGGGAAAGGAGGTGCATCCCTGCCCATGGTGGATGGGGAGATGCTCCCTGCGGGTGCAGTGGCACGGGCAGGGTGGGAGCGGGGCAGGCATGGGGCAGAGCCACTCTGCAGCCCCTGGCAGCAGCGCCCGCAGCTCCCGGGTATTTTGTCTGGGCGAGTGGGATGTTGTGAACCCGCCGCCTCGGCCCGACCGCAGGCTCCGGGGCTGAGCCTAATCGGCACGGGCCCTCTGACGCAAATCCCGGGAGATAGGGCTGTCCCCAGTCGCCGCCTCTGTCAACATGCCTGTTTTGCCCTGGCTCTATCAGCCGGTTGTTTCCCTGCCCGGTGAGATGGGTCAGTGACCAAAACAGGCTCCCCACAGCCACCGGGGAGACAATGTCACCAACGGCGGGGGGCAGAGCCCAGACCCACAGCAGGAGACGTTTCAGACCCCTTGGCGGGGCAGAGCAACCGGCAGGTCCTAGCCCTCGCTCCTGCCCCCTCATTAAAAGCCCCTTCGTCACCCACGGGCACAGCAGCCAGCACTGCCCGACCCTGGGCTGTGCATGGCCCCTCCAGCTGTGCTCCCACACCTGAGACCCCACAGCAGCATGGCCAGGACCCCCGAGCGTGGCCACCCCTCATCCCGGTGCCCCCCGCAGCGGTGCTCACCAAGGCTGAAGAGGATGAGGAACTTCAGGCAGACAAACTCCTGCCGGTCCACCTGGAGAGAGTGCAAGTGCAGGACGAGCTCCTGCGCCCGCAGCACCAGCGTGTTGAGGATGGAGCCAGCCTGGGCTGCGATGGTCGACATGTCCACCTGCAGGGACCAGGATGGTGTCAGCTGTGGTGGCCCCAGTCCCCCCAAACCCACTGCAGGCACCCCACACATGGCAGGAGCCAGGCACCAGCCCAGAGAACTGACTGAGAACTGGGGGTGTCAAAGCAAAGGCTGACGGGTGAAAAGGGAATCTGGTTTCTCCAGTGCTGCTTAAAAAAGAGAGGTGGGTGCTGACATTGCAGACACCTGCAGCTCCATAATCCACACCTGGGGCAGGATGAGGCCCCTTCCCACCTCCCGCCTCTGCAAGTACAGCTGTGGCTGTTGATCTTTCCATGAGAAACTTTTTTCTCTGATGGGATGGGGTGGTACTTTCTTCAGAAGCAGTCCCACAGCACAGCAAAAACCACCTGTCCACCCTGAGCCAAGTCGGCCACACTCGACCAGAAGTAGCACACAAATCACCCCTGGGACCCCCTCCAGCCCCACCACCCAGCCCCCACTGCCCCCTCCACAGCAGTCACCATGGTCTCCATGGCCAGCACTCACCTCCTGGCCGGTGACGAGCAGCACGCTGTGCTCCTTGCTGTGCTGCAGCTGCCGGTAGACATGGTCGAACACCAGCAGCTCGCTCCAGCAGTTCTGCAGCAGCTTCATCTGGTCGCCCACCTGAAACACAGCCAGAGCAGCTTTGAAGCATCTCAGCATGTTTCAGCGGCACTTGCTGGCTGCCATCAGCACGGGTTTTCCCCCACCAGGCACAACCTCCCCGAACCGCACACAACTCTTTAACAAAATGTCTGCTGGCCACGTCCCCAGGCAGGAGGGAACGTGTGGTGGCTGCACAAAAGCCCTGTGTCTCCGGGCGGCCCCTCTGGATGCTTTAGAATTGAAGAAGTCGGTACCCAGTGTCGCCTCCCTGCCCGGGACGGCAGGTTTTGGCGGGGGGGGCACAGAGCTGCAGGGGAGGTCCTGGCTGTGGGGCATCACCGTGTCCTGCAGCTGCCAGGTCATCCTCTGCCCACGCACCAACACGCGTGTGATCACATGCACATTTGCACATGTGCTGGTGTGTAGGTACAGGCACAGGTACAGGTGTCCACAGCTACGCTTTCAACGAAATGCCTGCGACTGTGTGTAAGAAGCTCAGCCCAGGACACAGCCTGCAAGGACCCACACAGGTCTGTTGGGAACACGGGTGGGCTGCAGGCAGTGATGGGCAGAACAAGCTGCCAGAGCTCGTCCCCTCATCATTGGCTTCATCCCCTCAGCACCGCTCTCCACAGGACCCCAACTCCTTTCTGCAAAGGGCTGAACCCCCCGTCCCCTGCTTGGACCCCCCCCTCTCCTGCAGGGCTGGTGTGGGCAAAGGGCCGGGGGTTACCAGTGATACCTCCCTGCAGAGCAAATTCAGCGCCAGCAGAAGAGCTCTGCAGTGCCATTGTGCTCCCTGCCTTTAATAGAAGGAAGACAGATGCAGTATCACAGGACTGGATAATACCCTCGTTTTGCTGAAGAGGCTGCAATAAACCAGTGCTGGGAGATTGCAAAAGGAATAGAAGTCAGATGAGAAAGAGCTTTATGGTCTCGGAGCCCGGCACTCCCCGCGAGCCGCCGGGATTTGTTTCTCAAGTGCAGTGGGTGGTCAGAGCCGGACGCGCGGCAGCGCGGGGAGGGAGATGCAGAGCTGAAGGCAGCGACTGCAGCGCCTGCTCCTGCCCAACGGTATGAAACCTGCCTGCAGAGAGGTGCCGTGGGGCTGCCAAGGCCGGGCTCACCACCACATCGCCCAAACCATTGAAGAAACCACGGTACATGGCCCAGCAGTACGGACCGTGGGCTTTCTGTTCAGCTGCTGAACAAAGAACTGGGGAAAAGCTCATTCAGCACCAAAACAAAATGGAAATTTTCTGTATTCGTGTTGACCTCTGCCCCAAGGCAAGTGGCTGGTTGTACCCATGGCCAGCCCTCGCAGGGAGCTGGGGTCCGGCCCTGGCAGCGTGCTGCCAGCCCAGCCACATGCTCCTGACAGTGCCGAGCTCCTCCGCTCCGCTGAATCACAGCGTTGTTTTGGAAGCTCCTTCCTGTGCCTCATTCCTGAGCAGGACGAGCTCCAGAAGGGACAGACTGAAGGCTTTGCCCTGAAAATGGTTTTTAAAAATTCAGCTTTTCCAAAAGGAAGCATTTCAGCTGTTTCAAAATCTTTTCTTCCTTTAAAAATTACTAACCAGCTTCTCCCAAACTCTGCAGGTGGGTTCAGCTCCCTCGGCAGAGAATCTCCCTGCATCCCCTCAGCAGCACATCCCTCTCCTGCCCCCATGCACTGATGTTCCGCAGCTTTTCCTGGGAGCATCTCACCCAGGATCCCCGTGGCCATGGCATGGTGGGGACATGGTTGGGAGCGTGATGGGGTGGGCTGGGAGCTCTGGGGGCTGCCCAGGGCTCAGGGACACCTCCAGGGACCCCAGCCCTGCCTGCACCCCAGCACCAGGCTGGGTGTCCCCATGCTGTGGTGGCAGCGGGTATCCCCCCGTGGCCCTGCTCCAGCCGTGCAGCTCTTCTGCAAGGGGGTCCTGGCTGGAGACCACCTCCCCTGTGCCCAGGGCCAGCCTGGCCCCCAGGAGGAGAGGGCTGCTAATGGACGGCCACTCAGAGTCAATCAATCCTCCCAGCGAGGCAGCACGCACGCACTCCCGCCTTTAAAAGTTAAGCAAAGGATCTTCCTCTTTTAATGTCAAGGCTTTTCAACGGAGTGCTTTATCAAGGACCTGATGCAAGCTGTCTTTAAGAGGCGATTTTTTTTTCATTTAATTTTTTTTTAAAGCAAGCATTTAACCCATTCACAAAACACGCAGCGAAATGCTCCCCGTGGAGGGAGAGCACTCTGCTGCCCAGCCGCCGAGAGCGCCTTGCTGCTGGAGGGCTGTGACCCACGGAAAAATGCATTTCCCTGAGGCAAATGGGCTGGGACCGAGGGCCGGAGGGGAGGCAGGGTGTGCGGAGGCATGGAGGGTGCTGCCTGGGCAGGGGCTGCAGGACCTGCATGTGGATGTAGTTTTAAACGTCCTGCAACCCTCCCTGTGGGTTCGTAGGCACGAGGGGAGGAAGCCCCTGGAAGTGTTGGGGGCTCCCCAAAATGTGCCTGGGCCACCCCAGCACCCCAAAGCCAAACCCCCATGGGGATGGCACAGCCTTGCTGCGCTTGCTGGTCCAGGGCATCCCTCACCTTGGGTACCACCATCTGCCCTCGAGCATCTCAGCAGCAAGGTGACCCACCAGCAACCCCACTTTGCTGGGAAGCCCTGAGCGGGTCCCAGGACATCCATCTCCAGCCTCTCCCCACCTGGTTTCAGCCCACCATGGGCACAAGGAGCTCTTGGATGCTCCCGACCTGCCTTTGCCCCAGGGATGCTCTCGGGTCTCCTCCCAGATCACTGGTGCAGGATTTGGCCCAGCAGGTCCCACGGGGGTGCACAGCCCACGCCAGCGCCCCGAGCCACAGCCCGGGCAATTACTGGGTGTGAGCAGGACCCGTCACCTTGGCTACTGAGAAGTGCAAAAGTGGATAACCATCCACCAGCCACCCGCAATCAAAACCCCACACAAGCCTAAGGTGTTAATGGTCAATGCAGGTCCCCATCCTCCTGCCCAGATACCACCGCAATGGGCATCTTAAAGAAAAAAAAAATGACCAAAACCTGTGTGGTAGGGCCAGGATCCCATCATGTCCCTGCTGGCAGAGCACACTGCTGTGTCCACGCTACCAGTTTCTGCTGGTGCTCACAGGCATCTGGCTGCAGGGCTGTGTGAGCATCGTGGCTCTGTGTGTGCCTCGGGAGCGAGGGCAGGGCTGGGACGCGGCAGCCAGGGAAAGCCGTCACTTTTCCCCCAGTGCATCGCATGCTAAACATTGCTGCAGCATCCACGACCAGAAGGAGATTTTAAATCTGCCAAAAACGCTCTGGCTGTTGGCCAGGAGATGGGGTCAGGCTGACCCATGCATACTAGAGGCAGAGAAGCAACTGACTACAAATGGGCTCCGTTGTGGCTCCGAGATCTCCAGCGAGAAGCCAGGGAGAGCAGCCCAGCAGAGAGACCCACAGGAACCCCTCGGTCCGTGGGAATGGTGTGCCCTCGCGTGTGTGTCCCCACCACCACTGGTGCTTGCCCATGGAAGGGAGGGTGGTTTGCCCCAGCCCCACGGGGAGAAGGGACTGAGGAGGGGACCAGCATCAACCCACCTCCCCACAGTCGCGCCGTGCCGCTCCATCAGCAGCAGGGACCCGCCGCACACCCAGCCCAGCCCGGCCTTCAGGCTGAAACCACGGCAATTTGTTTAGCATTCCTGGCTGCTCATCCCAATCTAAAGGTCACTGCACCCCTGTGTGCACGATATTTATATGTACGTGTGGCAGTAACACCTATATAAACCAGGCTGTGCAAGATAAGTATATACAAACCAAACCGAACCCAGACACAAAGTGAGTGTGCAAGTGTGCGTGTGTATGCACATCTCTCTGTCTGTCTCTCTCCATATATATATAAAAAAATTACATCTGAAAGGACAAAGTTGCCTGAGACTCACGACCCAACAAAATATATTTCACCCCCGGCCCATATTTTTCTTCCTGAAGAGATGCTGCAAATCTTCCCTCAGTCCTGACACATCTCATCTAGACTCAGTTAAAGTTCGTATTTATGGGCGTCAGCGCTGACCTCTTCCACCTCCGCCCGCGCGGCCTCGCGCCGCGGCTGCCTGGCCGGCCCTCGATAAACAAGTGGGCCCCCAAATCCCTCTCTGCCGCGCGGCATTATTAGTCTTGCCTCCGAAGGCCAGCGCAGTCCGTAATTCTCTGTCTGGTGACACGAGATGAACGCCGCGACATCAGTCTCCCCGGCGGATTGGCATGGGGACCCTCGTTTGTCAGTGGCAGACTGACAGAATTACTGGCCCTTAAATGAAACGATATATCTGGGAAGTTAAATCTGTTTTCAATCTGACTGCCCCGCGCCTGCGGGCGGACGTGGCGTGTGAGCCGATGTCAAGAGGCCATTAGCCCACCTCCCCCCCGCTTCCCCAGCCGCAGCCGCGGAGCCGGGGGGGCTCTCCCCGGGGGCCCCCACCCCAGCAGGAGGAGATGGCAAAGGGCTGGTTTGCCGCTGGCCCTCGCTGGGCTGCTAGTGTGGGACTGGGACTGGGAACAGGGACGGGAGTGGGAATGGTAGCAGCCCCAGCACAACGCTCCTCCAGCCTGGACCCTCGGGCGACAGCCCTTCCCCGCTGCTGATGGAGGCTGTCACCTTCGTGCAGCCGTTCCCAGGGGACGGAGGTGGCAGCCAGCATCCCCTGCTCCCAGGAGCCCTGAGCACCCAGCAGGGCCTGCCTGCGTGGTGGCATCGATCTGTGAGAGCGTGATTTTACTCCCTGCTAGTGGGCTTTAGGGTAAAGCCATAAACTCTGCACTAGCGGGAGTTCATTTACCACCCCAGCAGCTGTTGGCTTTTATGCGCCGGCAGGAGCAGGAAGGGGGTTTCAGGAGCCACAGTCCTTCTTCCACTTCCCAAAGGCTTCTCTCCACATGCCCAAGGAAAAGCCACCGCCCCGGCACCGTCCCAAGGGGCGACACGCACAGAGGGACCCGGGCACCACAGCCCCGTGCCAGGGGCTCAGGGGGAGCCAAGGCCAGTGACAACCAGCCTTTCTCACGCTCCCTCTGGAGTCAGGGTGGGACACGGTGTCCTGCGGTCCCTGCCCCTGTGAGATGCTGGAAATCTGCCCCGAGCTCCTGCACGGGCAAAGGCAAAAGGCACAAGGCGCCGGAGTGTCCGTGATGGACCCAGCCGAGCTCCCGTCCCTGGGGCACGATGTCCCATGAACTGGGCACGACAGGGGACGTGCCCCGCTCCCGGCAAGGTGCCAGTGGCCCTGCCCAGGTGAGACCTCTCCCTCTGCTGTCCCCCCCAGAGCCTCGCCGGAGGAGGAGCGCCCACCGACGCGGATTCACATGGAAACAGCCTATTTTGGTGGCGCAATCAGGCTGACAATGGAGTTACAAGGCTACACAGCAATGCAGCCGGGAGCTGAATTTACACTGTTTATAATATCTCCTGCAAAACAACAACCACCCTGTTCCCAAAATCCAGGCTGGACACTGATATGATTGAAACGAGCCCAACCCACCCCCACAATGCTGTTTCCTGACACTGTTCTGGCAGCGAGGGGCTATTTTGAGCCGCGAGGCTCTGCCACACTCAGCCCCATGGCACCCTGCGGGGAGGGCACGGGGAAGAGCCTGGCCCTGTCCTGGGCACAGTCCCCACGGCACTGTGGGAGGACAGTGATTTTGGGCAGAGCAAGTAGCTCAGCCTCACACTCAGAGCATGGGAAGGTACCTGGGTCTCCTGCTGCCCCAGGACATGACTCTCTGGGTTTTGGCCACGTTGCAAAATTTTGTCTCCCATTTATGCACTGGCTTGGGATCTTAGATCAGCCCAGGAGATGAAGAGAGAATGTCTGAAAGCTTGGCAAGGCTTGCAGGAAGGCAGAAGCTGTCCCACCCCTGCTAATCCACCCGTTGGCCCCAGTAAATGTCTGGGGGGATTTGCTAGGTGGGGTGGCCCAGGAGGACAGGGGCAGCACCATGTCCCCCAGCCCGGCACGCTCATGGGCTGCTGGCAGCAGAAGCAGGTCCAGAGAGGGCTTGGTGATGTCCCCTGCCCCGGCCAGCCCTGCCCTGGCTGCCTGGTGCTAATAGGCACCCACCTGACAGCATCGATTTTCCTCCTAAAGGCGGAGGAGAGAATTGTCTCAACTATAATTCCTCAACGTTGCATTTTTCAATTATATCTTGAGCTTGACACTGCAGTCACTCTGCCAGCGATTGCCTCCACACCTGCCCCCGCCGTGATGAATCTGAAATCATTAGCCCCACAGCGACAGCAGGAATCACTCTGGCAATACAGCCAGGCCCGGTGCCTCCAGCCCTGCCGTGTGGGGAGCCGGGAGCGGGACGGGGACACACCAGCACATCTGGTAGCCCTGGGCTCATCCCCACCCCTCACGGCATTTTAGCTCCGATCCTACCCATGGCAACATCCCATTCTCATAGTGTTTCAGCCCAAATTCTACCTGCCTCCCTCCACCCGCCCAGTGCAGCATCCTTCCCCCTCGCCCAGGCTCCTACCTCCAGCTCCTTGAAGAAGATGCAGCTCCGTGCCCACTCCACGATGGAGAAGAGGGTCTGGTCAGCCATCTTGCACATGAGGCCGAAGGTGCTGAGCTTCTCGTGCCGGCCTTTGCCTTGCTCCTGCTGCAGGCAGGCCAGTATCCGCGCCTTCACCTGGGCCTCGTCGGGCTCCAGCTGCAGCAGCTTCAGGATGACCTCGGGGATGTCCGGGGGGGAGCTGCTGGGGTAGGTCTCTGGGTAGACATAGGCGGGCACGGACTCGTGTGTGTTTGTGTAGTGGTCCGGGTACTCGGACTTGATGGTGCGGTTGGGGAAGGAGGGGTAGTGGTAGCCGGCGAGCGGCGCGTGGCTGGGCACAGTCATTCCCAGGGAGGGCGTCCCGTAGGGGCTGCGCTCGTAGTCGACGGGCGTCAGGGCGGCGGGGTTGGGCGGCAAGGTCTTGGACATGGTGTGGATGCTGTGGATGGTGGAGGACAGGCTGTAGTCGTTCTGCACCGGGGACATGATCTGAGGCACGGTCTCCAGCTTGAAGCCGTTGGCACGGATCAGAGCTTTCTTCTGCTGCTTTAAGGCACGGTCCCGCTTGTACATGGGTCCAAACTTGTTCCTCCCGCCGCGCATCCGGTCTGCACGCACGGCTGGGGGCAGAGAGGGCAGGGGCTGCAGTGAACCCACACGGGGGACACCAGCACCTCCCTATGGCATGGAGAAAGTGAAGGGAGGGGCAGATTTGGTGGCTGAACAGGGCTGGGAGACACTGGGGAGACCTTCCCAGAAAGCCACCAGCAGGACTGTGGCCCTCCCAGCCCAGCCGTGCACACCAGGGACGTGACATGGCAGGTTCAGGTGCCTGGCCCTGGCTCTTGCCTTCCTGGTGTAACCCCCAGAGCATCTAGGAATTGCAGGAAAGGAGGAGACTGTCGGCTTTAACTACAAAATGGGGTGGGAGATAAAGCAGCTTGCCTCCTTCATGGGTTGGGGGCACAGCCCAGAAAGCCTGGGCAGGTGAGGGTCTTGACACTCACTTTTATTTTTACAACCCCTGACTCTGCACCACCCTGGGATTTCCTTGTTTCTGCAGAGCCTGGGACCCCACAGCCCCCTCAGGACCCTGCTTTGCCAACAGCCTGGCTGCACAGGCTTCTTTTCTGCAAATCTCTGCCCCTCTTATGGGCAGCAGAGCTGGCAGCCCCAGCCGGGCACACTGCACCCCTCAGCAGGGCTGTGCCCGCTTTTGGGCAGGGGGCTGCCTGTCCCTGCTGAGTATCAGCTGTGGCCGAGGGGCTCTGCCGGAGCATCCCGCTGCTGGAATCTCTCTGTCGGCCCCATCGCCATCTCCCAGCTGTAGCAAAGCCAATGTTCTCTCTGAACCCCCAAAGAAACCCAAGAATGTGTCAGAGCACGAGGGAGCAGGTGCTTCTCTGCAGTGTGAGCTCGTCCCTCCCCACCGCCCTGCGCTCCTCCCGGGGGCTGCTGCCCCGGCTCACCCTTGGAAGAGCCCCAGCTTGCTGGAAGCTCGGAGCTGGGAGCTGGCCGGCAGTGCAGAGGGATGGAGGAGAGCGCACCAGCGAGCACAGCCCGCAGACTTAGCATCAAAGGGGAAAAAAAAGCCCTCTGCTAGTTTTCGTCCCCACTGACAGCAGGCAGGTCTTGCTTTTGTGTCTCAGCTGTTACCTCTGCCTCTCTTCTGCCTACTTATCCCTGAGCCGCTGAAAGCACAGCCAGCCCCCCCCCAGAGAGCCAGGCCACCTCCCAGGCTCTCCTCAGGCAGGCTGGAAACTCAGGAGCATCGGCCGGGAGCAGCAGCATTTCCAGAGCAAGCAGGAATGTGCTCCCAGGGGAGCCGCCCTGAGCTTCCTCCCTCCTTCTGTATTCATGAAAACAGCATCTGATGGGGAGCAGGGCGGCCAGAGGCATCTCTGAGGCAGGGGGTGCTGTGTCCCCCGCCCCCCCCCAGCACCTGGAAGCCTTCCCGCACACTTTGGGGCAACAGACATCTGCCCCGGGGCAGTTCCTAACTTCGGGGGTACAGGGGAGATGGCTGCAGTGAGCATGGGTGGGTACCCCCACCGGGACCCCCCATGGGCAGACCTCCCCCCCTGCAGCCTGAGCGGGTGCCAGCAGCTCTGGAGTCCGCGACCACACACCCCAGCAAAGCCAGGGCACACCGAGACCCCAAACCTCCCACCCACTCGAAGCAGTGCATTTCCACTGCCCAAGGCCGGGCTCAGCGATGCCCAGGGGTTGCATCTCAAGCAGATCCCCACGACCCTGGGCACAGGCAGGGACCCCACTGATGCTGCCTGCACCCCCCACACCCAGCGAGAGGGGCTCCCAGCCCAGTCTCACAAATCCTCTGCAGGCGACCGCTAGGACACCTCCTTCCCTCTCCCGGCAGGAACACAAAGGGAGAAGAGGCCTTTTAATTCCCTCCCGCTCCGCTTTTCCTGCCGTTTCTGCCTCACTTGGGGTTGGGAACAAGTTGCCATTTGTGTGTCCCAGCTGGCTGCTGGGAAGCAACCAACACACCCCGATCTCCGGGCTAAGGAGGCTCGAGTGGAGCCACCCAAGGGGCGCCTGTGCACCCAGAATCCCCCCAGCAAACCCATCTGCAGGCACCCCCAAGCCACACACCTGGGGTACAGCCAGCGACACGGCGGCAGGAGCGGGCTCCCAGCTCCCTCCATCTCACTTGCTTTTGCCCCCTGCGCAGACCCCCACCTGCCCCAGTGCCCCCTGATCTCTACCTGCCCTCGCCCACCTCTCCCTGCCCAGGGAGGGGCACAGGGGGTGCCCAGGGGGTGCCCGGGGGTGTGGGCAGGCTTGGGCCAGGGCTGTGCTGCTCTCCTCGGCCAGGCTTCGCTGCAGCATCCCTTCCAGCACTTTGAGGGGGGCCCCTGTCAGCACTTTGTCCCCCCAGTCAGCCATCTCAGCTCACTTTTGTCCTGCGGAGTTGCAGGCTCGCCTTCAAAGTGTCACCTCAGAGCCACAAAAGAGATGGTCCCACGGGAATATCACCCTCCTCTGGGTGTCCCCCCCATCCTCCCCCCTCCAAACTGCCCAGCTGCAGGACTCTGCTAAGGAGCAAACAGAAGGAAAATAAACAAAACCCCTGGCCGCTGCCCTCGTCGGCTATGGGACCAAATGAGCTCCATCGCGAGCCCAAACTGCTGAAAATGGCCAAAATGAGGCTGCTCCTGTCCCCTCCCAGCCACCCCAAGTGCTGCCCCTGCCTGCCTGCCCCCCAGACCCTGCCCAGTGCCCAAACTCTCCTGCGGCACCGGTCAAAACTGCCAGAGCAGTTGATCCGAGGCACCAGTAACTCCAGTCCAGGGAGGTGGGTGAAACTGGGATCTGTTGGGGCTGGAAGCCAGCCCACGCTGGGAGTTTTGCAGGGGCTGATTTTACAGCTCGATGTTGTGTCTCACTCCCGCGGCTCTGCCCGCAGGCTCTGTCCCCGCGGCTGGGGGCGAGCGGCCGCGGTGCCAGCACGGCCAGTACTTTGTGATTAACCCGCCCCCTGCCCTGCGCTGCGGGGCCAGCAGAGCCCTGTGCAGCGAGCCCAGCCCGGCCGGGGGGCTCAGCCCGGCCACTGCATCTGGCCTCTTTCATCTGCCCCAAAAT
>NW_015090846.1:5861380-5862273 GCF_001431845.1 Calidris pugnax
TGCTTTTGCTTTGCGGTCACTTGCCAGCAATTTGTCCCCCCCAAAATGTATTTTGCGGGTCCGTGGTAAATGTTGGAGAAACCCCAACACACAACTGGGGGATGTTGGGCCCCACTCTGATCCCTCAGAGGGATCGACTGCTCTGACACGAGCGCGGTGGCGGCTGTGGGGGCTGTAACCCCGGGAGTGAGACCAGAATCCGTTACACCCAATGGCACCAAGAGGAAAAATATAATTCCTGGTGGGTCTGCAGCAGTTTTATTGCGAGCCCCATAATTTTTAATGTTTTCCTTAAGTCTCGGCTTCTGGAATTACGTGCGTAAGGAAAACAATAATTTCTACCCTATTTCCCAAGCATTCTGCCGGCAAAGAAAATCCTGGAAAGTTGAAGCTGCAGCAGCCAAAACCCCCGGGAAACACAACAAAAACAAAAAAAGGGAAAGCAGGAGGAGACGCGAAAAAACGAATTTTTTCTTAACTTGGGAGGGAAAAACGGAATCGAAGCGGCCGCGGGAATTGCCGGCCCGGGGAGGCGGCGGGGCGGGCGGCGGCGGCGGGGACGGAGCGACCGCCACGGGGGAACCGCGCGGCCCCGCGGCCGCCCCCTCCGCCGCCCCCGGCCCCCTCCGCGGCCGCGGAGCCCGGCCGTGCCCGCGGGAGCCCTACCTTCCAGGCGCATCCCCACGGTGAGGCACTTCTGGAAGCGGCAGTAGGGGCAGCGCTTGCGCTGGGTCTTGTCGATCTTGCAGTTCTGGCTCTCGGTGCAGGTGTAGTGCTTGTTGTTCTGCACCGTCCGCTTGAAGAAGCCCTGCGGGGGCGGCGGCGATGCGGCGGGCACCGGCACCGGCGTCCCGTCCCCGCCATCCCGTCCCCGGCATCCCGTCCCCGCGCCC
>NW_015090846.1:5863340-5904230 GCF_001431845.1 Calidris pugnax
GCACGGGGGGGGCAGAAAGGGACCCGGGGCCGGGGGGCGCGGGGCAGGAGTAGCCCCCTCCTCGCCCTGCTGCCCCCGGGCCGGGGAAGGTACCGGGCCAGGCCTCGGCAGCACCAGGCTCCGGCCTCGGGGACTCCGGGGGCAGGACAGGGGCAGGGGGGGGCTCTGCAGGAAGGGGCTCAAGACCCTCCCTGCTCCCCCCGGGGCTGGCGGAGGTGCCCCACACCGTCCGTGGGGAGCAACGAGCCCCCCACCTCCCCAGGCAATCGGCCTGCACGGGGCCAGACCAGTGTGGGAGCCAGGAGTCCCCGAGGTCAGAGAACAATTAGAGGTGTCTGAGCAGAGGGACACCCCGCAGCCAGCCCTGCCCAGCGCTGAGCCCCCAGCCCCCCAAGTCCTGCCAGAACCACCCCCCTCTCCCCACACCAGGCAGTTCTGCCTGACGTGGGCTGTGGGGAGGTGCTCACAGAGCCCAGGGGAGCTGTGTGAGGAGCACTGGGTGTCAGCAGCTCCTGACACCTCTGGGATCGCTACTAATGAGCTGATGGCTCTGACCCAGTGCCGGCCACCCCGTGTGGAGCAGCCAGTGCCAACAGCGTCCTGGTCCCCCTGTCAGACAGCGGTCGTTCGCTGCCAGTATTTAATTAATTGCTTCATATGTAGGGATTCTTAATGAAATGTTCCATGGCGGCAGCAGACCGGCAGAGGAGCACCCGTGCTCCCAGCACGTCCTGTTTTTGGGGATGCTCCCCAGCCGGCTGGCCACACACCGCGGCCCAGGCACTGGGCCATGGGGAGCTCGAGGCTCCGGCTCTGAGCCGGGCTCTGGAGCTGAACCCGGCCCATCAGGGGTGACCAGCTGGGTCAGAAGACCCTTTGTGGCTGCTGCAGAGTCACGGCCTGTCCCAGGGCCGGCAGGAGCCTGCTGCCTGCACAGACCCCGGGGAGGGAGCTCCCGTTTGAGGTGTTTTGATGCCGAGGGAGCTGCAGCGAGGGCAGCGGTACCGAGCTCCGAGGCCGTGGACATCTGGAGCTCCTGCCGGCGGGGGCTGTGCTGCCAGCAGAGCCCCAGGAAGGGGAGCCGTGGCTGCCTGCCCCAAATGGCTCATCCCACACGGCTCATCCCGCTGATTTATCCCACCCGGCTTGCCCCACGCGCCCGCTGCCCCCCGTGGGTGGGGTGGGTGGGAAGCGGCACTGGCAGGGAGAGCGGCAAACAGGAAGCGGGCTCGGCAGAGCATCGCTCCAGAGCCACCAGGAGCGGAGCCCGGGCTAAGAATAGCCACAGAGCAGCCCCCGGTGCGGCTCAGCTGCTGCTTGGCCGGGAAGGAGCGCTCCCAGCACCGGTGCAGCCCCTCGGCCACGGCCCCCGCACTCGCCGGGAGCTCCCGGGGGAGCTGCCGGGCAGCTGCGGAGCGGGACCTGCCATCCGGGAAGAGGAGCCCAAGAGGGACCGCGGGTCGGGGGAAGAGCTGAGCAAACATTGCAAGGAACAAAAGCGACACGGAGCCAAGGGCTGCGGTGCCCGCTGGCGTGGGATGGGGAGGGGACGCAGGCTCAGCTGACCCCAGACACCAAGGGGTCCCAGACGCCTCCCACGCCTGCTCCGGGGTGCGGGGGCTGCACTCCCACGGGTAACGCAGCGCTGGGGTGACTAGAAGACCCCCTGCCAACGCTGGCTGGGCTCCCAGAGCCCCTTGGCAGCCAGATCTGGCATTCCTGGGCAGCAGCATGGCCGAGGGGCCAAGGCTACGGCAAGGCCTCGCTCCACTGCCCGCGGTGCGCAGAGCCTCCATCCCCACGCCCGCTGATGGAGACGGGAAGCGGAGGCCCACGCACCACTCCCGCTTCCTCGCCAAGCCCTGCCACGTCCCCAGCCCCGTCCTCGTCCGCTGCCTTGCCGGGGAATGGCGGCAGTGGGTGGGACACGGGTGGGACGGGGGGGATTGCGGTTCTCCCTACAGCCACATACTCACCACGAGGCGGCTGCGTACCCCACTGCGTGTGGGGCCAGCGCGGCAGGAGACCCTCGCTCACGCTGCCGGCCAGGAGCTGCTGCCCGAGGAGCCTTCGTGGGGTGCTGGGCACCGCTGCCCCGTCCGCAGCGGGCTGGGGGATTTATGGGACCCGTCTCTGCCGGGAAGGTGTCGGGGCTCTGGCTGCGCACACGCCGCCCTGGGCAGGACACCGGCCAATCTCCTCCCCGCAGGGGCCAGGCTCAGCCGGGATGGACCCACTTCGGTGCCTCATTGGCTTCTGCGGCCACGTGACCGCGATGAAAAACATCATAATTAAGCTACAAAACTCTGCCCATAAACTAGCATTAGAAAGTGACAGCGGAGATAAGTGGGACCCCCGTGGCAGATAACGCGCCAGGGGAGAGAGACCCCGCAGGGAGGCGGGGGGCACCGGTGGGCGGCAGCGAGTGCGCCGGCACCCACGGCCACGCTGATTTATGGCCCAGGGCAGGAGGGAGGGGACCATGGGCGGGGGGCAAGATGCCTTCAGGAGGAGGACGAGCCCACAGCACCCCTCCAGCACTGGGACCTGCAGCTGAGGCCCCACCAGCCCTGCGGGGTATCCTCGGCAGAGAGGGGGCTCCTCCATGTGAGGGGCCCTGTGCCCAGGGTCCCTGTGAGCTCACAGCACCCGCAGCCAGCAGCACTGCATGAGCCAAAATGGCACCAGAGGGAAGCGGGACCCCCTGTGCCAGGGCGGTGGCAGCCAAACCCCTGGCAGTGGAGGTGTGTTGGCCACGTGGGTTCTCCCACCCGCCATTGCCGGGTACAGTTCTGACCCATGGGCACCTCACTGGCTGTGGGGCTTGGGTTTCCCATCTCCCTGCAGAAACAGAAGGGCAGCAAGGCCAGGCGCTGGGGTGAGAGGCCATGTGTGACACCTCCCGTCCCGCCAGAGCCGGGGTTTGCTCCCACTGCCGGCCCCCGCTCCGGCCATCCATCACCGCGGCGTCTCCCTGCCTGTGTGCACACAGGGCCCCGCTCTCAGCCCACGGTGACCACAGCCCCAAGGATGGGCTGGCCCGGCCGGGGGCCACTGACACCCAGGGCACCGCCGCAGGATCCATGATCCCAGGGTCAGGGAAGGGCTCATCCCCCCCGGGCATCGATGCAGCCCTGACATGGCGCGATGGTGACAGCCCCTGCAGTGTCCCCATGCCGAGTGGGAGGTGGCAGGGACCCCCGCGGTGCTGCAGCCACGGGGAGAGGAGCGGGAGCGGCGAGCTGCGCAGCCCTGATTGTTTTTTCCTCGCTCTGCAGCTGAAGAGAAGAGAAAAACTAATGAAAACAGAGCTCTGGAAGAAGCACCAGGCCTGGAGCGGCTTCCGCCCTGATCCCCAGCAATTATCAGCCGCATGCCAGATGTTCCGACGCGATGCCAATGTCAGAGAAAATAAATCTGTGGCAGGTTCAAGGTCCCCGCCGGGCCGGCACGCAGCGGCTCGCGGCTCAGCACCGCGCGAGGCGGGGACGGAGCTGCGGAGCGGCCGCGGCTGCTTCCTCCCGCCGGGCATTGTTCCCCCGGGAAGCCCCGGCCTCACGCTGGCCACTTGCTATTTTTGCAGCAAGGTGCTTTCAGGGGCAAATACGTCCCCGCTGGCCTTGGGCACTTTCCTTTGCACAGGCCCTTGCCAAGGCCGTGGCCCAGCTTCTGCAGGGGGCGCGCGGCCCCGGGTCAGGGCCGGCCCATGGGCCCCGGTGCAGCCCGGCAGGTCCTGGCCAGCGGCTCTGGGAGGGCGGATTTGGGAATTCCGCTCCGGAGCAGCCACTCAGGGGCCAGGCAGAGCTGGCTCCGGGCAGGGTGGGCATGTGGGGCTCCAGCACCGGGGTTCCCCAGGTCCCTCTGCTGCATGGCCACCAGTTGGGTGCCACCATCGATGCTGCAGAGGGCCCTGGCAACAGCACCAACCTCTTGCCCATGCTGTCGCTCTCCTTCCCTGCCCTGTGCCGGGTTTGTGTGGGGACATGGGACCAGCTGTGCCTGAGGAGATGCTGGGTACCCCAGATATTGTGTGCCCACGCAGGCAGGAGCAGCTGGCACACACTGAGCCCATCCTGGGGGCTGTGCACAGCCCCAGGGGTCCCTGGGGACATGGAGGATGTGCACACTGGGGTCACATTTTGGTGCCACAGCAACGAAGAGGGAGGGATGAGGAAGCCCTGGGCTTCCAGCCTCACAGGTCTCCAAGGATGTGCTGGGGAGGGCATGGCTTTTGTTCAGAGATGAGGATGGGCCCCAAAGTCACTGCCCTGCCACAGCGTTGTCAACTGGCACAAGCCTCAGCTTCCTGCTCCCAATGGGCCCAAGCACCAGCACGTCCATCACCAAAGCCCCAGCTTTTGGTTCAATGACTGCCCTGCCCCATCTCCTCCTGGCCGGGCCGTGGGGCCCGTGTGGCCACGGCACAGCCGGAGCCCATGGAGCCGCACCACCTCCTGTGGGCCCAGGCGTGCTTTGGCTCCGTGCTGGTGCGTAGCCTTGATGCTCAGCAAAGCATATCTCCTTCTTGGATTTTATCTCCATCCACTCAGCTTATCGGCGGCGGGGCAGCCCTCCTGCCTGCGCCACGTTCCCGGAGCGTGCCTGCAGCAGGTGTGGTCAGCACTACTGTTTGCCAGATCTCGCTGCCTGCGCCGCCGGCTGCCCGCAGTCCCTGACTCCGGGGCCCGTGCCGATAATGCGCGCGCGGCGAGGACTTTGGCGATAGCGTTCCCGATGACATTACCTTGTCCTCTGCATTCTTCCGATGCCACACACGCCTTCGCTCGGGGGTGCGGGCGGGCCCGGTGCATGGCGGCGTGTGCAGATGGTGCGCAGGCAGCGCCGGGAAGTGCTGGTGGTCTCCTCCCGGGAGGACTCATTGACATATCAGTCACATAGTTCTGCATAATTGGGACTTGGATGCAGCCTCTCTTTATGTTTCCTCTTGGCAGTTGCCAACAACATGAAGCACTCCTGGGTCAAAATGACAGCCTTTTGTTTACTATTCCTGCTTATGTGCCTCATTTTCTTCAAGGATAAGAGCTCTTTATAGGAATCTTTATTGTGATGAGGTTAGCGGAGAGAAAGATTTCTCTCCAGCTTTCTCTCTCTCTTTCACAGCTGATTAGCAGGGGCAGCCCATGGGGACAGCGATGTGGAGCTCGAATCCAGCACCCGCCGTGTGGTCCCTCTGGCCACGAGCTGCATCTGCTCTGGCACAGTCCTACCCCTCCGGCCCCACCACCCCCAGCCTCCTGCAGGGTGCCCAGCCCTTCCCGTGCCCCCACAGCACCGCTCCCCTCCAGCTTGGGTGGGATCACAGGGAGGAGATGCCACCAGCCCAAGCAAAGGTACCATGAAACCCAACCACCTCCTGGAGCTTGGGCAGGAGCTTACTGGGAGCACTCACCTCTCGAGCATGCAGCCACAGTAGCCCATCCTTCATCTGACCTCTGCAGCTGTGATCATCAGAAACGCTGAGGGCAATTCTGGCCCTGCACTTGGCAAACCAAGATGTGAGACTCATGACGGTCCAGTAAGACACCCACCAGTCTACTGAACACAATAGACTGGTTTCCAGGTTTGAAATCCAGAGGGACAGAGACTGGGTAAAAGATGAGGAGAGATGTGAAAGCAATTGGTGACAAGATGGGGAGAAGTTCAGAGATGTGGCTGGTGGTGGACATCAATGGAAGACCTTCCCCAGCCCAGCCCCAGCCCTGGAGGACACCCCACACAACTATTCCAGCAGATCCTTCACCCGTTGCTGGGTTGACACCGTCACCACCACAGGCGTGGTGACCCAGCCTCACCTTGCAGTCCTGTCCTGGCTGGTGGCAATGGGGTGACACCCCTGGGAACAGCAACTCTTTTCAAGAAGAAAGCAGCTTATCCTTGAAAGTTACTTTGCGAAGGTCAAGAGTGGGACTGTGACAGAGCAGCCTGACAAACGCATCTCCCGAAGTCCTTGGGCCCGATAATGTATGTCCCATGCAATGTTGACACTAGTGATCCACCAAAGATCAGGTTAACAAGTTTGACGTTAGTGACAGCGTGATTTGTTCAGCGCTGGCTCTGAATTCATAGAGCCGCTGGCCTTCGGTGATAAACTATTGCACCGCGCGCACGAGGCTGTGGCAGTTGTCACCAGCCAGAGCACCGAGATGAAAAGGAAGCAGAGCTCTAATCAAAATACAGTGGTCAGCAGAGGTTGAGCTGAAAATTAAAATGTGCTGGTACTTTTCCCACCCCAGCCTCGCTCTCCAGGCAGCCCTTGGTGCCAGCGCGGGGCCGGGGGAGAGGCCACCCTGGGCAGCTCCAGCAGCTCCTCTTGCCTGGTTTGAAGGTGAGGACAAACCCATGGCCCCACGTGTGAAAAGCATCCTCTGCCACCTCCCCGCCAGCCCCGCCACTGCTGACCTTCAGGGCCCCCTGATGGGGAATAAATCCAGGGTGGCGCAACGTCAAAGCCGCTTGAGCTGCACCACAGAGGAGGAGAACCGCTGTAAATAAGAATAATTAACACAATAGAGAGGGCAGGAGACATGAGAGCGCTCGGCAGAGGAGCGGGGCAGCGCGGCTCATTCCGGGATTGCAGTGAGGATGCGATAAAGGGGAAGGGGGGCAGGGGAAGGGGCAGGGATGGTGCTGTAGCACTGAGGGGAGCAGGGATCCCAAACATCTGTCATCACATCCAACTTCCCCATCGCCGGTTCCAACCACACCGGGAAGAAAAGCAAAGCTTTCCTGATGGGAACGGAGGATCTTCTGCAGAAACACCTCCAGCCAGGCTGCTGGAACAGTTCCTTCTCCCCAGCAAGGCCTTCTCCTCCCTCTCCCCTCTGCTCACCACAACGCCCTCGGGAAGGGGACACGCAGGGGCAGCGTGATGTTGTGACACAGGGGTGGAAAAAGCATCCTCCCCAAAAGTGAGGATGGTAGAGCAGTGGGTCTGCTCCCCTGCAGACAGAAGGGGCAAGTGTTGGAAAGAAAACACCCCAAAACTGGCCAGCAAAGGAAACCAGACTCAGCCCGCACCCCTCTGCCCTGCGGCTGGGAACAGGCTCTGCTCCCCCCCTCAAAAAAGCATATTACAATCCAGCAGCCCCATATTCAAACCCAGGAGCTCACTCTGTGATGAAATCCTTCAGCTCAGGAGAAATACAGGTAGGGCTGCACCCCTGTGCGCCAGAAGGCAGACACTTAGCTGCTATTTCTTTGCCATAGAATTTCTCATTATTAAAATAAGCGAGGGGGGGAAAAACCCCAAACCCTAAGTGTTCTTAAGCACAAGAGCTCCTAAACATTAAAAAGGAAGAATTTCCATTTTCATGAGTTTAGCGATGCAGAAAGGCGGGAGGGAGCAGCGGAGCGCGGGGGGCGGCTGCTCACTTGGAGCTGCCTTTGTGGCAGCGCAGCATCTCCCTGAGTGGGCCTTAATGTGCACTCTCTAATACACGTGGAAATGTAAATATGAAAAGTGCTTCTTGGTCTTTTAACACGCACCCACCTCAGCGACACGAGAGATCGTTAAATGATTCCTGCAGCTTCTCTCCGGCACGTGCTGGTCAAGGATTTCTGGTGTGTTTGCTCGTTGGGATTCTTCCTCCCGCCTGCAGCAGCCATCGTCGCACAGGTCTCCCCCCGCCGCGGCTCCAAACCCTGCTCCTGCTGCACCCGTGGCCATGGTTGCCCACCTGGACCACCACGCTCTGGCCACCCCACAGGCAGGAACCCCCCCGGGTGACAGCGGGGACATGGCCGTGCCGTAGTGGGCCCCTTGGGCCGCAACAGTACAATGACCACATGGAGAGAGAGCGTCCTCCTGCCTTCTCTGCTGGAAGCTGGACAGGGCACGGGGATAGGGACCACCATCGCATGGCAAGGTCCAGAAGACCATGCAAACCTTGGCTCTGGCATTGCCCCTACTCCTGTCCCCCACAAGGCAGGGACCCCCAGCTTTAGCAGAGCCCAGAGCAGGACTCATGCGCCCTCCCCAGTCCCCAGCCACACCGAGGCCACCAAGACCTTCCCAGAGCCACAAACTATTCCAGCCCTGGCTGCTCCACCGCAGGACAGCCCCGTGGCTGCCACCCAGACCAGTGCAGGGCTCCATCACCCTGATGGCCGAGGGAGAAGGTGCAAGTGAACAGCAGAGGCCACGGGTGCAGAACAATTCACATTTATTAGTTCATACAGCTAACACTCGCTAAACATGCGTTCAACACTTATTGGTCACATTTCCACAGGTAGTCAAGTCACAGAGCAGAGCAGCGGAGCGGGGGCAGGTCGGGCTGACACGGGCCCGTGCTGGTCCCACCCCACCGGGGGGACCGGCCGTGCCACGGGGCGCCCCAGACGTGCCGGCAGAAACATTCATTTGGTCGTAGCGTAGTGAGGGAAAGGCAGCTCCCGCGAGGCGCAGCGCGGCCGGACACGCTCTCCTGCCCCAGCCCCGGCTCCGAGCGTGCCAACGTTCACCGTGTGTCATGCCGAGGCAACATCCTGCTTCCCTGATTTACACAAGGGATCGTGGGAAAAAGGAAGTGTTTTACCAGGAGAAACCATCACCTGGAACATCAGGGGAAGGACCCAAAGACAAACCCGTCTCGGAGGTCTCCCACAAACCAGCCATGGGCCACCCAGCACATACAAGCGAGGGCTCTGCGAGGTCCCAGGCTACACACACAACCTCTGCCGCGCGTCGGCACCGGGACAGAGCTGGAACCTGCCCGTGGCCTGATGGGCACCAACACAAACCAAACCAGCAAGAGCCACTGCAGGGACAGGCGGCCACAGGCCACCACCCAGGCTGTGACCAGTGGCTCGGTGCGGCAGTGGCCATGGTGGTCACCACCACGGTGCTGGGTGAGAGCAGGGTGTGTGAGGCCCAACACCTTCCCGGGGGTCCAGGGATCCAGACAGGATCCAAAGTCAAATCCTGCACCCACGACAGCAACAGGAACCAGCCCCGACCCTCGACCCACGGGAAGGGGAAGGAACCTCCAGCCATCACCGCCCTGCTCTGCTGGCAACAAACACTGGCAGGATTTTGTTTTTCACACAATCCCTTTGAGATGATAAACAGGATGTCACACGAGGTAGTTTTGTTATGGAAATTGAGTCAATAATGTTATCAACTATTACAAGACATTTTATAAATTGAAAGAAAACAATGAATCACAAAAGGCTTTGTTAAGGTTGATCGTCATCTGGTTTCAATTTCTGTTTCTTTTTGCCCTTGGGGGCATTTCTTCCACTGAACCATGTTGCTTCTTTCATAGACTTGTTAGAGGTCAGCTGCACAGGAACTCTTTTTTTATTATTATTATTATTTTCCCAAAGGGGAAGATATTGCCTGGATTGAGCTCACCATCTTTTTGCAGGGCTGGTTTAAACTCAGATTTGCAGATCCTGCTGGGAAAGGTGGGTTCCAGCCCTGCAAACTAGTGCAGATGGTGCTCCTGGAGGCTGCCACCGAGCTGGTTCCACACCCAGCACCGTCCTGGAGCAGCCTGACCGAGCCCACAACCTACCGACCCACGGTGAGAAAGTTCTACTCACCAGAAATTAAGATGCTCTAATTCATAAGCAACAAACTGAGAATAGGACCCCAGGACTGGCTGCCAGGGACACCCAGAAATTCCTCTTTTCCCCTTTTCCCCCACGTGCCTTCGGGATGCTTTTCCCATCAGATCACACCTGACCCTTCAGCAGGCAAACTTCCCACAAGCCAAACCAAAAGGTTTTTTCCCCCAAAATCTCCATGTGGGGGCTTTATTCAGCCTTCAGTGGATCCTCCGAACAAGTCATGAAAGAAGCAACCGTTGCAACATCAAAACTAGGGTTTCTCTGGGTCACATTTTAAATACTTATCCCTGAGCTTCTGTGTGTTGCGAACAACACACCGTGAACCCAGAGAAACGCCACAGCTTGATACTGACATCCTATGTATTACCCTCAATTTACACATCATCTACAACTTAAAAATTAGCTTCATACTTAAACTAGTTCCCCAAGTTTCCCCCTTTCTCCTGCCTTTTACGTGGCAGGGATGATTGCCGCTTATTATCCTGAGAAATACAGAAATAACAACATTTTCACAGACACCAAGCTTCATAGCTTCAAATCAAAACCAAGAAAGAAGAAAGAATGAATGGTAAATAGCACATTCACAGGAGAATCTTTTTTTTTTTTCCTTTTTAAAAATGTAGTAAAGATAAAAGAAATTCAAGTTTTTTTTTTAAAAAAAGGTTGGTTTGAAGGACAAACTCCTTAACCTGAGGTGGCTGCGGTTCTGCACAGAAGCCTGAGGAGCAAAGGGCAGGCGGCTCCTGCCACGCGCGGCTGAGGGAGGCATGGGCAGCAAGTGGCACTCGAGGAAAATGCCCTCGCTCTGCTGGCACCGCTGGCATCACCGCCTCGCTCGGAGCATCACCGCGGCACCAGGAAAACGGGCTTTCCTGGGGCAGCAGCTCCCCGGCACTGGGTGCCCCACAGCCAGCAATCCTGCACCCATCACCCTGAAAACGCTGCCTTCCCCCTCTGGGCTTTGCATGGCCGGAGATGGCGAAAGCTCAGGATTTAAGAATTACAGGAAAATCCAGAGCTGCACCCCAACGAGCCAAAGCTGGGGGTGCCTCGGCGCAGCGCTGCAACCTGCAGCCTGAGAGGAGAAAAACGAACACCACTGGTGTGTTTAACAATCAGAAAGCAGCCAATGCAGATGCAAAACAGCTGGAGAGTTGGCTCCCAACACATCAGTTTTGCCAGGGCCAGAGCCCATCGGTTCCGAGGTACCTGCCACCTCTGAGCACCCTGGTGGTCCCTCTGAGTGGCCAGGCAAGCCAAGGACAGAGACTGGCCACCAACACACACAGCGGGGTCACGGATCAGCTCATGGGACAGAAGGCTGAACCAACAGCAGGCAGAGGAAGAAAACCCAGTTGCCTCCAAAAAAACCTTTTATTGGGGCCCATGGGTCCTGCCACAGGAGCTGGAACTCAGCCCCGGCCACCGCGAGCAGCAGGTTCTGCTCTGGGCAACGAGCTTCCAGCCGTAAACCAGCAGCTCAGACACCTCGGCAGAGCCCCTCGGAGCACCCGAGCTGGAGCACTTCAAATTTATGTCCCAAATCCCTGTTCAGATTAAAAGTAACTCTTCAGCTTTCCATCTGCACGGATGCTATGAAGGAGAGGAGGGGGTCAGTCAGCCAATTTATCTTTCAAATCGGGGATAAAAATTGACTTGTCATGGCAGAAAATTCTACCAAAGACTATTATTGTTGATTGATTCCTCTATGACAGAAGGTCAGATAAGCAAGAGCAGACAAGATACCAAAGATAATGAACTTCCCCCTACTAGCATTAAGCACAAATAAAATATGAGTCCCTGTAAACCGAATGTTACGTGAAGAATGGAACAAAAATTCCAACCTTTGCAGGGTGTCCTTCAAACCAAATTCACAAATACATCTAGTGACTGACCTAACGTCTCTACGTCTCTAGCTACGTTCCTACCTTCTCATAATACCTGAGTTTGCAATGCAACACATTCACTTTACCCTGTTTAAAAAATACAAGTCATTAGAGGACTTGGTGCAGAAGGTATTAAGAATGACTGTCCAGGGAGCCAGATTCGGGTTCGCTCTATCAGCTTCCTCCTTACTTGTCAGTTTAGTAAGGATTTTCGACTCCCTACAACAAATGGGTTATTTGGTAACGGATGGTGCTGCCAATCAACCTTTGTAAAATTTGCTTTATACAACAGAAAGCAGAAGATTCCTGTCCATTCATCATCATAAACGCATTTAGGTTTTTTGTTGGTGGTGGTACAGCATTAGCCTTGGGAGTCTATTTTGTATAAACCCAGAATACCTAATAGATTATTTCTGTTGGGTATTTGGCAATAAGATGACCACTTTTATGTACACTAATTAAAACAAACTCTTATTCATCAACAGATTATAATAATTCAGTAACTGTAGAATAAAATTACTCCTATGCAATTTCAACAATTCCTTGAGTGTATAAAACAGCAAGCCAGAAGATAACCCGTAATAAAAAGATCATATCAAGCTATTTGGAAATTAAACTTAAAAGCTGAGAAATACTTTCTAACTTACAAACAGATACACTAAAATCTTCCCGTTTACACTTGAGGTATAGGCTGTATGCGAAGGCTTTCCTGAGAAATACGCGCTTCTCCCATTTCACAGTCAGAAAGCAAATGAGATTTACGGAACCACCTTTGGATGATGAAGCTCCCTCAAGCTGAACTGCTGCCGGGCCCAGCAGCCGTTACCCGTAACATCCTATTTAAATAATAATGAAAAATGAGCAGCTTGTGGACGTTTAGGAAAGGGAAACCGTCGAGCTGAGGGACGCCCAAGCAGGACGGCAAAGGCGGCGACGGCGCCGTGGGTCCGTGGCCAGCCAGCAGCGTGTCCCCAAGGAGGTCCGGCCACAGCGGCGTGGCCTGGGGCACGGCAGAGCTGGTGACCGAGCAGAGGTGGCCAAGGCAGGGTCACAACGTCTCCAGGGCTGCAACTGAGGCAGCGCCCGCCGGGGAAGGGAAAGGAAAGACGACTTTGGTGAATGAGACTTTTGCTCACCATCGCGTGCATTTTGGTCTCACAGCAGCTTCAGAACCTCGCTCGGTGCCACACAGGACAAGACAAAAAGGTAGCAACTGGTCCCCCTGCGCTGAAGGAACTGAAGTTCTTTCCAAAAACATTTTTAGAACAGCATTCAACCGTTTGTTGATGAGCCCTCTATGGCTACACAAACACCAGATTCACATCTAAGGACAGAGGGAAGGAAATCCAGCCAGGGTGACACAGCTGCCTATGGGAGCAACTGAGTCCTCAAACGTTAATTCTTAACGAAGGAGATGAGAACAAGAGCATCTCATCCAACCTCACCACCACCACAAGCAGGTTACCCATGAAAACACCCAAGTTCAGATAAACACCAGCACTTAGCAATTACTCAAATAGCCAACCAGTTGTCATCAAACCAGTTCCCTGCGCGGTGGTGGGGAGGTTGCGAGATGATAAATCCAAACCTTGCAACACCAAGGACAGAACAGTTTACAAAGTCCTGCATTAATACTATTTTTTCCTGGTAGGAAGGGATTCCACAAGCAGCAGAACAGTCCTGGCAGGATACGACTATGGATCGTGCGTTCCCCGAGTCCAGCAGGGAAAGCCACACCAGGGGACACTGGAGTCCCCTGTCCCCATTCCACAGGGCACATTTACCCCCGGGTACATCAGCTGTTCCCAGAAACAGGCTGCTTGGGATTGCTGCAACACAGGAGCTCCTCAGAGGTCAGATACCACCCTGGAGGAATACACTAAAAGGGACAATCCTGCCTCTTCTCTAAGTAGGTTTTTCCTGCTTTTGTGAACCTAAAATGGATGTTAAGGAAGTGATGAGAAATTACTTGCTGTTCTCTAGCAACAAGAGCACCTTTGTGTGACGCCAGGAGCTGCAGCAAGGCGATCTCAGCCCAACGGAGAGGTCTGCAGCGACAGCGAGGGGCTGGGGACAGAGCCCCCTCCTGCAGCCCCCAGGAGGGGACAGGGCAGCCACCCCATCCCTTGGGAGCGCTACCATCCCGCTGGAACAGGATTCAGGGAAAGCACAGGAGCTGCCACCCACACCTGAAAACTGCCCGGGGAACAGAAACCAACTGGCGAGACACTCTTCCTTCTTCTCCACTCCCTGCCTTCTTAAAATTATTATATTTTAAGAAAAAAAGCTTGGCACTTCTCTAACACCCACTTCTGCAAAACCGCCCGTTCGGGACACTAACAGCTCGGTCGAGGTGAGGCCATTTGCTCTCTACGACAAATGCTTTTTGGGGTACAAATCATGGAAAGAGCAGTGCGCGAACAGCATCTTCTCCTTGAGGTAGTCTTAGTCATCTCGGCCCCCAGCCCCCAAAATACAAAAGAACTAACCCTAACAAACACTGTAACATTAAACATCTTCACATTCTGTAAACCGCTGGAGAATGCATCTGCTGCATTCATACAGAACCATGTGCATCGTGTTGAAGATCATACATTCAACTCTGTCGTGAAATAAATATATAGGAAAAAAGAGTTAAAAAAAAAAAAACACAAACAAAAACAAAACAAAAAAAAGATTCTTGCTACAATGGCAGGTTCTCCCACCGCTCTGTCTCCTGCCTGGGTGGCGTTTGCCCCTCTCCCGGGGTGAGCCAGCTCCTGCCCGGGGCTCAGCCGAAGGCACCGGCCGGGCCGAGCTGGGTTCACTCTTTGCTCACGCTGGTCTTGCAGGAATGTAGAACGGCCTTAAAGAGGAGAGGCAGCTGCTCCAGGGGGACATTCACCATTTTTCCTGGTAAGAAAAAAACCCAGAATTAGCCGCCACTCCTGAATCAGATTTCAGAGACACCTAAGCCAGCAACGCTGGAGATGGTTTTACCTTGAACCTCTCAGAGAAACAGTTAATCATCCCACTGCTACATTAGACATTTGATATTCATTTGGACACAACAGGATTTATTATTTACTGAATCGAAAGCTAAATAAATGGCCAAAGTCAGATCAAAATGATTTCTCCACAATGGAGCAGTATTTATAGAAACTGGGAAAGACTAAATCCTGTCTCTCCTCAAACTCCCTTGTTGATCTCGATGAGTAAATTACGAGAGCTACTCTGTGATTATTATCTAGTTCGTTACAGTGGAGTAGGATGAAGCGTACGGAGCCTTGACACAGGAGGCAAGTACCTCCCTTTGCCATAACATTCAGGAACAAACAATGTTTTAGTAACACCAGACCTTGTAGATCCAATTAGTGACACGGCGGCATTTGAAAGTTCACCTGCAGATTTCAGAGGTGCAGAGGAGGTGAGAGCCGGGGGTGACGCTGCAGAACTGCCCCCCACTCTGCTTATCCTCCTTAATCACACGGCATTTCAGGGATCTCTCTAATTCTTATGAGATAATTACTCAAACCAGCATTATACCCTTTTGAGACAAAATGCCTCCGAGATGGGATTGAAAGGAAGAAAATAAAATGGAACCTGACCAAAAAACTTAAAGGGCATGAGGTCAGAGCAAGGCAGGTGCCCCTGGGAGCAGGGACATACCGCCAGCGGCACAGGGACAACTGGGGGAGCCAGGGGTGAGAGGACATCAGCTTGAAGGTGGGGGAGAAGCTTCGACAGGAAAAGGTCCCTCACAAACATCCTCCACCAAAGTGAACGAGAATTTCACTGCTATAAATTCATTGTGTTTTAAAAGCAGATTTCATCATTTGCACGTGATCCCAGTGGGGGAAGAGCTCAACAAGTTACCTGCAATGTATCGTATCTCTGGCAAACACATCATTAAATCCGGGAAGCGGTTTGGCTGGTGTGGGTATTTGTACTCGGTGAAGTCCTGGCAGACGTACCAGTACCGCTTGTTCAGCTGCTCCAGCTGGGACGCGTTCGTCAGGCCCCTGATGTCTGAAAACGAGCACAATCAGAGTCATGAAAACATGAGGAAAACATCCTGGAAAGGCAGCAGGCTCACCCTGAGCGCCATTTCTTCAGGAAAGACAAACTGATTGCCAAAACTCCGAGCTGGGTCCCTGCTTCACAGACTGCTTTCTAGTGCCCAGTTGGACAAACACTAAAACTCCCGTCTCCCCTCCGGATGTGCCGGCATCAGGAGCGCCCTTCACACGCGTGTCTGGGCACGGGATTTCCTTCCAGGGGAGACCAGGATGAGAAGAGCTGATGTCCTAAGCTGCTCCTCTGACAATGGCAGGTTCTCCCACCGCTCTGTCTCCTGCCTGGGTGGCGTTTGCCCCTCTCCCGGGGTGAGCCAGCTCCTGCCCGGGGCTCAGCCGAAGGCACCGGCCGGGCCGAGCTGGGTTCACTCTTTGCTCACGCTGGTCTTGCAGGAATGTAGAACGGCCTTAAAGAGGAGAGGCAGCTGCTCCAGGGGGACATTCACCATTTTTCCTGGTAAGAAAAAAACCCAGAATTAGCCGCCACTCCTGAATCAGATTTCAGAGACACCTAAGCCAGCAACGCTGGAGATGGTTTTACCTTGAACCTCTCAGAGAAACAGTTAATCATCCCACTGCTACATTAGACATTTGATATTCATTTGGACACAACAGGATTTATTATTTACTGAATCGAAAGCTAAATAAATGGCCAAAGTCAGATCAAAATGATTTCTCCACAATGGAGCAGTATTTATAGAAACTGGGAAAGACTAAATCCTGTCTCTCCTCAAACTCCCTTGTTGATCTCGATGAGTAAATTACGAGAGCTACTCTGTGATTATTATCTAGTTCGTTACAGTGGAGTAGGATGAAGCGTACGGAGCCTTGACACAGGAGGCAAGTACCTCCCTTTGCCATAACATTCAGGAACAAACAATGTTTTAGTAACACCAGACCTTGTAGATCCAATTAGTGACACGGCGGCATTTGAAAGTTCACCTGCAGATTTCAGAGGTGCAGAGGAGGTGAGAGCCGGGGGTGACGCTGCAGAACTGCCCCCCACTCTGCTTATCCTCCTTAATCACACGGCATTTCAGGGATCTCTCTAATTCTTATGAGATAATTACTCAAACCAGCATTATACCCTTTTGAGACAAAATGCCTCCGAGATGGGATTGAAAGGAAGAAAATAAAATGGAACCTGACCAAAAAACTTAAAGGGCATGAGGTCAGAGCAAGGCAGGTGCCCCTGGGAGCAGGGACATACCGCCAGCGGCACAGGGACAACTGGGGGAGCCAGGGGTGAGAGGACATCAGCTTGAAGGTGGGGGAGAAGCTTCGACAGGAAAAGGTCCCTCACAAACATCCTCCACCAAAGTGAACGAGAATTTCACTGCTATAAATTCATTGTGTTTTAAAAGCAGATTTCATCATTTGCACGTGATCCCAGTGGGGGAAGAGCTCAACAAGTTACCTGCAATGTATCGTATCTCTGGCAAACACATCATTAAATCCGGGAAGCGGTTTGGCTGGTGTGGGTATTTGTACTCGGTGAAGTCCTGGCAGACGTACCAGTACCGCTTGTTCAGCTGCTCCAGCTGGGACGCGTTCGTCAGGCCCCTGATGTCTGAAAACGAGCACAATCAGAGTCATGAAAACATGAGGAAAACATCCTGGAAAGGCAGCAGGCTCACCCTGAGCGCCATTTCTTCAGGAAAGACAAACTGATTGCCAAAACTCCGAGCTGGGTCCCTGCTTCACAGACTGCTTTCTAGTGCCCAGTTGGACAAACACTAAAACTCCCGTCTCCCCTCCGGATGTGCCGGCATCAGGAGCGCCCTTCACACGCGTGTCTGGGCACGGGATTTCCTTCCAGGGGAGACCAGGATGAGAAGAGCTGATGTCCTAAGCTGCTCCTCTGCACTGCTCAGGGGATGCTCTTGGAGATAACGGCTCCAGCAGCCTTAAATCCCCGCCTGCCTGGGGTAAAGCAGCTTTATGTCAAGGTTTAGTCCTCATGGCGGACTCAGTGTAATGCTTCCTCAGACAGAAACATGTTGATTTTAGCTACATCATCTTGGCTGAGGGAAACGCTCAACTCTATAATTCAAGGTATCATATTTCTCCCCATCTGCTTATGAATTATGTCGTATGAGCTTTATAAACTTGTCAACTTCTTATTTTTAAATTTAGCTTTGCCAATGTCAGGCAGCACACACAAGGGAAAAATGGACATTTCCAAGCTCTGGAGCTGGCAGGAAGCCCCACTGCCACCGCTCGGCGTGATCAACGGCACCGGGACCCTGCTGGGGTCCGGGAGGGATCCAGCAGGACACAGCAAGGGAGCTGCGGACCCTTGGAGCAGGCTCCGTGCTGTAACACCATCTGACGGAAGAGGCATTTATCTACTGCCCAAAAGCTGACTTTTAAAAATAATTCTCAGGTATTTCACATAAAAAATTGCAAACTTCAACTAAAAATAAAAGAAGACAGGAAGTTAATGAAAATACATTTTGGAAAACAATGGAGACAGCTCGAGAAGCGCATTATCCAGTGTCAGGAAACTGCCCAGGGAAGCAAACCGGAACCTCAGCCCGGCGGAGATTGAAGCGTCAGCACTATCTGCTGAGGGGGGAGCAGGGAGCCCGCGGCACATTGCTACAGACTGCAACTATCTTTCACAGCACAAAAGACTCTGGGGACATTTATTTCCAAAATTACAGCTGAACGCCATCCATTAAGCGTTTGCCTCTCGGTTTTCTTCATTTACCACATGAAGAAAAGCCCCGCGAGGCCCCAGCACACGTGGGGAGAGGTGACCCCCGGGCAGTGGGCCTGGGGGAGCTGAGGTGGGGACGAGCACCACCCGAGGAACAAAGCCCATCTCTTCCAAACCATTCCAGTCGTTAGGAAAAAAAAACAGCTTTTTCTCACATGTTGAAGAATTACATGGACTTTGAAATGCCCAGGGTCTTGCAGCAGCCTGGGCTGCCAGCTTTAACACACTAATTAACAGGAGGAGACAGCCCCTTCTTAGTTAGAATTCATTGCTTCCACGTAGATACTTCATTTGTCATTACTTTTCACGTCACAGAGGTAGCATTAGGTATAGATTCTAAAAAGCAGGAAGCCAGCTAGGTGACTTAAGCGTATAATCTAAAGGTAAATATTGTAAAGAGTCAGAAAAACTCTAAAAAAAGGGTGACAACTGGTTTTACAAATTCACCCTTTCAAGCAGAAAAATGAACAAACACATTTTCTAGTTGGGAATCTTTGAAAGGTTGTAATGCAAATAGTCAACTAAAAAAAAAGTCATGCAAATTAACTGGTTTCAAAGTATCATTTAGTTAATTGCCTAAAGCAATTTTAGATGGCACATTTTTGTCTGAGGAAAAGTTTGCCAGCAGCTGGTAAGTCATCACTCACCCAAACCTTACCCAGAATGGTTTTACCTCTCTGCTCTGTTCTTACTGGGGTTTTGGTGCCCTTGGCACATGTGTAACACGACACATTTACTGTCCTTGATGCCTGTATTTAAAGGCAAGACAATCTGTCTAAGCAAATGAGTTAATTCACGTCCAGATTCTCCTCACGTGGGTCCCAAGTACCCGACTCCGCAGGGAGCACGTCGGCAAACGCAAGCAGAGGTCTCGGGGTCTCAGACCGTTCCTCCCATTTCTCGTCGGGGAGGCAAAGACTGCTCAGACTCTCCCACAGAACTTCTCAGTGGGGCCGGTCCCTTCTCTGCGCCCACTCACCTTGATTGAGGAAGTTGATGGCTTTCATACAGGCGTACTCCTCGTTGCTGACCTTCAACTGGTTAAATTTGCGAAAGAGGTAGATCAACCGCTCCATCACCTCCATCCCCTCTTCACTGAATCTGGAGGAGAGAGATCACACATCAAGGTGTACAGCACACAGTCCGTACAATGAAAGAATGAAGGTTATTTTAATAACTTCAGAGATGTTAATATCTTGCAAGAGAATTAAAAAAAATGTCATCAAAACTGTTTGAAGTCTGCTGGCGCCATTAATTTAAAGTAGAAGCAAGAAAGAAAATGACTCAGTTATGAACTTGACAGCTACAGATATTTGAGCAAAAAAACATTTCTTGGTGATTCAGTTCATCTCCAGCTTGATCTGACAGAGGAAAAGGTTTGACGGAGCCAGGAATATGCAAAAACATCTCATGTGCTTGTAGGCACACTGCTTTGCCTCTGTGCTTGCGTTCCCCCAGATTCCAATGAGGATTGAATTTGCCCTTTGCTGGGCTAACAGGAGGTTTAAGCAGTTTGGGGAATGAGATGAGATTTCACAGAAAGGTGGAGTGTCCTATAGGACACAAAAATATCCTGCAAAACCCCCGCTGTCCTGCCAGATGCAAGGAGCAGGGGGTATCCCCCCTCTGCCTGGTGCTTCGTCGCACCTATCACGATGAAGCAGCTCACAGCCACGTTACACACCACCGTGGTGCTCTCCTGAGGGACATTTTTGCGGGATAAAAGCCCCTCCAGCAGCCCTTGGAGTGCCTCCCTGTTCAGAAGACAAGCCATCCCCAGCAGCGTTTCACATGTCACCCCTCCCCACCTCACACCTTTCTCCAGCTTGTGCTTTCCACCACCCACAGCAGCCCAGGGGAACCTGCACTGCCCACCAGCAGAAGGTGGCTGTCCTTGGGGGTGTCCCCAGGAGCTGTGCAGCTGCCCACCCAGGGGAGCTGGGATCAGCTCGCTGCAGAGAACACGGGCTCTCCACAACACACACTCCCAACCCGACATCCAAACCGTTGGTTTTCAACAAACCCCTCCATTCTACGAAGCTGGTAAATCAAGGTAAGCCTTTGCCTGGAGACGCCACCCAATGCCCAGGCTCTGCACAGCACAGCACAGAGCAGCAGGAACCCAGACCCTGCCTCCCACAGAGGCCGTTTCCAACAGCTAAAGTGCCTACAGAACCGGCTGAAGTGCCATCTGTAGAGTCACAGCTTTGTTTTAAGGAGCGAGGCCCCAGGGTGACCCACGCAGCACGGTGGTGTCCGCTCCCGTTATCTGCCCGGCAGGTGCAGGAGCTCACCTCCCGAAAATTCCCCGAGTGACTCACAGCGACCCGCCGCTTCCACACGCCGTTATCGCCTCTTCGTTACGCTTTGTTAATTTTCCTTGGCTGAGAGCTCCTGGGGTGAGATGTGCTGCAGGAAGGCTGGGGTCCTTCTCACAGATACAAGTACTCATGAAGCCACAGAGAGCCAAGGCTAAAGGGAGCAGAGCTGCAGGTTGGGGTCTCGGGTTGAGTGGTGCTCTCTAAGGAACACACTTCGTTTCCTTCTAAACTTTCCCCCTCAAACGAAGTGCAGGATTCATTGCACTTAATTAATGCATATCAAGATCCAACCAGAACTGCACTGCTGCTCGCGTGGACTGTCAGGGATGCTCTGCTGGGGTCTGGATGCACCATCCACACCAGCCCTGGAGCATCCCACCAGGGACGGCCACGCTCGTTGCCAAATCTCTGCCCTTTGCCGAGAACAAGCTGCACGTTTCCCAAGGGTCCACGCTCACCAAGAGAAGCCAGAGCCAGAGCCGGGCAGGAGAGGGCACAGGGAGCGTAAACCTCCCCAGCATCCCCTGGGAAATGGCCTGATGGAGATTTTGTGGGTGCAGAAGGAGGTCGTGCTGCTCAGGGGGGTGCCAGGCTGTTTCCTCACCAGTGACACCTGGTGTGGGCACCACCAAAGAGCCACAGCGTCAGCAACGGGCAGCAGTGGAGCTGGAGGGCACGGGGGGCTGCCAGTGCCCATGGGCACACTCTGGGACCATCCCACGCATGCCAACAGCCAGAGCGGCCTCTCAGGAACACATCTCACAGCAACACCCCCAGTTTCAAAGAAACCACACATTGCAAAAACGCTCAGAAGTGGGACAGAAGTGTTTAGGGACGCTTCAGCTGCGCTCTGGCATTGTGCAGCGCAAAGAATAAGAGCACAGCCAGAAAGCCATCTTTGAATAGAACAAAAATAGAACCTTTTCCACTGAATAATACCTTATTTTGGCATGTGTGTTTGTTTACTTCAAAGTTATTTGTAAAATGCATGGTGGAGTTTGACCCCAGAGAAGTGAAAACAAGCTATCTGAACTCCAGGTCACTTCTTCAAGAAAGTAATATTGTCAGCGATGAAAGCCTCGTCGGCTAATCTAAAGTTGTACAAGTTTTCTTGCTCTCAAGTTGACATTAAAAATCTTGCAGGTGCAAGATTGCAAAGCTCAAGAAGTTAATGAGCACAAAGACCACTCAGTCGTCTGTTGGGCTTAATTGTTTTTAGAGCATGCACATTTTTACCAGCCACTCATCACTTCATAAATCCAGGAGAGCTCTTCTCTCATTCCTGCAGTTGAACTGTCTTACTTTCCCCGGCATGCTTTCCTCCCCCTTTCCAACAAAGCTGTTCTGTTTTTCACAGCCCTATTTCTTCTCGAGGACCAACTCCTCCACACACTTTTCCTTCCAGTTTACACCAGGCAAGTTTCTGGCTGGGAGTTATCGGGATCAGCTGGGGAGGAGGGGGAGGGAAGCGCTATCAGGAGTGCTGGGGGAGGTCAGGAATCTATTCATTTCATATTCATCTCCAGAAAAACAGCACAATAAAAGAAAACATTTGATCTAGCAGGCAAACAGAACGTTTAGCCAGTTGTTAGAAGTGATTAAAATGCAGGGGCTGGGGAGCTCATCCTATGGCTTTGTTCCTCCTGTACCCAAGCATCGGCATCGCTCCTGTCATTTTACAAACTCGGAACAGGAATTAACCCAAAGTGCCAACCACCACAGCGCAGGGGGTGTCTTCAACCAGCTGAGAGACCTAACGCCCTTTGGTTTGCAGTCATTACTGATCAACACCAGAGGAAACAGGGGCTCCTTGAGAATGCCCCGAGTTGGACACCGCTCCACAGGAGCCCCTCGCAAATCCAAAGGGACCAGCTTTTCCGTGTGTGCATGGGGCAGGGGGAGTGACACCCCCCGAGCACCCCCCTGCCCCTGCAGACAGACACACTACAGGGAGGGAGGGACCCACGCAGCTCGAGACCCCTCACCTGGGCAACTTCCCGCTAAATGGCTTTTTTGGTGTGCATTTTCCTGTGTTACTAATGACAATTAATGACACTTGAACAGCTAAATCAGAAGAAGAGCCCGCAGAAACATTCCACTCCCAAGAACATCTATTCTCATCCAACACAGATCTTCTCTGAAGGACCTTCGAGGCGACCAGCTCTGAATTGCTGGTTTCTGAAGGGTGAGGATTCCTCCTTTGTCTTGTTGTCTTACCTCTCGCTTGTATTTATCACAAACCCAAAATGAAACAAACACTTCTCTTTTGAGGCTCTGACCAGGACAGCAGGAACAAAAGGATGGCTGAATGCAGAACAAGTGTTCTTGTGGTTTTCTATGACCCTCGCTGTTCCTGGCAGGAGCAGCACCAGATGCACGATGAATGGCCGGGCAGAACATCTCCATGGAGGAACCTGCCCCAGGAAATGAGACACCTGGGGCCAGCTCTCGGCTCCTCCGCCCTGACCTCAGCCAGCCCCTCCGGGTGGCAAAAGAGATGCACAAAGGAACCTCAAGGAACCGTTAGATGCTGTGATGGCAGAGGACCACAGCAGAATTTTACATCTCTACTTATCCAACACTTGGACCCCCTGGTGACTCCCGCACCACTGCCAAGCCCAGCAAGGCAACTGTTATAAAGGAAGGTGGGCAGCAGTTTCTGTAAATCCTAAGTATTCTGCCATAATATTGAGAGATTGTGAGTCTGCTACCAAAAGGAGGATCTGTCTGGTACCAAGACCACAAAACAAAACACTCAAACCAGAAAAACACCACCCTGACCAAAATGATAAATGAAAGGCAGGTTCCTCAGAGCATCAGATAGTACGTACCATGGAAAAAACACGAGCTAAGTTGCAACATCTTTAAATTTATGTAATCAAAACAATGAAATAGCAATTAATAATGACCACTTTGATAATACAGACAACCAGCTTTGTGAACAGCCTTTCCACTGGCCCAAAGGGTTTTTAAAAATAAGACCTTCCGTCCTGTATTTCAGGGTTACCCAAAGTGCTGGTTAGTTTTACCCTCCCTGTAAAAAAGGGGGTTTGTAGAACTGTGCTGGAGGAGGGCAGCATTGCTACGGGAACTTCACACAGCACCACAGCACAACACACACCTTCCCCTGCGGAGGGGAGCTTTGGGTTCAACACTGACTAACCATGGGGTACTTTCTAAGCCTGGAGCATCCATTTCCCTAAAAACCAGAAAAGGAGAACAGCGGTGGGTGAAGTGACCCACCCCAGAAGAGGTGGTGAGCCGGTCACAGGGCCAGAAATGGCACCAGAAATGGCACATGCCAGGATGGCACCCAACACCCTCCTCCCACTGGCTCCTCCATCTCCAGATCTCGCTCCCGTTCCGCAGGCTCAGCCCAATCTCTCACCTGTGCAGCTCGTCGTCAGAGGGAGAGTACTTGGAGGTGACGTCCGCGAGGTCACCAAAGATCTGCTTGCTGTAAACAGTCAGCGAGGAGAGCAGGATGAGCTCCTGCCACGTAGAGCTGAGCAGGCAGGTATAGTCCTTGATGGAGAGCTCGCAGAAGAACGGCAGCTTCTTGATCCAAGCAATCTGCCTGAAAAGCAATTCATCCGCCAGACGACACAACAACGCAAACAGCTCTGCCTGAGTCACTTTGTACCTGCAGGCACAGTCAATATGAAGGCATAAAAACAATTAACAACACGGAATGACATCATCTGACGAGGCACTTGAAAAGCAAGGCAAATGTCACAGAAATTCAGGTTCAAGTGCTGGTGCCCAGGGTGTCACCTGGCGTTGGGAGCCACCATGGCCATCATCCAGCGTGCCCGGCCGGGGGGTGCAAGGGGAGCCCCCAACCCCCAGGCTCACCCACCCGTCCATCACCCAGCCCCCTGGGCATGGGGCAGCCCTGCAGCTCTTGCCAACAGATTGACTACCCAGCTTTTTTCTACCTGTGTGTATTTTTCCAGCTACTGCCCTTATTACCAGGCTTTCTGTACAGTTAATGCAGCCTCAGGGCTGAAAGCCACCAAACCCCACTCCCACCCAAGGGCAGAGACCACCCACGGCACGTGGTCTGGTTTGCCGCTTGCGCTGCAGCTGCATCTTCTCCCAGGGGAGATGCTCCCCGTGGCCATCGGGCCACCGAGGCAGGTACCCAGCTCCCCCCTGGCCCTCAGCAGCCTCCGCCGCAGGAGCTGGAGCCGCGGGTGCAGGCAGGGACGGGCAGACCCAAGGGAGAGCCAGGAACATCCCCGGGCAGCCACTGGCACCACTCACCCGTCCTCAATGAGCATCGGCGTGCCCAGCGGCTCCAGGTCCTCTGCAGACACCAGCTGATTGATGAGACTGTGCGACTGGGGGTCCAGGCTGCGCGTCTGGGGGGGCATCAGAGCCGAGTGGGCAGAGTAGCTAAAAAGGTGCGGGAGGTACTGATAGTGCGTGGACACCGGCGTCCCGATGTACTGATCCCTGAGTGCAGCAAACCCATTCAGCTCCACGGACCTACTGGAAAAGGAAAAGCTTTTTAATATACCCCCAAAATTCCACCCGATTAATTAAATTCCTGCATCCAGCTCCATCGGAAGCATTAATAAAGTACAGAGGGGACAAAACAGAATGGAAAATGCCTTTGCCTACACTGGAAATAACTGGGACTGTGCAGAGCAGACACCTTTCCCCCTTCCCCGTTGAGATGTGGGAACTGCTGCCCAGCAGCCATTCAGAGAGTCAAATCAAAAACCCAACTGTACAAAGCATTTCCAGCCCAGCTTCCTTAAAGGGACAGAATTTAGAACTGTAAATTAAGTATTTACACAGCCAGAGAACACAAACACCTCCTGGCTTAAGATGCAGCTGAAAGCAGACAGGATGGAGTCAGATTCTCACCGTGTTTACAATCAAAGGCTGCATCAGGAGGCTGGCAGTAACAGTAACTGACATTAACATAACACCATCAATTAGTAACCTAAATAGAGTCATTTATTTTCAAAATCTGAGCACAGTGCAGAAAAAGAGCTTATGCAGAATGAGCAGTGAAAGGTAATTGAGTTCCCATGATCTGCAGAAAAAAAACATCAATACAAATGAAGAGATATATTTTAAATACAATTTTAACTCAACATTGCCTTCTTTTTCATTTGCTGATGAGCATTTCGCCTCCCGGTTCAATTCTCTTCCATCCCGTGGCTGTCTGTTTCAAAACCCAATTAGAGATGTCAGACTCCACAGGATGCTCAGTTTAAGCAAAGCTGCACTCAAGGTGCACTTCTCCTACACTGACCCAAGTGTCAAAAGCCCCCGCTCAGGGAGGGACAGACAAGAGCACGGCAACGCAGAATTCCTCCAGGGGTCATTCCCACCTTGAAGACGGAGTAGAAACGGGTGAAGGCTGGTTGCTCTCAGAAACTCCATTTCCAGGGGAACTATGGTCACTGTCTCCGTTGTTGCTCCATGACATGTTCGCCTCTCCCTCAAATTCTTGCCCAGACATAATTCTCTCAATCTCTTCCTCTGATATCTGTCAAAGACAGGAGCGTTACTGTTACTGCAGCTGAGAACAGGAGGAAGGCAGAGCCTCGGCCCGTGACCACCCTGGCTGTAGGGCCACGTCCAGCGGAGCTGAAGCCACCCCCCAGGAGGAGGAAGGTGTCCCTGCTCCCACAGGTATCACACCTTCCCTTTCCATCGAACAGCAAACATGAAAAATTCTGTTCCCAGCTCATCGTGGTGGCCTCCAGCGCCTGCAGCACAATTCAAGTGAGGGTAACGGAGCAGGCAGGACCCGACACACGAGAAGATGATGTCAAATACACACAGCCAGGAGCCGTAAATCAGCCTCTGTCACACAGTGAAAAACCTGGGAGTAATTGAGGCCAGTTCATCGGGAACATCACTCAGGACCCGGGGGAGGTAAAGGCAAATGGGAGGTGTAGTTGGGTCTGGTTTGATAAAGCAACTGAGAGAGGTAAGGTGACACATACAAAATTAGACAGAAAAATGTCCACAGGGAATCACTGTTCTCTATTCTTCCCCAGGTAAGAACTAGATGGCACCTAAAGAAGTAATCAAGCATCTGATACTTAAAACAAGTATTAGGGAATAATGTATATGAAGTTAAAATGGACTAAAAAAAAAAATTTTTAAGATGGAGCTCCCTTAAGTACAGAGTTTCAAGAAGGAGCTGGGTATGCTCCTGGAGAAATCTTGCATCCATAGTGGGGGAAATACAACAGAAAACTTTCTGGGCTTTTTTTTTTTTTCCTCAGTTGTACACATGTCCCTTAGTGGGGACACACGTACAGCCACGGCTGCACTGCTCAGAGGTACAGACTATTGCCCGGCCAGAAATTAAATGTTTCTTCTTCCTCGATAGGCAGGCTTTGAGAATCAGTACCCAGTGCTGTTATAAACACCATGTTTGCAAACAGCAGGAAGTGTTCTATGGTGACCAGGAGGTGTTACTGTTTGGGGCAGGCGACAGGCACGGCCACGCTGCCCAATTCCTGCCTCTTCCTCCCTTCCCTACGGAGGACCCTGCTGGGAGAACGGGGCATCTGGCTGCTGGGCACAGCCAGCCACAGAAAACGCTTCCAGTGTTATTTCTATTTTATTAAAATAAATAGTAAACTTTTAAAAGACCTCTTTTCCAGAAGTGAGCTGAAAACAGCCATCATTTCTCAGGCACGCAGAAGAAGCCGTTGTGCTGAATGACCTCCCACTTTACACACGTCTCCAGACAAGCTGTGCCATCCATCAGCTGGACATTTACTGGGTGCTCACGGAAGGACCCGCAGCCGCCAGATTTACTGGGCGCTGCCGAGGGACGGTCGTCCTTGTGCTGCTCACAACAGTGCCACGAGGGCCAGGGACGGCCCCGGCACTCACACCGGGACCCGTGGCCCCTCGGGGACAGACAAGCACCCGGCTTTATTTACAAATCTACTGCTCCTGAGCTGTGTTTCTAACACTTGTGCAGAGCCAAAGCCCCGCGCCGCCAGCAGAAGGCCCAGGCTTTGGGAAAGGCTGGGTCAAAGGGACCCCGTGGCCACCCCAGCCCAGCACCCCCAGGTGTGTGCCGAGGCCACAGAGCGATGGCTGGGGGGACCCGGGGGGACACGGTGGGACGTGCTCACCTGGACAGGTCCGATGCTTTTGTTTCTGCCTCCCGGCATGCCATCCTCTCTGATTGCTGGAAGAGAACAGCCAAGCCTTGGTGAGGAACTGTTCAGTACCACCGTTCAGCAGCCCAGAAATACATAAGTAGGTACCTACTATTTTGAAAAAAATCTTTTTATCTGAAAAGATTCATTTAGTTCATCAAAGCAGTTTACACAAAACCCTCCAATGCTTTCCAGGACCCTGGGAAGCTCAACCAGTACCCACCATCATCCCCAGCCCCAAGGGCACAAACACATCACTGGGGCTCCGAGCATCACTCCGGGAGCTCAGCATTTCTTCCCCTGATCCCTGAGCAACAGGTAATGAAGGAAGAGCACTCCTGGATCCCAGCTGATTCCAGGACAATTTGAGAGGCGGCACACAGGAAGCAAACCCACTTCCCCCCCAGAAGTGAGTACCCACCACTGCTAGAGAATGGCAGGCAAACGCTGGCCTTTCTACCTGCACCACAGGCAGCCCCGACCCACCGCGAGCCAGACACCCCCAGAGAGACACCCCCAGAGAGACACCCCCAGAGAGACACCCCCAGAGCCAGCACTGCCGACAGAGCCCTTCTCGGGGGGCTGCCCGCGCTGTGGCTGCTCCAGCGGGGCTGGGTTTGCTCCAGCTCCCAGGGGAAATGGCGGGAGACGCTCGGCCCAGCCGGTCAGAGCCGCCCTTTAACGCTGGAGTTCCAGCCCCAGCCATGCAGCCCCGTTTGGGAAGCACAGCCAGGTTTCTCAATACAGCAGCTGCCGTTATAAGGCTCTTTAAACATCTTCCAGAGAGCTTCAGGGAAGTCCAATTAAGGGGATTATCCTGGAGCTGCTTCTCTACCTCCCTCTTCCCTCTGCTTTTGCCTTGACCAGCAGAGCAGCTCGGCGGGGCCCGGCTTGCTGGGGGACCAGCCCCGCTCCTCGCGCGCCTCCTCTCCCGGGCCGGGTCCCCCCGGTTATCGGGTCCCGATCTCTTTCCCACCGCGACCCGGCCGCACTTGGCAGCGGGTTCTCCCCAGCTGCGCCGTGACCTTGCTGCTGCCGGCCTGGCCTCACCCTGCTCCGCTGCTGCCAGCCCTCCCGAAATGCAGTGACACTAAATTTAGGGGAAAAAAATCTGTAGCAGAAAAGCCACGCTGCTGCCTGAGCTCAGAGACCCTCAGCTCAGACACCCCCGTCTCCGTGGATGCACTGGCATCGTGGGGCTCAGCCCCGGCACGGCAGAGCACACACACTCCAGCAGAAACTGCATTTTTTGAGCTGTTACCAACGAGTCAAACCAGGCAAAAATCACCACAAAGAACCCGTCCTGAGGATTTCCAGCTCTCCAGCCGGTGAGCAGCAGCACAGCCATCCCCGGGGCAGCTCACCACGCGTTAGGAGCTCAGCCACACGGCGTTAATCCTCCCAATGCAAAGCCACCACCTCCACAGCACAGCAAGTATTTTTATTTGAAGCGCCAGGCAGCATCCGTGTGATGGAAGAACCTCCAACACAGGATATAAAACCGTAATGGTTATCTTTTATGTCATCTTTTATGTCATAGTCACAGAACAGTTAAGAGTTGGAAGGGACCTTAAAGATCATCAAGTTCCAACCCCCTGCCCTGGGCAGGGACACCTCCCACCACACCAGGTTGCTCCAAGCCCCATCCAGCCTGGCCTTGAACCCCTCCAGGGATGGGGCAGCCACAGCTTCTCTGGGCAACCTGGGCCAGTGTCTCACCACCCACACACCAAAGAAGTTCTGTCTGGTATCTAATCTAAATCTCCCCTCTTCAATTTAAAACCATTCCCCCTTGTCCTGTCACTGCACTCCCTGACAAAGAGTCCCTCCCCAGCTCTCCTGTAGCCCCTTCAGATCTTGGGAGGCTGCTCTAAGGTCTCCCTGGATCCTTCTCTTCTCCAGGCTGAACAACCCCAGCTCTCTCAGCCTGTCCTCACAGGGGAGGTGCTCCAGCCCTCTGAGCATCTTTGTGGCCCTCCACTGGAGGTGACATTATTTCAGATACAGCAAGACAACAAACTCATTTCAGCAAACAAGGCTGCTTATTTTTTTATGAGAGTTCTTTCCCAAAAAAATATTAGTTTCTCATTAAAAACCAGTGCTGGTTTGGGGGGGTTACTCCTCCCCAGGGACAGCACCCTACACTCGCCCTTGGTGGAACTTCATCAGGTTCCTCCCCACCCAGCTCTGCAGCTTGTCCCTGTGTTTTTGCCACATTAGTATATTGAAGCATAGAAATAGTGATTTTCAGGATAAATGCAAGGACAGATCTGCCAGGAAGGACCGTAACAAACTCTTACCTTCCATGAAAACAGGGACCACAAGGATCAGTTCTCCAAATATTTATAGGTGCTTTCAATTCATAGAGATTTTTCCCCCAATGAAGTCAAAAAAAGTAGCTCGGTAAGACTTTTCTACCCACGCATAATTTTGCTGAATTTACACTTTTTCTCGGGACGGGGCTGCACGACAGTCAACGCCACCCCAAAGCTGGGGTTTTTTTCTCCCCCACCTCAAATCCCACAACTCTGCGCCTTACCCCAATTTAACAAAACCGGGATTCAAAAAATAACTATTTTTTTGACCTAGTTAAATAACTCAGCAGCTCAATTCTGCCCTAAGTGGGGGCTCAGTGGCTCCCCAAAATGCCCGGGGCGGGGGGCAGGGGTCCTCCCGGGGTAGGGGGGGAGGCAGTGCCGGTACCGGTGGGGACCCACGGGGGCCGCCAGGTGGCGCTGTGACCCCGCGGGTGAGCCACGCGCCGTCCCGCCACCGGGGCGCGCGCTCTCCCGCCACCGGAGCGCGCTTTTGCGAGCCCTTTTCCCGGCTCTTTCCCGGTCCTCGCCCACCCGCTCCCCCCGCGCCGGTCCCGCGGGTGGGCGAGGACCGGGAAAGAGCCGGGAAAAGGGCTCGCAGAACCACTCCAAAAATGTCCCTAATTTGCCCCAAATTGATGCCACCCCGGTGACAACAGCGCAGGTGGCACCGCAGGCATCCCCCAAAAGAATAAAAATTAGCCTGGTCAGCCCGGAGTACAGCCTTGGGTGTAAAAAGATCCTGGGGAACCCAGCCCATCCCAATAAACCTCCCAGAAAGAATCTGTAAATCACAGCAGCCGCCTGAGAAGGTTCCCAATCCCATTCCCCGAAATAAGGGTTTCTAAAGGAAAATCCTGACGGATTTGCGGTAGATTTATGGAAGTTTTAGTGCTTCTGACAGGCGGTTTTTGGATGAGCGATGACACTAACGGCATTGATAGCTGCATTTAAAAAAAAAACAAACCATGAGATGATGCTTTGGTTTGGTGGCCAGGCAGGGTCCTCACCACCAACTCCTGCCTGCTGCCATTAAACCAAGAAATCATAGAATGGAGTTGGAAGGGACCTCAAAGATGGGGCCTCAAAGATGGGGCCTCAAAGATCATCAAGTTCCAACCCCCTGCCCTGGGCAGGGACACCTCCCACCAGACCAGGTTGCTCCAAGCCCCCTCCAACCTGGCCTTGAACCCCTCCAGGGATGGGGCAGCCACAGCTTCTCTGGGCAACCTGGGCCAGTGTCTCACCACCCACACACCAAAGAAGTTCTGTCTGGTATCTAATCTAAATCTCCCCTCTTCAATTTAAAACCATTCCCCCTTGTCCTGTCACTGCACTCCCTGACAAAGAGTCCCTCCCCAGCTCTCCTGTAGCCCCTTCAGATCTTGGGAGGCTGCTCTAAGGTCTCCCTGGATCCTTCTCTTCTCCAGGCTGAACAACCCCAGCTCTCTCAGCCTGTCCTCACAGGGGAGGTGCTCCAGCCCTCTGAGCATCTTTGTGGCCCTCCACTGGAGGTGACATTATTTCAGATACAGCAAGACAACAAACTCATTTCAGCAAACAAGGCTGCTTATTTTTTTATGAGAGTTCTTTCCCAAAAAAATATTAGTTTCTCATTAAAAACCAGTGCTGGTTTGGGGGGGTTACTCCTCCCCAGGGACAGCACCCTACACTCGCCCTTGGTGGAACTTCATCAGGTTCCTCCCCACCCAGCTCTGCAGCTTGTCCCTGTGTTTTTGCCACATTAGTATATTGAAGCATAGAAATAGTGATTTTCAGGATAAATGCAAGGACAGATCTGCCAGGAAGGACCGTAACAAACTCTTACCTTCCATGAAAACAGGGACCACAAGGATCAGTTCTCCAAATATTTATAGGTGCTTTCAATTCATAGAGATTTTTCCCCCAATGAAGTCAAAAAAAGTAGCTCGGTAAGACTTTTCTACCCACGCATAATTTTGCTGAATTTACACTTTTTCTCGGGACGGGGCTGCACGACAGTCAACGCCACCCCAAAGCTGGGGTTTTTTTCTCCCCCACCTCAAATCCCACAACTCTGCGCCTTACCCCAATTTAACAAAACCGGGATTCAAAAAATAACTATTTTTTTGACCTAGTTAAATAACTCAGCAGCTCAATTCTGCCCTAAGTGGGGGCTCAGTGGCTCCCCAAAATGCCCGGGGCGGGGGGCAGGGGTCCTCCCGGGGTAGGGGGGGAGGCAGTGCCGGTACCGGTGGGGACCCACGGGGGCCGCCAGGTGGCGCTGTGACCCCGCGGGTGAGCCACGCGCCGTCCCGCCACCGGGGCGCGCGCTCTCCCGCCACCGGAGCGCGCTTTTGCGAGCCCTTTTCCCGGCTCTTTCCCGGTCCTCGCCCACCCGCTCCCCCCGCGCCGGTCCCGCGGGTGGGCGAGGACCGGGAAAGAGCCGGGAAAAGGGCTCGCAGAACCGCGCTCCGGTGGCGGGAGAGCGCGCGCCCCGGTGGCGGGACGGCGCGTGGCTCACCCGCGGGGTCACAGCGCCACCTGGCGGCCCCCGTGGGTCCCCACCACCCCGGTGACAACAGCGCAGGTGGCACCGCAGGCATCCCCCAAAAGAATAAAAATTAGCCTGGTCAGCCCGGAGTACAGCCTTGGGTGTAAAAAGATCCTGGGGAACCCAGCCCATCCCAATAAACCTCCCAGAAAGAATCTGTAAATCACAGCAGCCGCCTGAGAAGGTTCCCAATCCCATTCCCCGAAATAAGGGTTTCTAAAGGAAAATCCTGACGGATTTGCGGTAGATTTATGGAAGTTTTAGTGCTTCTGACAGGCGGTTTTTGGATGAGCGATGACACTAACGGCATTGATAGCTGCATTTAAAAAAAAAACAAACCATGAGATGATGCTTTGGTTTGGTGGCCAGGCAGGGTCCTCACCACCAACTCCTGCCTGCTGCCATTAAACCAAGAAATCATAGAATGGAGTTGGAAGGGACCTCAAAGATGGGGCCTCAAAGATGGGGCCTCAAAGATGGGGCCTCAAAGATCATCAAGTTCCAACCCCCTTTCCATGGGCAGGGACACCTCCCACCAGACCAGGTTGCTCCAAGCCCCCTCCAACCTGGCCTTGAACCCCTCCAGGGATGGGGCAGCCACAGCTTCTCTGGCCAACCTGGGCCAGGCTCTCACCACCCTCACAGGAAAGAAGTTCTTCCTAATATCTAATCTAAATCTCCCCTCTTCCAATTTAAAACCGTTCCCCCTTGTCCTGTCACTGCACTTCCTGACAAAAAGTCAAAATCTCTGCTTTTAACAGGCAACAATATTCCCAGAGATGAAAAAGCCAAAAGATAGGAGCGAAGAGCAGAGATGTGGCACCGAAATAAATCCCACTCTATTTTTTATTATTCATTTGTGAGCTACCTATGATTTTCCATCCTGAAGATGACAGCGTAGCATTTCATCACCCCTGCACACGTGGGGACCAAGGGGTGCCTGTCCCTAACCCAGGTCACACTTGTCTCCTCAGGGACCTCCTCCCTGGCAAAACTACCTCTGGATTCCCCAGTTCCCCACGGCGCTGCCAGGAGCCAGCATCGTCACCCGGAGCCGGGCACTAAGGGAGGACCCTCACACCCACCTGCTGGTTAAACTCCCACAACAACAATCGGGAACAGTCTGACTCGGAGCTCCTGGAACTCCAGAAGTCTATTGAAATACATGCCATTTTGCCACATTAGTATATTGAAGCATGGAAATAGTGATTTTCAGGATAAATGCAAGGACAGATCTGCCAGGAAGGACCGTAACAAACTCTTACCCTCCCTGAAGACAGGGATCACAAGGATCAGTTCTCCAAATATTTATAGGTGCTGTCAATTATTCATAGAGATTTTTCCCCCCACTAAAGTAACAAAGTAGCTCAGGAAGAATTTTCTATCCATGCATGATTTTTGTGAAGTTCCACCTTTTCTCATCAGGGCTTGGGGAGGCAGAACTGCAGGACGATGCAGCAGCTGAGGACGGGCAGCCCATGCTGGTGGCACCACCCCCAGCCTGCACCCCCGCCGCCGAACACCCCACTTTTCCTTACCTTTCCTGTTCATGCCCATCTGGAGGCACTTGAGCAGGCGGCAGTACTGGCACCGGTTGCGCTGTTTGCGGGACATGACGCAGTTCTTGTCGCGGCTGCATCTGTAGACCCGCTTGTTGCAGATGCTCCGCTTGAAGAAGCCCTTGCAGCCCTCGCAGGAGATGATCCCATAGTGCAGCCCCGTGGCTCTGTCCCCGCAGATCAGGCAGGTTCGCTGATCCACCCGCTCATCTGCCAGAGAGGAGAAAGGCTCTGAGGTCAAGGGAACGGCTTCACCGAGCCATCAGGAGGGGACTGGGAACACACCGGCACACTGTGGCCCGGACAGATGGACATGGCACAGGCCCCACTGCTGACACAGCTCAGCTGGAGATGCCACCAGCACGGGGCTCCTCACCCCTTGGCCGGCAGAGCACGGTGTGCCACACCAGAGCTCCAAACCTGCCACAAACCCAGCTCCACAACCACCAATAAAGTCATTTCAATTCAGCATATTCACAGGAGATCAAGTCCAGAAATTCTTGACAGCAGCAGGGAGAGTGAGGAGAAGTAAAACCCAAGTTTTTGCTTGGAAACCAGCCTCTTGGAAATGCCCCACGTCACACCATTTATCAGAAGTGGAAGGAAACGGTGAAGGAAAATGGTTGAGAAGGTGAATAACGAGAGGCGGGGAGAGGGCAGCCAGAGAAGGGACAGAGACAGACAGGCCTGGTCAGAAAATCAATGAGACAGTATAAGGAAGAGAAAGAATTAAAAAAAAATGACTTGAAGAGCAAGGAGGAAAAGAAGAGCACAAATTCAAACCCAAGAAACCATCTGACATGATTACTCTAAAAAAGACAGCCCAGCCCCAGCAGGACGGGAGGAGGAAGGGGGAGCACCAGGGGCGTCAATTATTCATAGAGATTTTTCCCCCCACTAAAGTAACAAAGTAGCTCAGGAAGAATTTTCTATCCATGCATGATTTTTGTGAAGTTCCACCTTTTCTCATCAGGGCTTGGGGAGGCAGAACTGCAGGACGATGCAGCAGCTGAGGACGGGCAGCCCATGCTGGTGGCACCACCCCCAGCCTGCACCCCCGCCGCCGAACACCCCACTTTTCCTTACCTTTCCTGTTCATGCCCATCTGGAGGCACTTGAGCAGGCGGCAGTACTGGCACCGGTTGCGCTGTTTGCGGGACATGACGCAGTTCTTGTCGCGGCTGCATCTGTAGACCCGCTTGTTGCAGATGCTCCGCTTGAAGAAGCCCTTGCAGCCCTCGCAGGAGATGATCCCATAGTGCAGCCCCGTGGCTCTGTCCCCGCAGATCAGGCAGGTTCGCTGATCCACCCGCTCATCTGCCAGAGAGGAGAAAGGCTCTGAGGTCAAGGGAACGGCTTCACCGAGCCATCAGGAGGGGACTGGGAACACACCGGCACACTGTGGCCCGGACAGATGGACATGGCACAGGCCCCACTGCTGACACAGCTCAGCTGGAGATGCCACCAGCACGGGGCTCCTCACCCCTTGGCCGGCAGAGCACGGTGTGCCACACCAGAGCTCCAAACCTGCCACAAACCCAGCTCCACAACCACCAATAAAGTCATTTCAATTCAGCATATTCACAGGAGATCAAGTCCAGAAATTCTTGACAGCAGCAGGGAGAGTGAGGAGAAGTAAAACCCAAGTTTTTGCTTGGAAACCAGCCTCTTGGAAATGCCCCACGTCACACCATTTATCAGAAGTGGAAGGAAACGGTGAAGGAAAATGGTTGAGAAGGTGAATAACGAGAGGCGGGGAGAGGGCAGCCAGAGAAGGGACAGAGACAGACAGGCCTGGTCAGAAAATCAATGAGACAGTATAAGGAAGAGAAAGAATTAAAAAAAAATGACTTGAAGAGCAAGGAGGAAAAGAAGAGCACAAATTCAAACCCAAGAAACCATCTGACATGATTACTCTAAAAAAGACAGCCCAGCCCCAGCAGGACGGGAGGAGGAAGGGGGAGCACCAGGGGCTGGCGTGGGAGGGGGCAGTGGGTGACACTGCCACAAGTCACCCAAAATCCAGACTAAACAGTGCACGAAAATGCCTTTTTTCTTGTTCCCATTTTGTATCATTCAGGGAAATGGTAGAGACCTCAGAAAACCCCCACCTTAGGAGGGCCAAGTTGGGGGATGATGAGCTGGTTCCAACTCACCCCAGTAAGACAACACTGAGCCTGGTTTTCATCACTCAGACTTGACCAGGGAGTCTTCCGAGACAAAGGTGTCCTTATCTGCAGGACTTAGTCACAGTGAAGTCCCCTCCAATCTTGATAAAGCCTAAGCAGCCCGACAAACCAGCGTGTAGCCTCCTACTACTGGGGGACACGTGAACACGCTGGAAATAGGGAGCCAAACAGATTAGGATCAGAAACAAAACCTGTTTTCAGTTACACAAACCAGGCAAAAAATCTAAACCAGCTGCTGGTACTGGTGAGCAGCTCTCTCCACGGTTTAAACCCAGTGCAAACCACAACCACAACCAGTCTGAACTAATCTTTAAAAGTTTGCTAATGCAGAGAAGCCCAAATGCTCAAGCTGTGCGAGTTTCATTGCAATTCTTATAAAACCTTTAAAATAAAGGGACGAATGAAGGAAACGCAAACTTTTACTGAAGAAACGTTCACGGTGTCATCGCTGCCCTAAAACATTCCCAGTTTTACAGGACAGACAAGCTCAGGTATGTGCTCAGCACAGCCCCGCAGGAATGCTGGCACCCACCCGGCCAGGGCTATCTGGGCATCTCGCCCAGGGGAGGCCACTAAACATGACTTTGTAGTGGCCAATTGCATAATCTCCACCTTCAGCCATCTGATAAGGCCGGGAGGGGCCGGGGATTAGCCCGGGACAGAGGAGTCCTCTATCTGCAGGGCTGAGCTCCACCTCAGCCCCCCCTGGCCCCCCCGGCAGGGCCATAAATCGCGGGGGGATCCCGAGGTCAGCAGCGGTGGCCGCGTTTGCCGCCGGGGAGGAACTGGGGAGCTGGGAAAGGACGGGTTTATACACATGGCACCGGGTAGAGGGGGAGGTGGTGGGTTGTAGCAGCATCCCCCCCATCCACAGGGATGCCGGGATCCCTCCTCACCCCAGCACTCCGACAGCCCCGGGTGGAAATGAGGGCTCATTTCCAGGCGCAGCTGGTTTTGTTGCAGGAAGAATAGGGCCGCCGTGGCCCAGCGAAGCCGGGGTGATGAAAGGGAGGAGGAATCGGGATCCTTCCCTCGCCGTCCCCATCTCCCCGCGAGCAGGGTGACATGAGGTGGTGTGAATGGCCCCATCACCACAATAACCACACAGGCCCCTGCAGAAGCTGTTAATTGGGTGCGTTTCCAGAGGAGAATTTGCCGCAGAAGAGCAGCACGAACCGGGAACAAAGGCCCAGACCTCCAGGGACCAGAGAGGTGCCCGTACACCCCGCAAACTGCTGCTCAAACAAGCCTGGGAGACAAAAAATAATTACCTACAGAAATTCTTAGGGTTTCAGAGGTTTAAAGAAACCCTGTAGGAGCCGTGCCCAGGCCCAGGACGCTCCCCCTGCGGCCCAGGGCTCTGCCTGCTCCTGACCTTTGCTATTTTTCACCCTACTTAATGCAAGCGCCTTGTGTAGGCGAAGGCTGGGACGGCCGGGGCAGAATTACAGCAAACTTCATAGAAATGGTCAAGCACGGGCAAATTTAAAGCAGTTTTGCGCTGGGGGTGCTCTGAACTCCCTTATCCTGGAAATTTCCCCAGAATTATCAACACACATAGTAAGTACAGCAATTTTAAAGCAAGCAGCTCTGGCTCCGGTACCGCTCGTCTCACCCATCCCTCGGTTCCAAAAGCCACACAAGACAACGCAGATTAGGGAACAAAGCAATTGGTAAGAAGTTTTGTGCTTTTTTTTGAAATACCTTGCACATGTTTTATTTCAGAGAGAGAGCTGAAGAAGCTTCCCTCCCCCCCTCAATTTTCCTGATGGTCTTATGTTTAAGGAACTCATACTCGGGATATTCTGGCTTTGTTCTCCCAGCCCATTGTAGCAGGGGCCACTAAATCAAACAGTTGCTGCTACGACAAAAGCACTCACAAAAATCTCAACCTCATCTTGAACCCTGAAGATTTTTATGGCTACTCCCTCGCTAACCCCTCCCCGAAGCCACATTAAAGGATGTATTGTTTTCAAAGGTCATGGTAGGTTTCATACCACATTTTAATACAATGTAAATTCTCCAAGAATATGATGATGTTACACAAGAGTCACAGAAGACGGTGCGAGAAAGAGAAGAAATCTCTATTTGCCTGTGTTTTATCAGGCATGCAGTAGAAGCAATAAATTTGATTTTTAAAAGGCTTATTTTTCCCCTCAGTGAAATGAGTGGTCCTGATAATTTCAGAAAGAAAATTCTTACGAATTTCCAAAAGGGAACACCTTCAAACCTGCTGAAGCACACGGCAAAGACACGTACAGAAAACACTGAAGCACACGAATGAGCATATAAAATACACAGCAAGTAAACGATTAAGTCTCAGGACCTCCCTCCAGCCCCCCGCGAGGCTCCGTCACCGCTCCCACCTGTATCACTCCTGCACATCCACCCCAGAGCAGCTCGGCCGCGGGCCCGGGGGGGCCCAGGCGCTGGCTCCGTCCCGGCGGGTCCCTGGGCTGCGGGAAGGATGGCACCCACCCCGGCAGCTGCACCCACAGCTCCTCGTGAGATTAACCTGGGGAACACCACCGGGAGCCCGTGCAGCCAGCTCGCACGGCTTCCATCGCCCGTGCTTTATAACGGAGCAGAAACAAAGACTTTATTTCCTAGAGCCAGGCCAGAAGCGGAGGCACAAACCCTCAGCCGAAGCCCCGGCGCTGGGATTCCGTCCTGCTGGAAAGCAGAGGGAGGACACAGAAACCTGCAGTGTGCAAAACTGCCCATTTATGCAAGAGAACGTGACTTACAGCTAAGAAAATCGTTTACAGCTGAAAAGAGATTACAGATGACACTCGGCACCGCAATTCGTTAATATATTTAACATCTTTTCAACCGCGTATCATTTATTTGCTTGGTGATTAACTCACCCTCTCGCACACACCCCGCAGACCCTTTAGCTGGGTTTAAATCTCAAGCTGCTAAATACCAGCTGTTTGGGGAGGGGGAGTGGAGGGGGGGAGATCTCACACATGTGTTACTTAAATCCTAACCAAACCCCGCTCGCCTCTCGCCTCTGATGATGCCTCAAACACAAACAAACGTCTTAAAGGTTTCTTTTTCCCCCCTTATCTTTCCTAACGATTTTTTTTTTTTTCCATTGTCAATTTCTAGTTCCAAGAAACCACCTCCTTAAATCCAGTAGGGAACGGGGTGGGGGGACTCCCCCCTCGCTGCCCAGCGCTGCATTGTCCAAGCGAGCCCACCCCCAAAACCAGCCGCCTTCGCTTAAGGGGCTTTTCTTCAACTTATAATCGATGAACACAGGGATTAAATTTTCTGTGGGGCGGCCCCTCCCCGGGCCAGCAGCGAGCTCGGCGGCCGAGCCCGTGGCCGGGGGCACAATGGGCCGGGGCGCCCCGCTCCCCCTCGCCCCGCCGTGGGGGTCCCAGCCCCACGCTGGATGGGGGGCAATGGCAGCAGCGTCCTGCCCGGCCAGGGCTCAAAGAGCAGCTTGTGCTGCCCGGATCAGGCCGGCCATGGCCAGGGCCTGAATAGAATTAACCCTCTGTGAACTAAAACAAAAACATTTGTGTGCCCAGCTGGGATAAAGGTTAATTTAAATGGACAAGCCTCCTCAAGTCTTTAAAAAAAAAAAGAAGGGGAAAGAAAGAGGCTGCTGCAACCTTATTCTCTGTACTGTAAAATGATGCTCTACAGACACAAGAGCACGGCTGCTTTATGAAAAGCAGGGAGTATTGAAAAGAAAAGGGGAGAAATGCTGTAACGGAGAAATGGCCAGCACATCCCAGCTTTGCCTTCTCTTCCCAGTAATTAAATCCAAAACTCCCAGTCTTATTCCACACTGATTCTGTTCCTGCCAAAGAAGAGCTGAGTGAAAAGAAAACCCTCATGAAAATCATCGGTTGCTCTTTTTCGTGTAGGTATAAATCAAGAGTATGGAGCTGATGAAACCCATCACCCTTCCCTCCCCGGGCTGGGACCCGTCACCATTTGCATATCAAAAACTCATCTGTGAAATGCAACTTCTCCTGGAGAGGCCGGGACCCCCCCGGACCCCCAGCACCCACGTCCCCCGGGACCCAGCGCCGGCAGGAGCCAGCCGGGGGGCTGAGGGGGCCGCTGGCAGACCCTGGCCTCGCTCCATTGTGCGGCACAGGGGGGACGGGCGACGGGGCCTGATCCTTGGCTCCGGCCAGTTGTTGCACAAAGAGTTTGGAACAAAAGCCCCACTGCGCCAAAATGTGCCCCCGAGAGCCCGGGCGGCCCCCGCAGCTGCCGCCGGGGGCACGGGGGTCCCCGCCGTCCTGCCCACCCTCCCGGGGCTCGCAGACCCCTTACCCGCCGTTCTCCCCAGCCATCAACTTTCCCTAATCCAATTTAAGAAAAATAAAGGTTTTTGCACGGTGGCCTGCCCCCGCTGCAGCATGGCCCTACGCCCCGGCTCCAACCCGCCTCAGGCTCCATTTTTTAAAAAATTATATATTACAAAGCAGTAAGATTAAAAGCTGCCCATGCCTGCCTAAAAATCATTCTCTTGGACCTGTTTAAGTTGTCTGATGTGCAACGGCTGAGAATGATGCAGAATGAAGGAAATCTAAGATTAAAGCACC
>NW_015090846.1:5904711-5904919 GCF_001431845.1 Calidris pugnax
GAATGATTGAGAATGAAGGAAATCTAAAATTAAACCGCCCCCCCCCCCCCCCCAGCAGCCCCTGCCTACGGGGAGGCAGGGCCTAAGCACAACCAAAAATAATGACTTTTCAAAATGTGTGCTACCCGAACACGCGACGGGCTCTCCTCAGATATTCCTCCCTTGTTCCGAAGGAGAGCTTTGCCACTGGCTTCAATCATAGCGGGGG
>NW_015090846.1:5904929-5910018 GCF_001431845.1 Calidris pugnax
GAAAGAAGCTGTAAAATCTGTGTGAAGTTGTATTAGTCCCAGGAGAGATGGAGCTTCGTTATCAAGTGCCTACATGACCCCGATACCATCAATAATTAACAATACTAAAAAAAGCTCCTCCAGATGGTCAAAGGGATTAGGAAGTTTAAAATATAAACAAATTAAGCCCCAAAACAAACTAATACCCTTTTTTTTTTTTTTTTTTTGAGAGAGAGAGGGAGGGAGAGGAAAGTCAGAGAAAAATACAGAAGAGGTGAGGCACGCTGTGTTAGAAAGCTGGACGCTATCCGCTTACAGATTTCTCCCTACAAATAAACTCTCCCTTCTATCTTTGGACTTGTGATGAATGAAGTCCTGTGTGCATTTTGATTTTTGGGGCGCTCTTTCTGTAATCTACTTCATTTCTGAGGTGGCAGGATTAAATCTTGATGTGCGCTGCTTGAAACGTGCTGTTGTCAGAGATCAGGCTTTTGGATGCCATTTTGTCCCACACTTAATCCTTCAACCAGAGGACCTCCGCACCACCGCGGCCGGGCAGGGGCCGCCCCCCACCCCCGCTCCCCGCCGGGGCCGGGGCCGGTTGGCGGCGGGACCCCCCGGCCCCGCTTTGGGTGGTTTTCCGGGAAGGCGGCGGGGTTTGCAGCAGGAGAATCGTTTGCTCCAACCGGGAGCGGCCCCCGGCCCAAACCCCGGTTGTGGGGTCGCTGAAACGCGCCGGGGAGGGGGGCGGTCCCGGTCCCGCCTGGGCAAAGAGCGGCAGCACCGGGCAACCGGCACCGCGACCCCCGGGGCGGGCAAGAGCTGGACGGCACCCCGGGCTTGGAAGTTCAGTGCTTATAAACTCTTACGGGGGGGTCAGGAGGATGGGGCCGGTCTCTTTTCAGGGGGGCCCAGGGACAGGACAAGAGGGAATGGGCACAAACTTGGACATAAGAAGTTCCACCTCAACATGAGGAGGAACTTCTTTGCTGTGAGGGGGGCAGAGCCCTGGCAGAGGCTGCCCAGGGAGGTGGTGGAGTCTCCTTCTCTGGAGACATTCAAACCCACCTGGACACGTTCCTGTGGGACCTGCTCTGGGTGGCCCTGCTCTGGCAGGGGGGTGGACTGGGTGATCTCCAGAGGTCCCTTCCAACCCCATGGGATTCTGTGTGCCCACAAGCTTTCCCATGCCCACCCACCACAGGGCACTCCACGGCACGGCCCACGGCCACAGCCCACTGGGAACAGGGGCTCCCAGTTGCTGGGGACTCCAGCGCTGCCACAGTGGTCACTGTGGGGCAGGGGACCAGAGCCCGGGGTGTAGAGAAGCAGCCTGCAGGGACGGGACACTCGAAGGGACCTTAAAGCCCCCCCAGTGCCACCCCCTGCCCTGGGCAGGGACACCTCCCACCACACCAGGTTGCTCCAAGCCCCCTCCAACCTGCCCTTGAACCCCTCCAGGGATGGGGCAGCCACAGCTTCTCTGAAGCAGAAGCAGCTGCTGCAGAACCCATTTCCTACCCTCTGAGGCTGCTCAGCACAGGTTGGTTTAGAAAAGTGATTCCAGCAGCGGTTTGTGGTTTTGTCATCAGCCTCACACAAGCTGCCTGGAAGATCAGTCCCGGACTGACATGGAGAACAAACCCAGCTCTAGAAAAACATACAGAGGCCGAGCCAAGCTGGGGCAGCGGGGTTTTTGCCTTCCCCCTGCGGGCACACGCTGCCACCAGCTCTGGAAGGGCCACAGCACCACTCTGAAATGGGGATGGAGTGGGGAAAAAACAAACCACTGCCTGAAAAACAGCAACAGGAAGATCTTCTGCCCCTTCATCCTCCTCCTGGGGTGAAGTCAGCCTTGGATATTGCACAGTTCACATGTCCTTAGCACCGCAAAACGTGGGATGCCCACTAAACCCCAGTTGGCAGCTGGGTTTGAGCAAACCCAAACCAACGCTCACCGAGGCATTTACGGGAATGGCCAAGGACGTTTCTGCCCTCGCCCAGTTCAGCCTGTCCTCCAGATGTCCACACTGACTCTGCTCAAAATCCAGAGTCTGCTGCTACTCCTTGTCCCGAGGATCGAGGGCTCGGCCATGCTCTGAGAAATGGCTGACTTAAAATAAACAAGGCACAGAGGCAACAAAAGAGGTCGTATTTCACTCCATCCCAAGCCTGAGATTTTATTGCTTTCTGGTGACATCCAGCAGCGCAAATAACCCCGAGTGCAGGCGAGAGCAGAGCTCGGCAGCGTCCCCCCGGCAGCCTGGGCACCCCGCTCCCGCCGACCCCGCGTGGGCAGGGGGGTCTGAGGTCCGTGCCAACCCAAACCCTTCAGTGCTGCTGTCCTTCATAATCCCGTTTTTAACTCATTTCTGCAGGAGCAGGTGCACGGCGCAGGAGCGAGCTGCAGCAAACCAGTCCTGTGCTGGGCCCCGCTCCCAGTTTGCTTGTGCTGTAAATCCCAACAGACGCCGTGTTGGTCCTTGACATGCTCCTCGGATTGACCCCTTGCTTTTCTCCCCGGGGGTCACCAAAGCCGGGCCGTGCGAGGAGCCGTTCCCTGCCCTCGCCGTGCACGGCCAAGGTGAGCCATCCCCCGGCTGCACTATTGACACAGCTGCTGGCCACTGCGCCCGCTCCCAAATCTCTGCATTCTTCATCCCGTGCGAGCTCTCTGCTCGGGGCCGGCACCCCTCGGAGCAGTGTGACCAGAATGCAGAGTGCTGATTTGGTCACACCGCGGTGCGACGGGGACACGGCCACCCCAAATAAAGCAACTTAATCTCAGGATAACGGGCCAGCGCCAAGTTGCTCACACAACTGCTGCTGGGACTCAAAACACCTAAAGAAACCAACCCCCTGCTCATTCCAAAACAACTGCAAGTACAGACAAAACCTGGCTGGGGAAAGGATAATTGGCCAAACAACCCAAATCTTCCAAATTACTCCAAACTCGCTTACATTGAATACACATGTCACAGTTTGTCCATAATGAATCCTTAAGGGCAGAAAATAATTGCAGAGATCTGGAACTGTTCTGTAAAATGAGAGGCCAAACTAGGAACAGGCAGAGGGCAGGCAAAGAGACCAGAAAGATTAATTCTTTCAGTGCTGCCAGGCACCAACCCTCCCCGGGCACACTGAGGGACCACTATTCCAGGGAGAAGGGATTCCCAAAAGACTGACTTTTCAGAAATATGGAGTCTGACTGGAGCCTACATGCATCACACACTGCTGGACCGGGACAGTGACGATCTTCCAGCTTGCTCTCTTCGACACCGTCTCTTGTCGCAGCTGATCCCCAAAACCTCTGGTGACAAAGCCCAGATTTGGGCAGAGCGGGGTTGACAGAGCCGCACGGACCCCGGACGGGGCCAGCCCTTCCTCACCCTCCCACCCACAGCCCCCCTTCCACAACTCCCGGGGCTCCAGCCAGGCTTTGCCCATTTTCATGACAATCGGGGCTCTGTTGTGTCCACGAGGTTTGAGACATCGGCCCCTTTGTGGCACCAACAAAGTGGGGGCTGCAGTAACAAAACCCAGAGCATCTCGGCGCTGAAGGCGACCAGACCCAGAGCTGCCTCCACGTAACCCAGCCTGGCACGGGCAAACCGAAACACCACAGTGGATTTGACTTCCAGCAACAAAAAGCACATCAGGAAATACCAGACTCCTGGCACTGTATTTATTTTACCCAAAATGGTGCCCCTGGCAGCATCTCCTTTTTGCAGGACCCGTGTCCCCACGCTCATGTGGGTTGGCAGGAGCAGCCCCGTACCCCAAAACCACCCTGGTTTGCAAATGTAGCTGAATAAATGGTAAAATATCAGATCAACACATCTCAGCAGCCTCAGAACTGCCGACGGTACCACTTCCAGCCACTGCTGCGAGGGAGCTGGTTCCAGGGAAACACGGGACACACTTCCCCCCAAAACTCTATTCCCCTCATGCAATGTATACAGATATTTCAGAGAAAAAAAAAATATTAAATAACATTGTTTAGAGAAGTTATGGAAGGAACTGCAAGAAATCATAATAAACAGCTGCCCAACTTCCACGAAGTTTTGTGATAAGGGTTTAACACCAGATGTGGGTAATTCCTCTGCTCCATAGCATTGAACACACCAGGACCAGGCTGTTAACAATTCTGGTGAAGGTATTCACTTGGCACACATAAAATTCAGCATTTTCCTCCTTCTTACTAGTTCAATAGGTTATCATGCAAAATGAACCCTTCTATCAAATTCCCGGTTTTATTTGTTTATTTAGATTTTTATTTCCTTGGCCACTGAATTTGCCATCCCAGGCTATTGAGGGGCTCGTGAGGAGCGTTTCATTGCATCTCGCTGGGTGACAAACAGTGAGAGCAGCTTGTGTAACCCGGGGGGGGCGGGGGGGTTAAGGGCTCCTTAGAGAGGTCACCTTCAGAGGAAAAAAGGAAAACAAATGGGATTGTAGGCATGAGAGGTATATGGTTTTACTGCCTTAGTGGGCAAGTACAAGAAAGGAGGATTGCAAAGCGAAAAGCTTTACATTTCTATGAGCAGGCAATCGAGTTCCTTTCTAAACCCTCTGCAGAGAGCCCTTCCCTTCCTCCGGGACGACTCCAGCCCCTTCTGGGAGCGCGTCTCCTGGAGCTCCCAGGAACCCAAATCGGTCACACAGCACCAGATCATTCCAGAAACTGGGGAGAAGTCCTGGGGCTGAGACCCCATCCCAGCCAAAAGACAGCTTTAGGCCTGACTCCCACAAATTGCAGTCGGACCAACCCCACTGCTGCAGTTGCTGGTATTTTTAATAATAATAACAACAACAGACCAACAGTTTGTTATTATAACCATTGTTATTATTATTGTTTTCAGCATTATTTCTAAACAGGCAGCAGTAATTGACAGAAAAAACCCAACGGTGAGAGTACATTCCCTCCCATTTCGGGTCAGACAGCGGGGCAGAGGGGAAGAAAACTTCTGACCTAAAGCTGCAGATTCTGTACCTGCACCAAACACATCCTCATGGCTGCAACTGCTAATTAGCCGGTTTAGATCATTAGGAGGAGGGGGCAAATCCTGTTTGTGAGCTAAGTGATGCTCTGTGGCTCTCCTGCCTTGGG
>NW_015090846.1:5910028-5910315 GCF_001431845.1 Calidris pugnax
TCCAGCATCTCCCCGGGGGGGCCGCCCCGGGCAGAGCGAGATCCATCTGTTCCCCGGGAGGGAGGAAGCGCCGGCAGCTCCTCATCCTCGGGACGCGGGGCAGGGAGAGCAGCCGTGCTCCCCCCGGGCTGTCACCGGAGCGCGGTGGGACCCCCGGCAGCGCATCCCGCCCCCCCCCGCAGGGCTCAGCCCGCTCCGTGCCCACCGCCCGCCCCCCCAGGGCCGGCTCACGCCCCCACGGCAACCGGGGGAGAGGTTCTGGTCGCCCCCGGCCCGTGGCGGGCGGG
>NW_015090846.1:5910325-5914554 GCF_001431845.1 Calidris pugnax
TTCCCCGCATCCCCCAGAGGTGCCCCCGACACGCGTGAGCCCTGCGGTGGGCGATCCCCACTGCAATTAGCTGTTCTGTTATTAGGGCTCGCTATTTAAAATGTCCTTTTCTGCAAATCTTCCCTCAGTTCTACATTGAACTCGCTGAACCTGAAGGGAGCCCACGGGAGAGAGGGGGGGGGCTTTGGGTCAGGGAGGGGAGCGATGGGACAAGGGCGAAGGGTTTGACCCTGAAAGGGGGGAGATGGAGCTGAGCTGTGGGGAAGGACTTGTTTGGTGTGAGGGTGGTGAGAGCCTGGCCCAGGTTGCCCAGAGAAGCTGTGGCTGCCCCATCCCTGGAGGGGTTCAAGGGCAGGTTGGAGGGGGCTTGGAGCAACCTGGTCTGGCTGGAGATATCCCTGCCCAGGGCAGGGGGTGGCACTGGGGGGGCTTGAAGGTCCCTTCCCACCCAAATCCTTCTGTGATTTGAATTTTGTTATATTATTTCCTTGTTTTACACGAAAAGGAAACGCTGAACAGAAATGTCCTTCCAGAATTTACAAGAATGGGAATAAAAGTATGGAGGACACACTCCATATGTCTGGTTTACCCTGACAATACCCACAGACTTCCAAACTGTTTCCATGTAACTGGCCAAGAATACACCCATTCAGAAAACAGCATATTCCCCTGAAAAAAAAAAAAAAGAACATCACCAGAACTCCCAGCTTCTGTTCTTAACTCTGCCAACACCTCCTCAGCCTGAAGACCGAATGATTTGCCACCTCTAATATATCTCACCTTATCCATCTATAAACCACAATTACTTCTTGAGATGATGTCAAGTTTAAATGGAATCGCAAAATGTCAAAGTCCATGGAAAATACACTTACTAGAAACACAAGGACAATTATGGAAAGAGAAGATGACACTGGACAATGGGGCAGGAAAAATTCCCTGACTCAAAAAAACTTGTGTAAATTCAACTCCCTTTCCAGAAGGACCCCGAGCAGCACGGGAAGACACCCGGCGAGGCAGAGGTGGCCCAGGGACCCTCCTGGTGCTGTTTTACAGGGTGCGGGGTCGATGCCAAGCCTGGCTGCCCACCAGCGTGACTGTTCATGGGCTCTGAGTCCCCTTTGTTGTCTCGCCATGATGTGAAGCATCCAGTTCAAAGCCTCATCAGTGGCTCCTTACGAAAGATGCTTTCATCATTTTAAGTTTCTGCTCTTGCAGAGGCTGGAGAAATCTCCCATAAACCGCCCAGTTGCTCTGGGTGTGAAGTTGAACCCTTACGAGTGCAGGTGGCAGCGTGGTTTCAGCCTGACACCACAGAGGAGGACACTGCTCAGGAAATTAAATCTTTTTTATTCTGTCCAGTCCTTTGGAGCAATCTGGAAATCTGGGGCACTTCCACATTGCTACCCCCCTCCTCCCAACACCACTCTCACTTCTGAACAGGGCAAGAGCTGGGTCCTGAAAAAATAACTGCTGCCTCCGCATCTTCCTCCTGCTCAATCTGATCCCAGTCCTTCCCTCTGATCAACTCCCCTCTCAACTGCCACGCAATCCCCACCAGCAGCTCCCAGGGCCCAGACTCCCCCCACCCCAGACAGCACGAGGTCCCAAATTAAGATGTACGTGACTGCAGATAACAGGCAATTTTACTGGACTAACACCAGGGAAAACCATCTTCCCTCCTCCCCTCCTTTTGGGAAGCTCCCCGGGGCAGCCCATTCACAGCCTGTTACTGCAGAGCGGAGGCTGCCCACGGGCGAGCGGGGACAGCGTCTTTGGGTGTAAAGGCTGAATCAAACATGCACTATTTAAGACAATTAGATTTTCAAAGAAACTACACTAAACATTTCTTTCATGTGTAATCAAATTATGTTAAAGCAAACCCCATAATTTAAACCATTCCATTGGTCAGCTCCTATTTGTTTTCCCTGCACCCTCATTTTTGCTCCAGATCTGTCACATTACATTAACACCTTTCCTACTCACTGCCTACAGAAATAACAGCCTTCGACATGCCTGCACAATCCATTTGTCCTGCTCTAATTACTTTTTGACATAGCCTCTTTTGCTGTTATCTTGCCTTTTCTGACCTCTGTCTGTATTAAAGCCATTTAAAACAATCTTTAAACTCGGTATCTATTGTGATGTGCCTTATATGATACTACTGGAGTATCGGGCAGCAGCATTTTGAAAATCAAATATTTAAATCTATGGTAATAAGATAATGTACTTGAGGAGGAAAGCCTCTATGTATTGTAACAGCTACAGCTGGCTGCTCACGAGTCCCCAGGACTGCACGCATTTTCAGGATGAAAGTCATAAAACTGTTGTACATAACCAGGTAGCTCGAAGACAAACAGGGCGTTGTGCGTACTGAGGAATTTCCCTTAATTTCACAAACGGAGAGGAAAGCAGGAGAAACTGGGAACAGCAGCCATCTAAAAACCAACCCCAACAGAAGAGGCAGCACAGAGAGGAGCAGGGAAGGAGGCACCAACAATGCCCGTCCAGGGGGAAGCATGACAAATCACACTCCCCTCCAAACCCCGAGAAGAAACCCAGATTCTCTAATCTCAATATCCCCCTGCTTTCATCAAGCCCATTCAAAAAATGTGCCCTCATTTTCTTTTGTGGCTGATTCACAGAAGATGAGCCTCTAATTACCAGCTACTTCCCCGGCTGGAGGAGCAGAGGATCTGCTCCGTTCCAAGGATCTGCTTTGGAGTCAAGAACTTATTCCATGTGGTGGAACTAATTTTTTGGATGTCAAGTTGATCCCTATGAACATCCGTCTGACGATACGGTCTAACCACATCTTCACATGCTATTTTGCACAGGATCCAGCCTCACGCTAACTTAATTGGTAGCGAGTCAATATTGTACTCACATTAGGAGATACTTCACAAACCTACATCTGCTCTGGTTCATTTACAGGGTAATTACCCAGTTCACACAAAGTCTGGTCTTCTAGATTCAACCAGTGCAGATCCAAGCCCGGCTCTGCTGGGAAAGCAGAGCTCCATATTTTGTCTTCCAGATGACAGCACTATAAAACCGACGGGGGACAAAACCAGAGTCAATTAAAATACATTAAATGTAATGTAACAATGCTACGATTTGTCATAGCCAGCCAAGAGGTTTTATTCTTTGAATTCCTCTAACTCTGTCCTCAGGACACACAGAGCCCGTGCTCGCTGGGGAAAGCTCTTCCCACGATACTTCCCTACACGCAGTTTTATTTTCCCCTTTTTCTTCCCTGTCAGCAGCCCCGGCCGCAAACCCCTGGCTCATTACGGCATCTCAACACAGCGGCGACCCGGGGATCTGGGGCCAGACCAGTCTGCTACTGGTCTGCTACTGGTCTGCTACTGGTCTGCTCATAGCATCCCTTTCCGTAGCGCTCTGGGATGTGTCAGTGTGGCAGGATGGCAGCCGGGGAAGGGGCAGGAGGCAGCGGGGATGGGCACAAGCAGCTCCTGGGGATGGGGGGGGGTGGTGGGCACAGACCAGGAGCTCTGGGCTTTATTTCTGCGAGATTCAGAAACGCACTTTTTTGCTGGAATGATTTTTTTGTTTGTAAAGTGATTATTTTCTTCCTTCCTCATTTTTTTCACACCTATTTCCCAGCCTTTTTTTTTTTAATACAGCTGTTTGAGCGGACCTGGGATGTCCATTGTCCAAACAATACCAGCCACCAGTGACTGTGGCCTCGCTCACATTTGTGTAATAGTGCAGCTAAACTGCACTAAACACGGAAGGTGCCCAGATGTGGGGGGCAGTGTGCTGGCAGCCCCCCCCGAGCCTGCCCCGGCCCCGGCAGCGGCCAGAGAGGATGCAGGGGAAACTGCAAATTACAGACACTAAAATTAATCCTTTTCTCTCTGCCTAATTTTTTCCCCTTAAGTAAAATTTACATTTATTTTAGAAAAGGACATTTAAACATGAAACTCCTGGCACGGCCGTCCCTCCACGGCTGGCACCGCGGATGTGGGAGAAACACCTCGATTCCAGGGAACCCACCCCCTGCCCTCTTGTACCAGCTTTGTGTGCTGGGGGGGGAAATGCCCCGTTACCCAAACCCAACAAACTCCCCCCTCTCCTGCAGGGCACCAGGGCACAGCAGTGGGGACAGACAGACCGACAGAGCTGCCCCTCCGTGGTCGCTGCTGAACCCCCGCTGCCCCCCAGGATTTCCACAGCCCCCCCGCGATGCAGCACACCCCCCCTTAGCC
>NW_015090846.1:5914668-5923843 GCF_001431845.1 Calidris pugnax
CCCTTAGCCCCAGGGACCCCCCCCCCAGCACCGGCTGCGGCAGAAACAGGAGGTGATTATAGAGGAAATACGTAAGATCCAGGTTGGAAATGAAAATGATCTGCCCCAACAACAGTTCCTGCATTTCAGCATCGAATTTTTGAAATTCCAGTCATATTATATTTTCCTGTTGCTTATTTAAGATAAGCCTGCCCATTTTTTAAAAGTTAAAAATTAAAATCCGTGGTTTTATCATATACCTTGAAAACAAGGCAAATAAAAACCTCCTGGTGCTTGCCACCAGGCATCTTATCAGCAGAAAATACGGGGCTGTTTGTGCTGCGTGGTGGTGACTCTGCAGCACGTAGGACAGAGAACAGTCCTCGCTGCTCACAGAGACACTCGTGACGTGTCCGGCTGCAGGTATCGCAGCACGGCGAGGGTGTCACACCGTGTGTGCAACAGCCTCAATCCCAAGTTCAGCAAACTGTGCTCGCACTACGTTTCCATGAGCAAACGCAGGATGTGAGATAAAGGCCACACCGGAATTAAAACACAGCAAATATTTGGTTAAATCAAGAGTTAGGCTTATATAGTTCTATAGATACAAACGCCACTTAAGAGAACAGAATGTAAATACCCACAGGGCAGTGACCCTCCTATTTAAAGCAGGAGAGACATCCATCTTTTCCTGTGTGAACTGTCATCTCGGCTTGCCGAAACCTAACCTAACCTAACCATTATATTATTGCTTATTATTGGTAACAAAATATAACCGCTCTCCTTATGCCTGTTTTCCTGTCTCAGCCAGCAATGGCAGAGGACTCCCTACACCCACACCTACACACACACACACTGTGGTGCAGGGTACGAGGCGCCGTGCCCGGGTCTCCTCCACCCACCCAATCGCTCCAACTTCTCCCGGCGGAGGCGGGCGCAGGGCCGGGGCGACGCGGCTGGGCGATGGCAGCGCGGGGTGACAGCCTGACATGGTGTCCTGCTGGGAGCCAAGAATAGCAATGCCTTAAAAGGCAGCGATGTTGAGATCACAAGGAAAAGAGAATTAGGGCACAGCTGTGGAGTTCTGTAGGCTAAAACATAGACTCAATATGTCAGAGAAAATTAAATCACGGAGCTACATGTAATTTCTGGTCTGGTTTACAGCGTGGCTGTCGCTGTGCAGAGTCTGTACGTGGGCCGTACATGTGAGCTGCTGCGGTTCTGCACGCGGGAATAAAAACCAGAATCAATTTAAAAAGAAAACCCAAAGGATTTATATGTAAACAACAGCACCAACACCTATGTTCGGAAGGATGTTTCCGTGCTATTGCAGCTCAGGCACAGTTTGAAAGGCACTCTGCTGTCCCGCTCGCGGGGACAAACAGAAAGGCCACAGGCTCCTGAGACACGCAGAGCTCACAGCTCTCCCCGCAGCACAGAACAAAGGAAACTAAACCAACACAGCAGCGAGCTAAACAGATCTGAAAAATGCCTGTGTCTCCCGTGGCTGTCAGAGAGGGGAGAGACCCTGACTCAAAAATGAAGGTACCAAAACAGAAAACAAACTTTTGCAGAGGCTTTTTCCCCCTTGGAGAAGTGATGTTGGCACATTTTCCAGAACACTATCTACACATAAATTTGCCAGTATTTCTTTACGCTTGAAGAGCAGTATTAGTTTCTCCTCTGAAAGCCTTCAGCATCCACAGAATTCAGTCCATTATCCTCTGCTGGTATCTCTGTTGCAATCTGTGTCCAGCTGACGACTTCGCGGGGTGCAGGGTCTGTAACGGCCGTGGGAGCCGTGTTTGGGGCCGGGAGGTTGTGGGTCTTCTCCAGCACCTTCTCCCCAGCTCCAGACCCCACCACGGAGAGAACCCCATGGAGCTGGTGGATGGAAGAACCATGGGTTTGGTGGGTGAAAAGGGGGTGCAGGATGGGCTCTGGCTGAACCCCATCCACCGGGACAGCCGGGCAGGGCCTCACCCAGCACCAGCAGCCAGGCATCACCTGACAGCAGGACTCAAATTATCTCTTTCAAAGGCTCTAAAGGCCAAGGACAGATAAAAGAGAAGATGAGGAGGAAAAGAAGCCGGGAACAAGAGAACAGGAGACTGATTGGGGTGAGGCAGATATGGGGAGCTTTCCTAAATAACCGCCACTTGAGCACTAACGTGATAGAGAACAGCAAGAAAACGGGTAGGGAGCTGCACGTAATTACGACTTTGTTTAGCTAAGTGCATTTCCTGTGGAGCTCACAGAGCACGACTGCATGCAAAGTATGCAGATTTGTTGATATCAGCTCTCCTTTGTCCCTAAAGAGGTAAATTATACATCTGATTTGTATACAGAGTTGAGAAGCTGTTAAAGGTTGTGCTTGAGCTGCAGAGAGAGTTGTGGAGCAACAACCCCCGGGGGCCGACTCCTGCGCAGGGATAATGCCCGGGGGGGTTGGCAGAGGGTGGAGAGGTCAGCAGCAGCCCATGGACGGGGAGAAGGGAGAACAACCCAGCAAGTGTCCAGCCAGGAGATGGTCCATCCATCTCCCACCACTGGTCCCAGAGCAGGGTCATTGCCTGGGAAAAGGGGGAATGCGCCATCACAGCCATGACAGGGGGAGTGAGGGCACCGGGGGGTGAGCAGGAGCGGGGTGAGACCTGGGTTTGCAGTGAAGAGGTGAGAAGACTGTTCTGGAAGGTGCCAGCACCAGGAAGGTTAATGAGGCAGTTGTGGAGCACAGGCACCGCACACAGGGGCACACGTGCACCCCACAACTCTACTAATAGAGAACCACGATTCAATTAATAGGGAAAACGACAAATATTTGAGATGAATTGTTTCTCCCAAGCAGAACTACGTATCATCTACTTTTCAGCCCAGCCCAGCTCATCCATATGCAACGTTTTCCACAAGCACGGCACGTGGTGCAGAAAACAATCCCATCAACGCGGATGCAAAATGAGGTCAGCGATTCCCCCTCGGAATGTCTTTGGAATGAAGGCTCTTCACAGCCACAGACATTGGCACCGTTCACGCTCAGGTCCTGCTGGTGACCCACAGCGCTGCTGGCGCGGTGGCAGTGTCACCCTGGGCTGCTGGCATGGCGGTGGTGTCACCTTGTGTGGTAGTTGCAGCGGTGTCACCCTGCATGGCAGTCATGGCCATGTCACCCTGCGTGGTGGTCACTGTAGTGGTTGTGTCACCCTGTGCAGTGGTCACTGTAGTGGTGGTGTCACCCTGCGTGGTGGTCACTGTGGTGGTGATGTCGCCTTGTGTGGTGGTCATGACAGTGTCACCCTGTGCGGTGGTCACAGCATGGAGGTGGTGTCACCCCGTGCAGTGGTTGTGGTGGTGTCATCCTGAGCGGTGGTTGCAGCCTGGCGGTGGTGTCACCCTGAGCAGTGGTTGTGGCAGTGTCACCCCATGCGGTGGTCGCGGTGCAGCATCTCCCAGCGCCGCTCGCCCTGACCCCCGTTCCCGCAGCGTGTCTGCGCAGCGACAGAGGTCCCAGCAGGACCCGTGTCACCCCCAGCCCACGGGAGTCTCCATTCCCCTCCGCCGGCACTGGGAGAAGGCGCTCGGCGGTCACGGGCAGCACACGGGAGCAGGGCATCACACACACACACGGATGTAAACCACATAAATCCCAGCAACAGAGGGAATTAGAACAACAACCCCCCCCGTTCCCATTGGCAGAATATTCCTCCAGCAGACACAGGGCTGTGAGGGATAAATGAATCCCCAGCCCAGGATCCTCCTCGCAGTGGGAAGGAGCCGGGCTCTTCCCTTCTGGCTACAGCCCTTTTAAAGGGACTTTGCTGGTTTCTCTCGAGCTGGTTCCAGCATCCCCGTTACCCCGAATCAACCCTGCCCTTTGGCTCCCACTGACAGAAATACCCATATACTGAGCCAGCCAGGAGATTATTATTCCTTCGTTACACACCAGCCAAAGCTCGGGCACCGCGACGAGGAAATGCCTTTTCGCACCCCGAGCCCTGCACACCCCGCTCACCGTCCTGTCTCCCAGCCCCTGCCCAATTACAGTGCGGTGCCTGCAGAGCCACTTGCACTTCTGATGTCATCTCAAGGCATTTTGCCTTTTTTTTTTTTTTTTTTTAGGTGAACCATCTATATTTCCTCTGTTCTGAAATTTTGTGCTGAAACTATAACAAGCCAGAAATCTCTTCAATGGGAAATTTCACAAACAGAGGATTATGACTTCAGCTACAGAATAAGCAGCAGGAGCAGATGGAACTCTTCAGAAACAATGATTCCATTTTCATGCAAATTTCCTTAGTAGTTAAAAAAAGACGAAGAAGAAAAAAACCACCAAGATATCAGAATGGTTTCTAAATGGAAGGTTTTTGAATGATGCTAAAAGCAAAGGGCCGGTAGCTCTCCACAATCCCAAGCATTTTAGCAGCAGCCAGGGAAAAAAAAAAAAAAAAAGCATGACAAACTAAAGCCAGACTCTGCACCTCCTCGGAGCTGCGATAAGAGAAATGGAAAATGGAGTGAAAGTATATTTTAGTTTTTATTATTTTCAACATCATCGTCGGCTTTGTGATAATGCATACTTCAGAGCTAATTCTTATGCTCTTTAAGAGCACAGGCTTCATTCACGAAGCAGCATGACAAAAATTCTTTATCCACTTGATGACTACAGAAGGTGACAGCCACCGAGAAAAAGACAGCCACAGGGACACCGCCGGAGTGCTAACCTGCAGCGTGCCTCTCTCCGAGTACAAGTGCTCCCCTGATTACAAGCACACAGACATGCATTTTTCATAGCTGAAATGTGGAAACCGAGCCAATGCTTTTGTTATTAATACTGGCAGCATACCCTAAAAAACACATACATGCACAGAGTTAGCAGCCCCCGTTCCTGGCCCTTCTGCTCACTTGTTACTCAGTTTTGCTCCTCTGCCTTCGTTTTTGCCCCTGCCTTACTCCTGGGCTGTGAGAACCCGAGCTGCCCCCTCGCCCTGGGTGTTGTGAGGACCCCTGCCCGCACACCGTGTCGCTGTCCCCGTGCCACGCTGCGGCGCGGGACACGGCGCTGCTCCAATACACAGGGCATTGTAATGGCCATGAATGGGAACACCCATGGAAGGCCCACGTAATTCCACTCTGACAGGCTACTTTTTTTAACTGAGGTTTTAAATCACAGAGGAAACTACATGCACGGAAAAGCAAGAATGAAATCCAGTGCTGTTTGGTGCTGCTTGTCCCCGGCACGGTGAACCGGGGGTGATGCTGCAGCCGAGCCCCGTCCCACGCAGCGACCGGGTGCCAGTGGTGACCCCCTGACACCAGAGACCCCGGCACCGCGGAGCCACCGGGTACGGGCAGGGCCAGCAGGGACAGTCTGTTCAGATCCCCCACCCCAAATCCAAGCGTCCTTCCCGACACGGTCTTTCCCTGATGCTGCTCCTGAAGTTTTGTAGCGAATCTTCACGAATCTCTGCCAGTTCTGGCAAACAATTTCCGTCTCCCTCAGTTTCATGTTGATTTTTTTTAATTAATTTTCTCCTTCCTTTTTCATGCAAAAGAGATACAGAGTTAGCTTTAAATAAGACTGCAGAGAGCGCTGAAGTCGTGGCCTCTGAACCATGTGGTCAATACCAAGAACACTCCTGTTTAATCCCATTCTACCTACACTTATCCCTTTCTTTCATTGTGCCACTGGCCAAATCTTTTCACTTTGAATTTGCTCTCAAACTGAATCTCCTTCCTTCCTCATCGAGTCAGATGGATTCAAGTAATGACAGCTACTGAAAGGACAGAGCACATACAAAATAAGTCCAAAAAATGGGCTCAGCAAGGTTAATTTTCAAGCTTTTCCTTGCTTACTGCTTAGCAGAAGGATGTACAAGTAGAAACAATTTCCTCAGTTAATCCCTCTTTGACCCAAATTAACTTTCTCCAAACTATTTTCTTTACTACTTTGTTTTACAATCTTGCCTGAACGAACTCAACAACAGGCACGTTTCAGGTCCCCAAGAACAGGACGGGGAGCAGCGATGGGGAGGGAGCAGAAGACAACCCAGCTGGTCTGAGCAGCGCCGTGCCCCGGAGCGGGGCGGTGGGAGAGGCAAGTTGTGTGGTGCAGGACACGGGGCTCCCTCTCAGGGCCAGGACCTGCTCCTTTGCTCACCACGGGTTTGGGCTTTGCACGACTTAATTCACACTCTTCAGAAATGAGGGCCAAGGAAGAAAAGTGACTGGGAACTTGTACCCCAACTACCAAAAAGGAGACACTTCAGTCCACGCCGAGCAGCGGGAACTGGGGCTTTGCACAGCCCTCACCTGCAGGAACTGTTCTGCAGTGGAAAGAAGTGCTGCCTTCATCCTGGAGGCTGCTGTAGCATCTTAATAAAATGCCATCAGTCCATGGATGGGCAGCAAAACACCATATCGTCATGAATTTGTCTGAAGGCATCTCTATCAGTTAATCCTCCTCACCCCACTGTGGAACTGTGGCTCTCCTAAGAGTCGACTTTGACTTTCTGGTTTCTAAGTATTCCTGCCACGTTTCTCACTTTCACTTCACCCATCAGCAAAGGTGGCATTGATGCAGGTGACGACAGCAGGAACCATTCCTGCCCTTTCCCTGATGCCACGGCGGTGCCGGGGCAGCCACTGGCCACAGCCAGGAGAGAGATTATTTGAAAAACAGCAGTGTCCCAAACCATCACAAATCCTACATTCACATTAACACTCTGAACTTCTCTTTAGTTACAATACAGATGATACAGGGGAAGAAAAAGACAAATATCTCTCATTTAAGCCCTCACTTCTTAGCTTGTTGGGCTTTAAGGTATGAAGAGGGAACTACCAGAAAGACTCAAGAATAACTGGGAGAAGCACAAGGGAGCCTCTCCTTTAGATGTCTCTACAGATCTCCAGTGCTTTTTCCTTCTGACCTGGGTAAATTTTATGCAGCAAAATATAAGCCAAAGTTGCTTACAGAATTGTAAAATGGCTTAAGGGCCGAAAACTGGGTCAAAGCCCCAGCTCCTCCTGCCATCCCCGTCACCGCTGACAGGGACCTGCAGGGCAGGAGCAGCCACAGCACAGCATCCTCAGCAGCAGTGCCCTTGCCTGGGGAACTTGCTCTCCACGACGGCTCCAGCAGTTCCTTTCCCAATGGGAAATGATATTTTCCATAGATTTAGTGAAACACGGTTCTAATTTAGTAATCACCATGTACATCCAACCGAACAGGACCCCGTGCTTTGAGAACGAGAGTAATATAACTAGGACGAGCCTCAAAATATTCAAGCAATGTGATCATTTGAAGATCCCCTCTGAGATGGGAGACAGGAGGAGGTACCTGGAGACTGGGGTATGGTTGTGTTTATACACTATGACAAAACACCCTTTCTTTTTCTAGGCTCTAACATTGCGTATTTGGGGAATTTCATATTATTTCTGCAAATCTTGGACACCATAGGAGGCCTGGGAAGTACAGTAGGTCTATGAATATGCACAAGAACACGTGTTTTAATAGTAGCATCAACTACATTTTAGAGAAATCATCAAGCGACTCAAGAAGTGGAAGAGAATCTTGGAAAAAGGGGACAGAAAGGAGCTGTCTGGGAAGTGCAGAAGTTACTAGAATGGTTATTGTGGGCAGAACGGGGAGCAGATACGGGCTATCACCTTCACACTCACGACAAGGAGGTGGGAACCTCTCCATCCACACCAGCAGCAGCTGTGAGACACTGATAGGAGCCTGGGTCACCGTTACAGCAAAATTACTAACCTTTTTCTTTTCTCTTTTTTTTCAAATCCCTTCCTTCTGGATGAGATCCATGTAACTGTCATGTGCTTTTTCATTTCATTTTCATTTCCCATTTATGCATCCAGCCAGCCCTCCAGGGTGAATTCTATAGAAATCCATGTCAAGAGTGCCCAAAAGGGACCTCTGACCCACGGTCCCCGTCCTCTGTGTCCCAGGAGGGGCTCCTAATGACAACATCGTGACATGTCTGAAAATGCTCAACAAACCCAAGTTCCTCCAGACCAAGGAAAGGGCACGAACTGTGTTGCTGCCGCAGCACCCTCCCTTCCATCGGTCACCTGCGTGTCACCAGTGTGGCCTTGGGGAGCTGGGACTGTCCACCTTCCCAGGCAGAGGAACCCAGCATCAGCACCCAGAGTCATTTAGGAAGTAGTAATTGTGGTTGTTAAAAGTGTTTTAACAGCAGGAAAATAGAAACACAGAGAGAGAATGGCCATGTCATGTTAGAGACAGAGACACCCGACGGGATGGAGGCTGTGTCCCATCACTGGGGACAGCACCCTCTGGGTGGCTGGCCACATCCCGTTGCTGGGGATGGCACCCAGTGGGATGGAGGCTGTGTCCCATCACTGGGGACAGCACCCTCTGGGTGGCTGGCCACATCCCGTTGCTGGGGATGGCACCCAGTGGGATGGAGGCTGTGTCCCATCACTGGGGATGGACATCTGGTGGGATGGAGGGCCATGTCCCATGACTGGGGACAGCACCCATCGGGATGAAGGCTGTTTCCTATCCCTGGGGACAGCACCAGATGGGATGGAGGGCCATGATCCATCGCTGGAGATGGCACCCATTGGGATGGAGGCCATGTCCCATCCCTGGGGACAGACACCCAGTGGGATGGAGTCCATCCCATATCACTGGAGACAGCACCTGTTGGATGGAGGCCATGTCCCTTTGCTGAGGACAGCACCTGCTGGGATGGAGGGCCATGATCCATCTCTGGAGATGGTGCCCATTGGGATGGAGGCCACGTCCCATCCCTGGGGACAGCACTGGGCAGGATGGAGGGCCATGTCCCATCACTGGAGATGGTACCTGTTGGGATAGAGACCATGTCCCACCCCTGGGGACAGCACTGGGTGGGATGCAGGGCCATGATCCATCTCTGGAGATGGTACCTGTTGGGATGGAGACCATGTCCCACCCCTGGGGACAGCACCGGGGGGGATGGCACCCACACCCCCTCCCTGCTGACCCCGCACCACCTCTACCCCGCGAGACACCGGGATGGGGGGTGTCCAAACGGGGCCACCCACCCGACATGCCCCTCCGGCGCCGTTACCCGGCGGTAGGCGCCCTGTGGCCGCCCCCCGGTGCCTTCCCCCGGGGCGGGGGGGCCCCCATTGTGTCCCGCCTCCGCCGGCACCCAAACAAGCGGCCCCGCGGCCC
>NW_015090846.1:5924777-5935797 GCF_001431845.1 Calidris pugnax
TATATAAATCATCCTATAAAAATATATAAATCGTCAATAAAACACCCCCCGCTTTGCAGTGTTTCCTGCTCAAACTGTATCTATTCTTTTTTTCTCATCGTAACTTGCTCAAAAAGAAATTGAATGCAATTTTTGCCCCCCCTCTCCCCCCGCCCCCCCCCAGCCCATCTGCAGTTATTAAGTGTGACGCTCGCCACGGGCTCCGTGTACAATAAAAGCCTCGGTCAACGCACACCTATCAATCTGCTATATTCAAAGAAAATAATTTCCCTAAACTTTTTGTCGCCAAAAAAAAAAATATCCCCAAACCCTGACTCGATTTTTTTTCAGTAAGTAGGATTCCTCAACAAGTTTAGAAAGTTGAGAAGGAGAGGGGGGGCGAATTAACCTCCTTATATGACCCAGGAATGTGAGGTAGCATATTTTCGGGTTGTTGTTTTTTTTTTTTTTTTTTTTTTTTAAAAGTTAATAAGTACGAAAAGCCACGAGGAGCCTTAAAAGTGTGTTTTGCAGCCTCCACGCAGAGCAGGGGTTATTCACATGGCTGCTGGGGAAACTCCATTCAGATATCCCACTACCTGGATTTGAATAGAAACCAGACAGCAATTCTTTGGTCCCAGCCACTATTCGCCCCGCTGGACAATAGAGATTTGTTAGCACACAGGCACAAGCCCTGGGACACAAAGCTGGAGGCAGCAGAGATGGGGGCTTCAGTGCACAGGAAATTACGGCTTTTGATGCACTCTTGGCAGGTCTGTCGGTTCAGAAAAGCAACATGACTGTGCCATGTTTAAGAGCTCCTTACTGCCAGTTCTAGCCACCTAGAATGTCATAAAAGCTTTATTGTCACAGTACATAAAATCATGAAGTCCATATGGTTACTTTTCAGCTGCGGTCGCTGCCCCGTGTCTGGAAGGCAGAAGCATGATCTGGCTGGAGATTTTTAATTTGGGGGGGGTTTGTGCGTGTGCAATTAAAAGAATTTTGAGGACAGAAAACCTCCGAGTGTTTATAAAAAGCGGAGAGTGATTACGGAGGCAGCCGATGCCTAGCGTGAGATGTGGTGATGTTGTAATGGACTTCATTTTAAGGGTGGCTGTGAGGGGCTGAGGCTGGTGATTTCATCAGAAAAAAGGGTCCGTAGATTTCCTCCCCGCGTCCCCTGTCCCCGCTGGGGGGGGAGGACGTCACTCAGTTGTGTCAACTTGGCAAATACCAAAATAAATAAGAAAAACAAAACCAAAACGCTCGGTGTCTGGTACCTCCTATTTCCCCCGCTTTCCCCCCAGTCTGGAGTTAAAATGAGAACTCCTCAGAGACTGGGCTTTAATCCGCTGATTGGAGCCAATGAGCAGAAATTATCAAGATTAGAAAACCAACCAGCGGGTTTTATGAGATGCAAAGCCTGCCCCTCACTGTGCGCGGCGCCGAGCCCAGGGGCGGGCGGCGGGGCCACCTTCACCCCATGGGCAGCACGCTTGGGGCTGCCCCTCCTCCTGTGCCATGTTTTTCCATAAATCTTACCCACCCCACGGACCCAGCAGCGGGGAGAATCCCCAGGCCCACGGGCTGCTGAGCCCCTGCCCTGCGCCGGTGCCGCTGGAGGGAAAAATCTCTGCTCCCTCCTTCACCCGGGAAAAGACAATGAAATTGAGAGTTGGGCCATCATTGCAGTTGTGAAATGGGCGGGTTTTGTTATGAAACTGCAGAGATACTTTGTATCATGAAATATCCTAAAACAGAGGTTGGGCTCTTCCCTGCTCCCGCGCCCCTTCCATCAATGGATCCCTGTGATGGCGGGAGAAGGGGGGGATGTTAGGGACAGGGGGGCAGGACCCTCTCCCCGGGCACCTGGGGGGCTGGGGGGGCTCTGATGATGCCCTCTGCCACCCAGGAGGTGGCCATGGACCTGCTGCTGCTCCTTCGAGCAACATGGGGCAAAAACCCACTGGGTGACCAAAATCAACGTTTGAAAAAAGTGAAATCCGTGTAAGATGAACAAAACATCCGTAGGTGTGAGGGCCCAGCTCATACCATTTTCAGCTGTTATTTCAGACCATTGGAAATACAAACGTGAATGTAAATACTTTTCACAGGAGTCAGTTTTGTCTGAATAATTATATAATTTCCTTGAATTCTCTTCCTGCCGTAGTACAATGGCCTGGGTGTATTACTGCTCAGTAGAACTCGGGTGATAAGAATCAGGCTAGATCACAATCAAGCTATTTTAATTTTTTTTCTTGCTGGTGGTACTTACAAGGGCCTACCTAAATTAAGCCTTTGAAGAAAAATATTGTGGATTATTTTTTGAATAAAGATCAAGGATATTGATGGTTCTACCTACAAAGCACTTTTAGATTAAATACCGTGGTATTCTTAAAATACAGCAACCCTTTTTGTTACCTCTAGGACTGCTAATACTTGGTATTTGTCTGGAGGCTGACTTTAAAACCTACCCCTTGAAAGTGCTGCCAGAAAAAAAAAAAGCTAAAATACTGTACAATTAAATTCTGCCCTTGCATTGGGTCTTAGAGTTGGAATACCTGTTAAGCGTATCACTTTGAATGGGAACCAGACCATTAGAGGTTGGCAAAAAGAGCTTCAGGCTATCAAAATAGCCATAAAAGGAATGTCTGGGCATAACCCACCCCCGTAAACATCTGCACACCCAGCGTGGACATGGGAATAATCCCCTCGTGCACACAGGGAAAGGATGTTGATGGCTGTTCTTATGTGGTCTGCTGGATTTTTTTAAACTGCACATAGAAATAACAAATAATTCAAAAGTGAGATTTCCCAACTCCAGTCAGGGCCATGCCAATAGAAAGTTTATAACAACTCACAAAAAACAAGAAACCTGTTATCTGCAACTTCCAAGCGCGTTCGTGGTTGGTGCCAAAGACTGATGTGTATATATTATGTGACTAAACATTAATATATAGCATTGCGTTACAGGGGTAGTTGCCAATAAAAATGCATCAGGTATGCTGAAATCTAGCAATGCACTTGGCAATTTAACAAAAAATGCGGAATCCTAAGAATTTCATTTTATCTCAGTAATAGCCAGCAGATGCTGCAATCATTTCAAAACCACAGTATTGATTAATATCGCTCAAACGTTAAGAACTCAAAAGACTACAATTGGGTGTTTTTATGTAAAGGATAAAATGAAAGCATGGTGGGTTTAGTTTTTCATAAGAAGCCACGCTGACACGCAGAGTGATGACATCACCTTTTTAAATAGACTTCAGTCGTTCTTGCTTTCCCTGCTCTGCCTGAGACGGGAACGAGCCACCAGCAGCTCCTGAGCTGTCACGCAGGGAAACGACCGGTCACCAGGAGTGACCGCTGCCTAAAACTGCACCCTTGGAGCCCACTGAGGTGCTGCATCTCACCCCCAAACCCCCTCCCCGTTCACCTTTAAAGGTGCCACCTAAACAGGCACTGCAGGAAGCTGGAGCCCCGGCGTTCTGCCTGCTGGGGGGCAGCTCCCGTCCATCCTACCCCCCTCCCAGTCCCACACACTGGTTCGGTGACAGCGGGTGGCTCAGAGGAGGTGCCAAAATGTGACTGGGGACTGGAGAAGGCTCGGGGTGGACGGTCACAGAGCGGTGCGTGGTGACTGACGTGTGTCCCCACGGGACACACCACCAGCCCCTCGGCAGCACGGCCCACAGCCGCGTGCGACACACCACAGACAACATCTCTGTCTCTGGTGGTGGCTCCGGCGCTGGGGACAGTCACCCTCAGCAGGGACACTGGCATTTCTAGGCAAATACAGGCAGATTGGAACGGAGCTGGCGAGGGCCAGCAAACCATAGGGTGTCAATCCCAAACGTTCCCGGGGTACATGTACCTATTCTTAATTTGGTAACCTCAATTAGTTTATAGCTTCCTGGAGAAGTTGTCATGTGAGCGTTCAGGGCTTCACCACTTAGTTTCTGTGGGGTTTACCAGCACGCCTTGTGTTTGCTTTAGGAGAGAAGGAGACATCCTCCATCCTCCAGCCCCTGGTCCCTGCTGGAGATAACACCACCTCGAGCCCCGTGCCACGAACAAAAAGGACACGTCTGCTCTAGGAACGGCAGCGTTGGGGGTTCAGCCATCCATACTGCCATTTCCAGCCTCCCATATTATATTTACATTTAGAGCCGCGTACGTGCCAGTGCCAGGAGAGTCAGCAGCTCCCATTTTCATAATTACAGCGCCTCAAATCTGGGTGCCACGAGGGCTTGTGCTTCAGAGAAATGAGAGGTCCCAGGGCAGGAGGGAGCTCGCACCCAGCCAGGGAACATGGTGAGAGCCTGGGGGAGCCGACGGGGCTGCAGGACAAAATACCAGGGACACGAAAACTCTCCTCTGGTTCTGGTGTTACGAGTGGCTGCTCGTATGCAGATTTATTTCTTTAGGTGGAGTCTCAAATTCAGATTTTTAAGGTGATCAACACCTTTGCAGACAAGGTTCACGTGGCAGATGCAGACTCTAGTTATAAAACAGAATGCATTCAAGTTTGCCATATATTTTTTTCTGCTAAAGATTTAAATATCATGTGGCTTTAGCTTTCTTTCTGTTCACTGAATATCAAGGTCAATTAGGAATGATGTCTGGCTAGTACTCTCAGAGCAGATTAGACAGTTGCATCAAAAACTAGGACCATGTATAGGTCATCTGTTACTGTGACCTAGATTTCTGAGAATCTGTTCAATTTGTTTTATTGAAAATGTGGTACTGTCTCAGTTCTGTTTCTCATGGTAAACCTCTCTATAATAGCACAAAATAGCTTTATTAGATACTTACAAACACTGCTTACTACTTCTGCTAAGACACAAAGAAAATCAAATCCATGCAGCAGACCTGTGCCTGTCATCCATTTAATTTTAAAATAACTTAAGGTTCTGAAAGGCTTATGCCTTATAATCTAAAGCATTTGGTCCACATGCCAAATACTAAGCAATCTGAAATACATAATAGCTTAGCTTCAGCTTTGTTTGCCCTATTTAATTCATTTTTTTCCTTCAGAAACCAGTGGATAGATGCAATATTTCTGCAGCCTACTTTAAAAATGAGGAACATACTGCAATGTTTGAGTAGAGTGAGGTGGTTTGCGGTGGCTGGAAGGAGAGCTGCTGCGATTGCTCAGCCCCAGAGCAGAACCAGACCTTCCCCCCGAACTCCTGCTGTTTACTTAGTGACTATAGAGATTTTGCTATCTGAATTCTGACAGTATCACAGTGTATCCACCTTTGCTTTCTGGGTTGTCCTTCTGAAACTGCATAAAAGCAGAATTTCCACTTGGAACATTTTATGACAAATTTCCTCTGCTCTCACAGCTCTTAATTGTTCTGGTTAGAAAGCAATTACTGAAACAGAGATCATACAAACACACCAGTTTGGTGTAAGTATTTGGGAGGGGGAAGGAGAGAAAGTGTATCTTAAAATATTAGAAAATATTTTCTGATGAGTTCGGTGTAAAGGGAAAACTATAAAAATAATTAAGTGACTGCAGAATCCACAACTCAAAGACCAGCACACCAGGCAGATTTTAGAATCATCCTCAGTGTCTGTGGCATATCACGCTGCGAGAGCTGTGGTACAAAGCACACCGAGCACAGTTGTGCTCTCATCACACCCCAGGAGAAAAGGTAGGTGCTGCCATCACACAGCCATGGCAAAGGGCACACAGAAAAGGTGCCAACAGATCGAGTTTCGCAGATTAAAACCTCCAGTACGGCCCCCCCTCATAAACTGCACTTAGTAAATCCGCTCCCAATTTTTTCAAAACTCTAAAGCCAGTTCCACCAAGTCATCTGAATTTTATGCTACTTTCATATTCAAACTTTTATATGCATCTCGCAGCACACTGGGACCAATTTATTTTATAGGCAAGATAAAAACCCAGCAATATTTGGGTGACGTTATCCAAAGATCATTCTTCTAAATGAACATAAGTACATTTTCTCCTTTTTGTTTCACATGATGGCTGCATTTAAATAGGCTAAATGTATAATTCAGAAAAGAATGGCTGAGTCCTGCACACCTGGGGGTCATATCCACATCCATCCAATATTTAAAAGCACACAAAAGCAAAGAAATTAAATATATAAGAGAGGGGGAGGAAGTCTTTCTTCCAACAGAATATTTGCCTGGTAACCAGATATAAGAGAGAGCCTTTTTTTTTTTTTTCCTCCCCAAATCATACTCAGTTGTTCTACAAGAGTCTTTGAAGATACTTCTATTTTAAATTCTTACACCTGAAGAAGAGTTACGGGATGCTCCTGTGCCCAGGCTGAGCAGCAGCCACCAGCAGCACAAAGGAAAGTATCACAGAAACTGGAGTCAACGCTGTGTGTGCACACTGGCTGGGATCACTTGTGAACAAGGCTAGAGGAATTTGGTGTGAAAACATCAACAAACAGCAACGAAACGAGTGGAAATTGGCCCGTCATGGGGGTTAGCCCATGTGTAGGGTGTAATAACGTTTTTCCTGGACAACTAGACACCTGGAGCCTCCGGTACCTGCCCGGAGTAAATGGGAGTCACCAGATCTGGGAAATGGGATTCCAGCACCTGGCAAAAGCTGGGGTGGGGGCAGTTCTGTGTGTGCAGCCCCCGCTCGGCTCCGGAGGAAGCCATCCCTCGCCTTGAAAGAATAATGCCTTTCCAGCTCAGCCAGGCTTTGGCAAGGGACAAGAAATGTCACAAGGACTGGGAGGAGAACTGGGAGATGAGAGGATGGATCTTCCCCTGCTCATTACAACGTCACTGTCACGTCATTCTCTTTCCTTCAGTGACTGGGAATAAAATCTGTACCGTAGGAAGCGCATCGTGAAATGGAGCCTCCCAAGATGGCAGCGCCAGACTGACCCGCGGGTGCCGTGCTGCCGAAACCGAACCAAAAAGTGGGATTTTTAGAGGTGTGCCTTTTGAGAAGAACTCTAAATCTTGAAGCCTGTCTATCAGATGAGAATTGTTGGATTATAAAGCTGAAAAACAGAGCTTAATTATCTTCAAAGGGACGGTTATCAGTGAATCGGGAGGAGACATTCCGATTATGAAAAGCAAATCCTTCATTTGATGCCTCTCCATCCATGCTGCTTCCAAAGCAGATAACTTAAGCTTTATCCAGCTAGAATTGCTAATATGCCAAACACTGAGTCAAATACAGAAGTCTCTGTTAACATCTGAAAAAAACCCCAACCCTGTATTTTTATATTTCTTGGGTATCTCAGACTGACAAACTGAAATGATTCCTTGTGAAAGGCACCTGCCAGGGCAGGCACCGCATCCAGGCTGAGCCCACCCAGCACCTGCTTTGCGCATGGGCTGCCTCATCAAAACCAAAGGAGACCTCAGTTCCAAAAACCAGGATTCTCTTTACCATCCTCATCTCCAACTACTTTGTGCAGTTCAGAAACAGTAACACGGGAACCTCAGTCTGACTCTTGAGACTAACATGAGTGCAGAAGGCTTTTTCTGCCCTCCCCACCCTGAAGAAGCTTGGCCAAGTCCAGCTCCTTCCAATCTCAGAGCAAAAAGGCAAATCTCTGCAACAGAAGAACTAATTTTTGCAAAGACGACTGTCACGCTGAGGGCTGTGCCAATAGTTGCTTTCTGTCTTTTAGCGTTCTAGAAATCTCGGTAACAGAATTGTCTGTAGGTAGGATCATCTCTCTCCTTCCCAGAACTGAGGCACAGGAACTACACCTCAATTCACAAGGAACAGGAGAGCTTTCTGATCTTTGCAGAGACACAGAGCTGCCAGCCAAGAAGAGCAGTCGCCACAGGAGTGTCTCCTGAAGAAGTACTTATCCTAAGTTCATCACCATAATGAATACAAAGCATCTTAGGTCTAGAGCAAGGCAGTGTTTCAGTGATGAAGAATTATTAGCGTGTTTGATGGACCAAAAGAGACAGTGTTATTTATATCTACAGAAGCTGCTTACCCAGCATTAGAGGTGTCAGGGCACAGCACAACGGCAGGAATTCACCAGGAGGACACCTCCCCTTCCTCGCTACCACGAGTCTAACACAGCAACAAATGTTATCTTAAAAGATGGGATAAAAGGTAGTGTGGTTTTATTTCCCCCCAACAAGGACAATTTCTGAAGTTATTTGCAATGAGGTGAATATCCACTACTTAAAATGACATCCTGGACTGAGAGAAGTTTTGTTCCGTGTATGCTGCAGGTACAGATAGCTCACGAATGCAGCTTTTCCAGACATCATCCCTGCTGGGGCTACTCACAAAAACACCCCTTGGGGTGCTGGGAAGCTGTGTATGATCCTGGAGAAGCTCCTTATCTCCTCCCAGTTTGCTTGGGTGAAACTGTCCTTAGTCCTGGGGAGAACCCAGTGAAGAGGCAGGCGGGTCAGAGCCCTTCACCCTGCACAAAACCAACTTTGGAGGCAGGACAGCGAGCTGGAGCCTGATCCCCTACCATCAGCCCTGCCCGAGTCAGTCAGCGAGGAGCTTCAGACCGTGGCAATGTCCTCCAGCCCCAGCCCCCTTCTCACTACATGCAAATTTGACAAATAGTTCCTTTAGCAGGTAACAGCAGATGGAGAGTTCTGTTCTGAGAGCTTGTGTCTCTGTTCCACAAAGAAAAACCAAGTTTTGTTTAAGAAATACAACTATGTCACTATTTCAGTGGCTTGGAAAGAGTTTAGTGAAGTGCTTAAAAAAAAAAATAGAGGGCATCTGATTACTCAACCTGTAAGAACATCCAGACTAGCTCATTCATAAATGGCTTATTTTAAAATATTACCATGTTTGGCAAAAATAATCAAACCCCAAATAGTTTCATTCTTCTGCTAAAATCACCTGCCGAGACTTAGTTTAATATTGTCCAAGAACAAGGAGTATATAATATAAAATTATTTATAAAATAAAACAATTTGGCTTGTTACAAAATCACCTCCCTGGAGTTCAAAAAAAGCTTTGCACTCTTCCAAGCAGAAGCTTCTGTTTCCAGCGTTGGAACAGAAGTTCACACATCAGGTTTCTGACGATCAAGTCAAGCCATTTTCCCTGCTGACACCCAGCTTCATGCTGCTGTTTTCCCCCTGCAAAACCAGACCCGTTACCCAGCCCTGTGCTCTGACTGGCGCATTTGGGCAGGTAGAGATATAAACAGACAGGAAAAAACTCCCTCACCCTCACTGCTTTACTTTGGAGAGCTGTATTTTCCTGGGGGCAGTCTTTCGGATTGTTTCCTTGCTCTCAGAAGCCTGTTGAGCTCAGAGATCCCTCTCGGGCAGCCTGTGCCAGGCCGGAGGAAGCAGCATTTCAGCCGTTCCAGGAGCGCTCGATGCAGATGCACCAGCCTCTCTCCCTGCTCAGTGTTTCATTATTTGCACAGTAGTAAAAGTGAGATTGTGCACACACGTGCAGTTAATTATCTACCATAGCAAGTACCGCTTTGTACAGCAGAGTCCTTTCTGTTCACACATGGTCTATATTCCTTGTTTCCAAACATGTAACTTCGCATTTGACTATACTGAAACATTCATTTATGCTTGATTTATCTAGAGATCCAGATTTATGTCACTTTTCTGTCTAAAAACCCCTGCTAACACCTGATGCTATGTTTCTCCCAGGCCAGTATCAGGAGATGCAAACAGTCCTGCACCAAGTTCCCACTGAGAACTGCGCCGAGACCTACCCGTTTGTCATTTTTTAATCCTTTTAACATTTGCCACAGCAAATTTGTATCATACCAGTTTAAGTTGTCACACAGTATTAAGTCAAACACCTTAAAAAAGTCTAGGGTACGTTGCATCCACAAGGAAGCTTGTCAACTCAAAATGAGATCAAAATAACTTGGTAAGTCCCCCATAAATTGCTGGAAACTGGTATTAATTGCATTTAGCTCAGGTCCCAGAAGAGCTCTGCATTTATTTTCTTTAGCATCACCATCACAGCACTGCACTCTAAAAGGGCAAACGGAACAGACTGGTAACTGTCCCCTGATTTCAGTAGTCCCAAGACTTGTCAAGTAGTAGCCTGAGAACCATCTGGTTCGTTCCCAGATGCATATGTTATGTTAAATGTATTTCATGACACTTCAGGGCAGTGCCTTAGGATTCCTGCCCTGCTAGAAATAAAAGCTTTATTGTGAGGAACTAATAGAGTAACTGAATTGGGGTGTAAGAATTGTCCAGGCACCATAAATACACAGAAATGCCAGAAACATCCACAGAATTAACTAAATCCTGTCCCCATGCTTCAGACTTTCAGGGTAACCTGTTTCAGGGTTTATAGGCATATTGTGAGGAAACCATTTTCTTTGTACAGAAACCCATTCTCCCCACACCCCACGTGCTCTGAACCTACAGTATTCTCACTGTGAAGTTCTACCTGAGCAGTCTGCTGCCTCACCAATTCAGGGTGTCAGGGACCCAGGTCCCACAGCTGACCACCTTCAGCACCCAGGGAAGGTGCTGGGTCCACTCTATGCTTTTTCCACCACGGAAAATAGTAATTAAGAATAACAATAGAGGTGGCAACTGTCAACTACGGGCTGGTTTCAGTGCTTCCTCAGCAAGTCTGAGAGGGAGGTATGTTGAAGATTCAGCGCAGATAATAACTTTTGGGGTGTGCTGGACCAAACTAAGTAGGCCCCAAAATACAACCTCGACAGCATCTTACCACTAATGCCAAAAAATGACCAGAAGTTCCTGTAGAATAGGCTTGGGCGAGATTCACTGAGTATGGGCTTGTCTAACTCTGCTCCCTACCATCCAGGCTTCCAGTAAACACAAAGACACTTCAACAGGGAAGGAAAACAGGGAAGAAAATAGATGAAAAGTGACATGACCTGTTTTGTGATCGCTTGAGCAACAATAAGAAGAGAAAGCACTAGGACTGTGTGGAAGAGACCCTGTTGCTGTGCTGGTAGTGCTCACTACCACAGCTCTCAGATGGCTCTTGTAACAGGGTAATCCTCTCCATGTTTCCCTATACTATGTAGATATAAACATCCGTATGTATACACACACCACTCCCCCCCCCCCCCCACAG